>NC_077227.1:193341273-193654326 GCF_027887165.1 Monodelphis domestica
CTGCACTCCCATATTTGACAAGCAATCCCACAGAGTTTTAAATGTATCATCACTCAAAACCTATTTCCATATTATTCATTTTTGTAATAGAGTAATCTTTTAAAACCAAATCCCCAAATCATATGCCAAATTTAAAAAATGATAAATCATTTGTTTTCTTCTGCATTTATTTCTACTCCAATAGCTTTTCTCTAGATGTGGATAGTGTAAGGAAGTGAATTTTATGGTTGGATTAAATAGATAAGAATTTAAAGATAATGCTATCATCACCAATTTAATAATACTATAGCTCCAGCCAAAATGAGTTTTAGTTAATTTTATTTACAAAAAAGGTAGAGAGAGTAAAAGTAGAGAAATTAAAAAGAGGATAGAGAAAATGTCTTTCCTACTACACTAAATATTTGTTCCAGTGCCTGTTTAACTCTGGCAGGTCTCCTTACCCCCAACCAGAGGGCCTGGTGGTAAATTAAGGAAGGGTTCCACCCACTCAGCCTCCTCCAAGAAGGGGAGGCCTCTCTGGAACTAATCTCTCAAGAAGTCAGGAAAAGAGGATCAGCTTCACACTCACCCTAGTCAAAGCTCCAAAGGAGAATATCCAGGAGCAGTCTTACCAGGAGCAGTCCAAGATCCTGAGTTCCAAGTCCAAGTCATTGCTCCAAGCCAGAGCCCCAGTCCAAGATCCTCTAACATGAAAATTCAGGACAAAGACCTCTTGCACAGGAAGTTCATCATCTTTTATAGTCTTGTTTTACATCACTTCCTGTCCCTTCCTCCACTTTATGAGAATCAATTACAGACTACAAATTTGCTTAGCACTTCCCAAGGGTTGGTCAGTTGCTTCTGGAGTTGTTACCCACTTTAGTAAGTGGCTTGTGGACCTCCCCTACTTAGTGCTAAGTAGGGGTGTCTATTCTTTGGGTTGATTTGCTACTGGAATAAAATAAAGAAATTTTTTTAAGTGAAGCTTGAAATGGAAAAAAAAATTATTCTCAGTATTTTGAACTTAAACCCTAAATAAAGCCATATACCATATTTGTCCAGCCATTCCCCAATTGAGGGACATCCCCTCAGTTTCCAAATTTTTGCCACCACAAAAAGCTCAGCTATAAATATTTTTGTACAAACAGGTCCATCTCCAATTTTAAAATATCTTTGGGACACAGACCTAGTAGTAATATTGCTAGATCAAAAGGCATTCGTTCTTTTAAAACACTTGGTCATAATTCCAAATTGCCTTCCAGAATAGTTGGATCCATTTACAAATCCACCAACAATGCATTAGTGTTACAATTTTGCCACACCCCCTTCAACATTTATTATTTTTCTTTACTGTTATATTGGCCAATCTGCTGGGTGTAAAGTGGTACCTTAGAGTTGTTTTAATTTGCATTTCTCTAATCAGGAGGGATATAGAATATTTTTTCATATGGTTATTGATAGTCTTGATTTCTTCCTCTGAAAACTACCTATTCATATTCCTTGATCATTTTTCAGTTGGAGAATGACTTGATTTCTTATAAATTTGACTTAGTTCTTTATATATTTGAGAAATTATACCTTTATTAGAGAAAAATTTTAAATTCTTACCTTTTGTCTTAGAACCAATAATGCTATGTTTTGGTTCTAAGACAGAAGAGTGGTAAGGGCTAGGCAGCGGGGGATAAGTGACTTGCCCAGGGTCACATAGTTAGGAAGTCTCTGTGGTCAAATTTGAACCCAGGACCTCCTATTTCTGGGTCTGGCTCCTAATCCACTGTGCCACCCAGCTGTCTCCTATCAGAAAAATATGTTATAAAATTTTCTCCCCAGTTTTTTTCTTCCATTCTAATTCTTGTTGCATTGGTTTGTTTGTGCAAACCCTTTTTAAATGTAATATAATCAAAATCATTCATTTTATATCCTGTAATGTTCTCTATCTCTTCTTTGGTCTTAAATTCTTCCCTTCTCCATAGATCTAGAACAAATAATTTTTAAATACAATAAGCAATGGTTTTACTCCCTGAATACCAGGCTACTTGAGGTAGCCTACATGTCATTCATTTCACTTCAAAAACTGACATCTCCAATGCAGGTTAGTCATAGTAATAGGGCAAACATCAATAAAGGGGCTTCAGAAGAATCCAGAAAATCCTTTTGGAACCTCTTTATGTTGTTTCTTAAAGAGGATGAGATATCTTCAAGTGAGATATGAGCTTTGGAATAATAGCTTTTCAGTTCCAAGAAAGGAACATGGAATATAGAAAGAAGGCTGCTTACATAACTCATGCATTACAAAGGAGTGGCCAAAGTAAAGGACAGAAAAGTCAAGGTGAGCATTGAATCTATGATGAGTAGTGATAATACAGTATCTCACAATGATGACCTTAGCTCTCTACCTCAGTTGTGTCATTCCTAACATTACTGGCTTTTCCAGGTCTAGAAACACTAGGCAACATTTTCATAAACTGAAGCAGGGCAAAGTAAGCAGATGGAGTATAATTTATACAGTACCAACATAGTAAAGAGAACCAACTTAAGAATTCTGAATGATGAAATGACCATCCATGACTCCAGAGGAGTACTAAAAGATAGGTAATGGGTTCAAAGTGCAGGAGGGAGTATATAGTTTTGAAAATGGAAAATATCAGTTTGTTTTGCTTAATGATGTTGCTACAAGCATTATGGTTTTCCATTTTCATTTGATGGGATATGTCAGGGAAAGGGAGGGAAGGTAGTACTACTCTCCCACCTAAAAAAAAAGAAAAGAAATTAAAAGTCATTAAAGCACCTTTTGAAAATGCATAGAAGGGAACAGAAGGAAGTTCACAGGGGAACACAGCTTTGAAAATAACACGTTAAAATTTTATAACCTTTTTTAAAAAAGCAATCTGTACATAATTAAGATTCATGGTTTCACACATAATCCTTTTCTATTCTGTACATGAAACTGTTCCTTTTTTGTTTTCATTAAATTCAGAAATAAAAAAAAAAATTAAATTACTGACTCCTCCCTATAATTTCATTCTACTTGGCTGTTTATCTCCATAAAAGTTAAAAAAAAAAAGAGCCCTGCAAATTTCTAGTATACCTCTAAAAACTCCATGTTGCTATTAGGTTAGGGAAATTAGAAACATAGTTGCTCTTGGCAGAAATTTCACTCTTGAAGCCAAGCATATGGTAAGGATGCATTTTCCATTTGGGGAAATATTCAAATGAAAGACAGAAAATTAGTATTGGAGCATCATGCATTCTTCATCTTGGCAGTATGTAAAGTCAGATGTATGGGTGTTCAAGGAAGACTAGTACTTCTGCTTGAGGGCTTACCTAGCCCTTTTTAGGGCTGCTCATTCACTCTTGGTATCTAACTGGCACCCAATTCTCACCTGTGGTACCAAGCTGTAGTGTATCCAGTGGCCACACCACAATAAACCATCTCAGCATGTGGGCTAAGTCAGGCACAAACCGGTTGGTGAATTAGAGTGGTGTCTACTGAAGCATGTAAAGTCTTCCCCTGGTGGAATAGGCAGATGAGAATTTGTCCCAGTGACCATTCAGGTGGCCTGAAGTAGGTTCCTTGGAAGGCTTCAAGCTTGGTTTGGCATTGAAGATAGCAAGGTCCAAGGCCACGACAGAAGTCCTGTCTTTTGCCCTGCCACTGGACTTCAAGGACTTCCGAAGGGAGAAAGAGGTTAATGACTCTGTGCAACTCAGCTTCATTTATTTAAATCCAATTCATGAGCAAGTCAAGGTTCCACTCCATGATATCATTGGTCCTCTTCAAAAACAAAGGACAAGCATCAACAATAACATTTAAAGTTAGGTTACACTTTGAATGTGTTGGCAAACTCTTTCACCAAGATCTTCCGGTCTTCTTTTAGTTTCCTCTCTATGGGTTCACAGCATCATCTTTTCCATCTTAAATACAGAATTTTGAAGCCCAAGAAACTTTGTAGCCTGCCTCAAGAAAATCATTACATGGGAACTACTTAGGATCGAATACCACAGGTCTCTGAGCAGAACAGTATTTTCTATTGCAGGTCTAATTTTAATAATTGAGATAAAATTCGAGTGCACAAAAACTTTAGGAAAAGATGTTTATCAAACACTCTTTCCTAGGATAAATATTCTGATACTTCCTAAAAAGGATTTTTAAAAATCACAAGTAGTAACTATTACAGTTTCATTATCATTTATATAGAGATATCATCTTAAATTTTACAAAGCAGTATACCTTAATTAGAAGTAGAGCTTTGAGTCAGCAAGACCTATGTTCAAGTTCTGCCTTTGACAAATATTGCTTGTGACCTCGGGGTGAAATTATTTAGCTTGCCAGGGCCCTAGGCAAACTCATTAAGCCTAAAAGATGCATAGCAATTTTGCTAATCTTCATTGTCAAGGGCCTTTTTTCACTTGATGTGTGCTGATGAAATCACACATCTGACCCCACACACCCATTTATAAATTGTCTTTTTTGATCCTCTCAACACAACCTTATGAAGTATACATAATAAACTATGGTAATAGCACCTACTTCCCAGGGCTCATGAGAGGATCACATGCAATAATAATTGTAAAGTGCTGAGAAGAGTGGCTGGCACAAAAAACGCTATATAAATGTTAACTATTGTGGTTGTTATCATTATTTTTTTGTGTATCAAATGGAGATTGGAATACTGTTGTATTCTCCTTATAGATGAGGAAACTGAGATTATCCAAGTAGAGGACTAAAGCAGAATTTGAAATTAGGTCTTTGGAGCCCATGTCCAGGGCTCTTTTCCTTATACCAAGTCATCTGAAATGATGAAGGCAGAGCTTTATTTAAGGAGATCAATCTAATGAACCTCTGAAGGATATTTTAGAAATGAAATACCAGTGTTAGGAAGACTAGTTTAGAGGATTCTGCAGTATTTATTTTGGGAAGAAGATCTTAAGTCCTGAATGTGGGATGGAGAAACAAAAAGGTCAATTGAGATGTGAGGAATAAGATAGTCACAGATAACTCCACCAATGACCCTTTAGTCAAGATATACTCTCCCAGTATCCATAGGGCAATGATACTGTTCTAAATATTTGTTGAAGCACTTCTCCCATTGAACATGGCCCTTCTCTATTGGAACTTCATGTAATGTGCCTCCTCACCCTCACCTTTCAGGTTTTTGAGTAAGCCCCAGGGTCTACAGATAGGGTCTCCCCTTTGTTTTCTTGTTCTCCAACATTTTCTGACTCTGATAAGCCTTTTTTTTTGCCAGTAGGCCACACTCTCTTAGAAACTTTGGACCTTAAAGCCTCTAAAAGGAAAAAGCCTTAATTGCAACAACCTGTATTTCTTGTAGTGTGCAGGTGTACCTGATTTGTGCAGATTGGCTAAGCTCAATTGTTGGTTTTAGATAGTTTGGAATCATTGGGAGTACTTTTAGTAAAACATTCATCAGTACTTAAATGGTAGATGGTGCTAGAACATCATGAAGGTAAGGAAAATACTGCAAAGTTATATTTCTTATGCCTTTCCAGGAGTTCAAAGAGTCTTCCTGGATTTCTTAGTTTTCATCACCTAAATTGCTTGTGAATTAGAAAAGTATGAGGTGCTATCCATTTTTCCCCAGATAAGGGAATATCATATGAAGAAAAAGGTGAGATATAGAGTAAATCCATTCACCAAATTAATGAAGGAAATAATGGAGATAGTGTTTTAGGGGAAAGTCAGGATACATGAATTCAAGTCCCATTTCTCAATTACCTGGTTTGAGATCTAGGAAAAATCAGGATATTTCTTTGGACCTTACTTTTTTTTCCCTGCAATATTAGAGGATAGGGATAAATGGCCACTAAGGTCCTTTCCAACTCTGGAATGCTAATTTTCGGTTTTAGCTCTCTAAAGTCCATCTACCTGTGTAATTTTTCCATATAATCTTTTGGGTAATTTGATAAAATTCATAGCATTTCTTAAGTAAAAACAAACAACAGAAAGTGACCTTCACCCTTCCTTTACACCCTAATCCTACCATTTCTCTATTACTTCTTAATCTTTGACTCTTTCTTCACCCATTCTCATCTCAGATAGTTCCAAGTGAATGATTGTCCCCTTGTTGAAATCCTTCACATTTCTACTAATTAGTATTATTTACCCAGACTCTAATTCTATCCATTGTCCAAGGTATCAGGTTCTAGTAATAGTCAATTGAACCATGAGCTACTGATTCCCTTGAGAAAATTGACCAAAGAGGGGTATCAAAACTAGGAGCTAAAAACATAGGAATCAGACACTACACCTAGGAGAAATTTAATCTAATTTGCCTCATTTTCCTCCTTCTCTTCCAGAGTTTGCTTTTATGGGAATTTCTTGCTACAAGGATATCCTTTTAGATGAGTAATCAGTAACCAGTAAAAATTAGAGAGCAATAAAAGGGAATGTGGAATAAAATGAACAAAGTTCGTTTTGGAGTTTGCATAGAATCTCAGTGCCCTAATGCCTATAGAAAACTATTTTTAAGGCCATATTTATTTATCAGATGAGGTTAGAGATCTTCTGGTGTAGTAGAATAACCACCAGACAATGTCAGAAATGGGTTTTTTGTTTCATCTCTTCCAATAGTTATGTGATATTGTTCTAGTTAGTAGATATTTTGGAGCCTTGGTTTCCTCAGTTTTATAATAAAGGGACTAGATCAGTTGAACTCAAAGGTCCATTTAAGTTCTAAAATCATATGTCACTTTATACACTGAGAAGGGAGAAGCTAACTCCTGATTCTTGTTTCCCATGAACAAATGATAGAGAAGACTTTACCTCTTCCTATGTTCAACATTTTGGTGAGACAAATCATATACTTATCTGATAGTCAAACCATTTTCTTATTTGATAGTTTTCCTCATTGGAATGAAGACTTTTTAAGTTACAGCTTCAATCTGAGTGAAACTGAGATTATAGTAGGCTGGAGGGAAAAGGAAGAATTCCCTGGTCACTTAATTTGGGGGAAGAGGAGGGATGTGTCTCAGATCCTAAGTAACTGGGTAAAGGTTGTTATTAAAATATGTTTTGAAAAACCTTCATGTAGGTCAAGTTTCAAAGTTATTTATCATATGTACCTTATTATGACTGTCTAAAGTAAATTATTGTGAGATCCACTGCACATATGTCAAGACCACCACGTGTAAATGTAGTGTGTCTTGAGATCAGAGTAGCTATGGGAGGAAATGCAGTTACATTTCAGAACATCAGCTTGACTATAAGCATCATGATAAGGCTTAAACAATTTCTTTATAAATTGTTGGTGTTTAGTTAATAATCCTTGATGACTTATACTTGTCCATATACTTAGGTGGTCACTCTTTTTTAGGCTCAAGAATAGTCATTTAGCCTAGAGCCTCTGGGAATGTACTCTTTTGTATGGCTATATTAAATGTCACCAGTTGATGAAGGAAAGGGGGAAAAAAAACCCTCAAAAACTTGATGACCTTTTTTTGCCTTCTACTATGCTAGAGTTTTTTATCTACTTAATTAAAGTCAATATTAAGGGATCTCTCCTTGGCTTTTAAGGGGAGTTGTTAAATTTCTCTTTAAAACTTTATCAATGAAAAAGAAATATTATTCTTTAGTTTTTTGGATTGACTATAGGAATTATGAAATCTGAGTCTTTGCCTTGTTATTAACTTGATAACCTTCAGTAGGTCACCTAACATCTCTGGGTCTCAGTTTCTTCATTTGTAAAATGTGGCTCTTAGACTAGATGATTTCTAAGGTCCCTTTAAATTCTAACTTTCTAGGATGCTGATTTTTGTATTTGTATCTCCAAATACAGTCAGCATAGTGTCAAATATAATAAGCAAAATTTACTAAGTATTCATTTAAATTCTAAATCTGCCTTTCCATTTTTGTAGCAAAATGCACTATAATGACATTAAGCCACCTAGTCTGATGGTTAAGAGATAGCTATTGGCACTTGAAGGGAGATTTCATGTCCTTGAAAACTTAGAAGCAGGATGGTATACTGTGAAAAGTATTCCACAAGGAGGCAGGAAACCTAGACTCCATCTGTCACTCTATCACATGTTGGCTATATGACCTAAAGCTAGTTACTTAACCTTTCTAGACCTCAGTTCTTCATTTATAAAATGGGAATAATAACACTTACCTTGCCTAGAGTCAGACCAGATGATCTCTCTCTTGAGGCTTCTTATATTTCTCAGTTCTATGAAACTATGATTCTCCTTAATTAAATTACAGTGCCAATGGGCACTGAGATGACATGAGAATATCTATCATTCCACTATATATAGTTTTTAAGGACCCTTTTTTATAGAGTTTAAGGACCCTGTGTTTTCTACTGCCCATTGCATCTTGTGTCCCACAATGTCTTTTCCCAGAAACTAAAATATAATTAGATTTTAGTAGAAAGGCAGTAACACATTGGAATGAGGGTTGGCTTTGAAGTTAGAAGCCCTCCATTAAAATTCTGACTACTTGTGTGACCTTAGTCAAGTCAACTCAATTTTCTTAGTCTTTATCTGTAAAGTAAAGGGATTATTCTAGATGATCTTTGAGAGAAATCTCTTCTACTTCTAAAGGAGGAGTTTTTAATTTTTTTGTTGTTGTTCTATATACCTTGGGCAGAATGGTGAATATTATGTACTCCTCACATAATGCTATTCAATGCATAAAATAAATTGTATCAAACTACACAGGAAACCAATTTTGTTGAAATATAGTTATTAAAATATACATATATGTGTAGATATGAATAGATACACACACAGTTCACAGACCCTCATTTAAGAATCTCTGCTCTAGAGCTATGATTATAGGCTGGATCTTCTCAATTAGCCCATCATGTATGACAGAACAGATCTATCCCATCCCACATCTATCCCAAATGTCTCTAAAGATCTTGTATCTGATTTTTGAAGAGAATTTAGTTTGCTAATTCCTTTTTTCTTTCTTTCTTTCTTTCTTTCTTTTTTCTTTCTTTCTTTCTTTCTTTCTTTCTTTCTTTCTTTCTTTTTTTTGGTCAGAAAAGCTAGAGCTTTGTAATGATCCTTTATGGATAATTCAGCTGGACAAGAAGCAAGCCTACTTTGAAACCCCAGTGTCATTTCTGAAATTTCCTTTAGCATCTTGGTGCTTCTAATAAAAAACCTGTCATCCTTGAATTAGTGAACTGAATGTGGAAAGATACTATCTGGTGGTGAAAAGAGGAACAGGAAATGTCTTTGATAAAGGACAGCTTTTTGTAAGAGTCAGTGAAAAATAACTTAACCTTTTTCCTATATTTGCACAAGTGAGTGTATACATGCACACTCGTGTATATATGCAGATTGTAAGAGGCAAATATATGTGTGTGTATATATATATATATATATATATGCAAACTGCATATACAGACACGAATGTGTATGCAAATTGTAGATGTCCTGGATGTACTATCTAGAATATATTTAAACATGTACACTTAAATGTTATTCCCAGTAATTATCTGAGTGCCTTGGTTCAGTGAGTGAATGGTTCAGTATGCATTCACACCTTTAAATATATATGTATGTTATATATATATTTATAGAGAATTGCATGTGGATCAAGTGCTTCCTGATTATCTATTATTTTTGTTTCCTGGAAACTGACTAAGGGAGATTATTGCACAAACAGGTAGATCATTGAACACAGTGTCTATTGCACAGATGTGAAGACCGTCTGTTTTGTGTTTTATATCCTAGTCTCAAAATTCAGAAACTACAAACTGTTGCCTGTGAGTAGAGAACATAAGTAAAAAGACCAGGGTGTACCCCCACATCCCTTTTCATTCTGAGCACATAAAACCTATCCTTTAGTATGAGACTCTAGGTCTAGCCTCTAAAGAACTAGTTTTAACATCTTTGCTCCTTGGATTTACTCTTCTTGTCGTTTTTACTCAAAGCAAACTGGACAAATTTATAACTGATAACTACTGAGCCCTTACAGTGCCCATAGTAGGTGCTCTGTATAGATCTGTTGTTTGACTTGGCTTTAGAGAGCATGTCTAAAAACAATCCGAGGAGACAGCCCGGAAGCTAGGCAACAGAGCTAGTAGCCAGTCTCAGTAAGTAAGAGGTGTGGTAGTAAGGTATTTATTTGGTGACTTGGCTCTGCCCACCTAGGCTGGTGTGAGCCTTGTGAATCCACTGGACTTTGAGGAAATTTGTCCCCCTGGCAACAGTCTCATATCAGTTCGCCTAAAGACTGGCTGCATTTTGCCGGAGGTAACTTGAACTTGTATTCAGTGCCTCCTAGTATTATCCTAAAGGTAGCCGGATGGTGTTGTGAACAGGGGGTTGCCCCACCGTGGCCAGGATTTTCCTTGGGAAATTGAGAAGTCTCGGTTGCTGTGAGGAAGCAGTTAGAATGTTACACATTCAAGGTGTATCTAGGGCCGGCGGTTTACTCTGCTACTGGTGTAGTTTACAGACACTGGGCGTGGTGAATGTGCCTCCTAAGTACCTGTTTGAAGAACACAGGCACAGCTAAAACACAAGTAATCTGAAACCAGTCGTGTTGGTTTTCTCCTTCACTGGCCCTGGCAGTTGAAATCTGCATTCCAGATGAAACCTGTGGGGAAAGGGAAGAAAGCACAAATTTCGCGTGGGGAAAAAAAATGCGGCTTCAAGGACAGTAATTTTATCCTTCAAGAAAGCTTGGGGAGTCTGGACGTTTTGCGACTTTGTTTCTTTCCCTCTCTTTGGGTCGGGTTTTGTGAATGGTCCCTCTGGGGTGGTGATAGTTTTGCCTGCTTGGCCCGGCCCTCCGATTGTAATCAAAACTGAAAAGATGATATGCGAGCAGTTTTTCAGACATTTTCTGCTGAATCTCATTTGAAACTCTCTTGGGCTACTCCTCCCAGAGAGCCAGACAGACCCTGTCACAGCAGGCTGACCGGCCCAGCATGATCAGGGAGCCTCAACTTTCTCAACAAGGAGGAAGTTAACTAGAAGAAGGGCAGGAATTGGGGCGGAGCTCCTCGGTGAAGTTCTCCGGCTGAGATTACCAAGTGCAAGCTGACTTTCTCTCCTACAAAAAATCTTTTGTGCCGGGAATAAATACGGAAGTGGCGGAGGAGAAACCTCCGGTTGTGTGTAGTAGGGTGCAAAGGCTCTCGGCTGCTTGGGGCTGTAAAATTTGACAGACAATTTAAAGTTAACCCAGTCACCTCATAACTGGGAAAACAGGAAGAAGGATACACTGACCAGGGGAGAGACCAAGTTTGTTAACTGTGTCAACTGGAGAGCCAGCCCTTGTTGAGTTCTCTCTTCCAAGCACAGAGCAGATGGATAAAGTGAGCTAAGTGGGAGGACCGGCAGTAACTTGCTTCAGGAACAACGTGTTTGAATGTTTTAGAAGACATGGAAGACGGGGCAGGTTCTGCGAATGGCAGCGATGGCCCCACACCTGAACATTCAACAGAAGATGGGATTGAAATAACCCAATCTATCCTGAGTAAGTTTTCCATGAAGTCTTTTTTTGGATTTACTACTAAATTGGAATCCACTAAGCCAGCAGAAGAGGATGCTGTGCTCAAAGCCTTCCGAAATTTGGGCCCTGAACCTCTGTTGCAGCTAGAGAGCAATAACAAGGATCAGGAGACCAAGGCTCAATTTCCACCTGCTCTCCTGAACTGTAAAGATAATACAATTGGGGAGTCTGCACCAGAGAAGGAAGGATGCCCTGAGAAAGAGCAAGATGGGGGGTTTCTTCTCAGTGAAGAGCCACATCCATCTTCTCCTCTGAGTTCAAGCAGGGATGATGATATTCTTGTTCATGGGACCCTTGTTCGTACCACAAGTGATTCAGAATCTGAGGGTGAAGGGCTGGAAGAGAAAGAGGGTAAAAATATTGGCAGTACAATACCACACAGTTCTGTTTCATCGGGGCCATCTGTGGACCCAAAAGAAATACCTGGAGAAACTAGAAGAAATGAAACCTTAAATGAAATGAATAAAATGGAGCTCAGTATAGAAGTTTGCTCCTCAATGCCATCTGAGCTAATGAATGATTTGGAGCAAAATGGGGCTGTCCTGTCCATAGGACTGGACCCCAAACAGGACCATCCTGGAGAAGATTCCCCTGCTGAGGTTGGGGGAGCAGATAAGAGCACATTTTCTGAAAACCCTGAAAATGCCTCTCCCAAAAAAGAAGGGTCAGGAGAGAAATCTTTCCAGCTTCCAGCCTTCTTCAGTGGGCTACGTGTACTGAAGAAAGGGGCCACTTCTGAGGGAGAAGAGACAATCACTGAAATTAAGCCAAAGGATAGTGACCTGGCTTTGCTTAAGCTGACACAGCCTGTCCAAAAATCCAGAGTCCTTCCAGGGACACTCTCTAGGAAAAGTGGGGAGAAAACATCTGACCTGAAAGCCACTCCCACTCTCTTGGAGCAGATCTCTCAGCTGTTAAACATTGATATGCCCAAAACTGAACAGAAAGGAGAAGTCTGTGAGCAGGCCAAGGAAGAAGAGATGGGTAGTGATACTGACCAAGAAAGTCAGTGCAAGACTGAAGTCCCATCTCAGAATGAAGAAGTTAAACCTAAGCCCCCAGAGACTGCCCTGGAGGCTTTTAAAGCCTTATTTATGCGACCCCCCAAAAAAGGGTCCACAGCTGATACTTCTGAATTAGAAGCCATCAAGCGAAAGATGAGGCATGAGAAGGAGTCACTAAGAGCTGTGTTTGAAAGATCAAAGTCAAGGTCAGGGGACGGCTCATCTGATTCCAGAAGCGTATGTAGAGTTGCATTCCTACATTAGGGCTGAATGGAGGTGGTTGTCCTTTCTTCTGAGAATTTTTCTCTGGGTGACTGTTAGGAGGGGAACTGCAAGCAATAGTTAGTGGGACATGAGGAATGTTAATTATCCTACTACTTTCTATCTGAGTATTACAGCAACCAATGCACTACAAAACAAAAACATAGGTATGAAAAGCAACCTAACCATGTGCTTTCAGTTCTTAAACATTCAGTCCCAGGTTTATGATTTCTATGTCATTTGGTTATGCCTCTGTAACAAGTCAGTCTCTGATTTGAAAAAGAACTATATTGGTTAAATGCCACAGAAAATGTATAGCACAGACAGAATTTCACTCATTCAACAAACATTAAGAACTTTCTATGTTGGGCAGGTAGTGGATTTAGAGCCAGGCCAGATGGAAGGTCCTGGGTTCAAATGTGGATTCAAACATTATGGGACCCTAGACATGTCATTTAACCCCCATTATTACTTTATTGCTCTTCTTCTGACTTAGAACCAATACACAATATTGATTCTAAGACTTAAGGGTTAAAAAAAAAACCTTCTATGTGCCAAACATAGTTCTCATTTACAACTATTAAACTTTTGTAGTTTTAAATGACAATACTGAAGGGTCTGAACTCTGAGTTCGGGGCCCAGAATTGCAGAGTATGGTGAGTGGAAAGAATCTTAATTTAGAATTAGAAGTAATGGGTTGTTCTTTAAAATCTTCCACTTATTACCTCTGTGATTTTGGCTTGGTTTCTTTCTCAAATAAAGGAACTGTATCATAATATATATTAATTTTTTTTTGTTTTGTGTGTTTCATTGACACCTTTGATAATCTAATCTAACCTATAGACAGAGCTTTTAAAAGTTGAAAACTATATAGGCTCACAAAGGAAACAGTTACATTGAAATAACAGTTATCAAAGTTTAATATGAAAATATTAAAGAAACAAATTCTCATATCCCAGATTAAGAACCCCTGCTCTAGATTTCAAGTTTACTTCTAACTCTGACAACAAGCTTCTCAAAGGGATAATCAAATAGTTTCCCCATTTGCAAATTTCTACATACAAATAAAAAAAATTCAGGGAGGCACAATGATAAAGATATGGTACTAAGAATCAGGATACCTAGGTTAGGCAGGTTCTGGGCAAGTCACTTAATCTGTCTCCCTCTTTTTCTTTATCTTTAAAATGGGGAAAATATATCACTCTCCTCTTAGGTCTGTTGTGTAGGTCAAATGAGATGATTTCTGCAAAGTGCTTAACATAATCCTTGGCACATATTAGGCAATTAATAAATATTTGTTTCTTTCTACTTTCAACTTCTCAACTATCAAACTTTTTTAGTCACTTTACTTTTCTTCTTTCATCTAGTAAATAAGTGTGTTGACCCTGTGACCTTCTAAGAACCTTTGTAGCTCTAATATTCTGTGATGAGCCACTTTAAATTCTTATTCTAGTTGTCATATTTGCCAGCTGCAAAAAATTAGCCATGCAAGAGTGTAGAAAAAGACCCATTCCTTTCATTTATAAGCATGTTAATTTTAAGGAAAATAAATAGAAAAATAATCTAATACTTGGAGAAGGGACAAAAAGTAAAAGATTGGAATTTGAGAGTTCTGTGATCTATTTTCAAACTTGAAGTGGATAATTTTGGAAAAGCAGATTGAAATTGTTTTGATATCTCTAATTCAATGTTAGAAGATAAAAGAGGGGTAAGTTTCTCTAATAAGAATGATAATAGAATAAATGGAAAATAAAACATTGATATAATTAAACACCATAAGTAAAAAGAACTGGTTTTGTTCAGAGTGCCTAGGTTCAAGTCTTGGCTTATATGACAAGTCACTTAATCCTTCTGTTTCTCAATTTCCTTATTTACAAAATATGAGGATTGGGATAGACTATATCTAAGATTCTTTCTAGCTCTAAATCCTATGATTCCTTAATTCCAAAACTAAAACAGATAATTTGCCAAAATTAACAAATATCTGTCCAATAAACAAAAGGAGACTCTGTTGGAACTCATAATATTTTGACTTGCCATTATATATTTGGATATATATAAATTCAGTATATGAGGTAAAAATGGCATTGTATTTGGAATTTGTTGTGGGCTTGCATTTCCATTTTGTTACCTTGCTATCCATGTGTCTGGGTAAATCATTTAGCATCCTTGGGCCTTATTTTCCTGATTTATAATATGATTCATTTGTACTCTATGACCTCAGAGTCCTTCTTAAATCTAAATCTATGAATTTATGATTTATAAACCTTGCAGAAAATAATTTCTGGGAGGAAGTGTCATAAATAAGAAGATACACAATTATATCCACTGGTCACTTTAATATAAGCTGGAAAATAATTTAAATTTGAAGGTCATCTTTAAAAGCATATCATGTAAATAAGACAATCTTTACTGAAGAGGATTTACTCATTTTTCAGTTATGTTTGATTTTTCATGACTCCTTCGTTGAGAGTTTTCTTGGCAAAGATATTGGAGTGGTTTGCCATTTCCTTCTGTAGCTCATTCTATAGATGCAGAAACTGAGATAAATACTGTTAAATGATTTACCCAAGAACATACAGCTAATAAGTATCTGAGGTCAAATTTGAACTCGGCTCCTCCTGCCTCAAGGCCTAGCACTTGATCTACTGTATGACTTATATGCCCCAGTTTGACCAATAGTTATAGAAAAAGACTGGCTTCACACTTTTATAGAACCTCTGAAATTGCTTAGATACGCTTACAAACTTTCTTGTCAGTGAAACAGTAATGTTTTTAATTTCAAGCATAATTAGTGATTTCTCTCAACTACAGGGCCAAGAATATGTGTAGAAGAAACAGATGACTTTTCATAGATGTGGGGATAGGAACTAGACTTATGATTTCCTTTATGGGTGAATGTATATTCTCTTTACTATAGGGAAACCTTAGTTGAAAATACTCCCTTGATCATTGCAGGTTGACACCTTCTTTACAAGATGCCTAGAGCATTGAATGCCAAATGACCTAACATGGGTCACACAACCAGTATGTGTTAGAGATAGGACTTGAACTCAGATCCTTCTGGCTTTGAGGCCAGCTCCCTAGTCACTATGCCATGTCTCTATTTCATAGACATATTTAGTTTTAATGTATCTTAAATGTATGAACCCATACAGTATATTTTGCCTGAATTTACAGTTTTCCTAGTTTCTGCAATAATAACTTTAATTCAACAAAAAAAATTTATGAAAAGAAAATGATGTTCAAGGCATAGTGCTAGGGATTCAAAGATAAAAGACAGTTGTTGTCCTCAAGGAGCTTACAATCTAATGGGATTGGGGATTGGGATAATGTCTATATACAAAAGAGACATTTCTGACTGCCAAATAAAACATACCTTTCATTTTTAAACCATTTATAGAACAGACACTTGCTGAACACTTGCTAAAATGTAATGCCTTTTGATAAGTATTTGGTATACAGAGGAATAAATATGTCTAGAGGAAGATAATTACAATAGTAATTGGAACTCTCAACTATTTCACAGTGGTGCCAATTAAAGGAATTGAGAATGTTTAATCTGGGAAAGAAAAACTGTAGTGGGGAACATCATAGCCGTCTCTAAAGGTTATCATGTGTAAGTTAGAGAAATCTTACTCTGTATAACTTCAGAGTAAAGAAAGTTAGAACCAAATAATAAATCAATAGATTCCCCCCAAACTTATTAGATTTTCCAAAAATAGAATGAACTGTCTTCTGAGCTAGTAACTTCTTTATTACTGAAGGTATTCAAGTAATTGCAAGGTGACAAGTTACTATTGATATTCTTATTTTTTCAAAGATTAAAATCTTAGAGAGGGGATTAAATTAGTTTACCTCTAAAGATCATCTCATGTTTATTTTATCATTCTTTTCTATGGGAAATACAACTAAAATGATAAAAGAATAATACAGAAGTAACTTAAAAAAAACCCTTAACTTCTGTCTTAGAATCAATACTTTGTATTGGTTCCAATGCAGAACAACTAGGCAATGGGAGCTAACTGATTTGCCCAGCTATTAAATGCCTGAAGGCAGATTTGAACCCAGGGCCTCCTATATTTAGGCTGGACTCTCAATCCACTGAACCACCTAGCTGTACCCTAGATAACTTTTTAAAACTTCTTCTTCTAAATCAGATAGGATTTAGGAGTAGAAGAAATTTTGTAGCAGGAGTTCTTTATCTGGTGTCACTGAACTTATGTTCTGGGGGAAAAAATATATATATATAGAGAAAGATAATTATTTCAGTTATAACCAGTCCTTTTTGTAATATTACATAATTTATACATTTAAAAACATCATTCTCAGAAGGAGTCCATAAGATTGACCAGACTGCTGAAAGGATCATTGATACAAACAAAAAATAAGAATCTCTGCTTTAAAGAATTTAATTTCACTCCCTCAAGACTTTTTCATGATAAGAAAAAGAACAGAGATCTAACCCCAGTTTCTCTGAGCATAGATCCAGTGCCATTAAAATTCACCTTAACTCATTATATTTTATAAATCTGTATATGATACCAAGATTTAGGCTGCTTTTGTTTTTACCACAACTGATCATTTTAAATCATTTGAATAGAACTAAATTGGTAATGAAATAAGTCTTCATTGTGTGGATTAAATGAGATAAAGATAGAGATAACTGGTATCATTAAATTTTAGCAGCCAAAAGAATAGATTGATACTGGCTACCTTCTATTCAACTTTCTTCCTCCCCCTTCTTTGCCCTCTTTTTCTTTAAAATAGGCTGACCAGAGTCCCACTGAGCAGGATGATAGAACTCCTGGACGACTCCAAGCTGTGTGGCCACCTCCAAAGACAAAAGACGAAGAAGAAAAAGTAGGATTGAAGTACACTGAAGCAGGTAAACTCAAAGGGGAATGGTGCCCATGGTGCCACAAACCTCTCATAACAACTGGGGATTTTGTTTTGTTTTTAAAGCTGTTAATCAGATCTAATCTCCACTGGATTTTTGTATTTTATTGTAAAAAATGTCATGTTATACCTTTGCTTCTGAGACTCCCTATTATAGAGAATATCCAACTCTTGTTAGTAAGTCTGTTCTAGAAGAAGAATAAATGCAGCGAAGTGAACGAAGCCCTCAGTGTAGAAAACTCTGGTGTTGCATTGGTATTGATTAGAGTGTATAAATTACAAATTCCCTGGGAAACTGAGAGTTTGGCTACCATGCAGTTTGTTAATGAGATCAGGTAGGGATGCTTTCTTTTGTGGATGATGGGGAGAATGTACTTTAGAGTATTGATTCTCTAGAGCTGTAATCTGATGTGCTGTGTTTTAGGGCAATGCTTTAGTGCTGGAGGAAAGTTGGGCCAAGTGAATGTACAGATACTTTATCAGTTGCTCCTTCTCTTTTGTCATGCAGTGAATTATTTATTCGAAGACTAGTTCTAAATCTGCTGGGAAATGCCCCAACCACTTTGCTATGCACTTTGAGAGAAAGGAAGTCTAGGTAAACAACCCATTGAGTAGAGCTTACAAATGGAGACTTCCACATAAGTGAAATGCAGTAATTTGTGTTTGCTTTGTGTTTGCTTTGTTGCATTTTTGCATATATATTTGTAGGTATTTTTTTAAATAAAGAAACCTTTTGGTGGCAGGAATGTGAATAAGTTCATGACTGAATATTGTCTATTTACAGATCAATTCTTTCATGTCATAATGATTTTCTTTAAAAACAAACAAACATAAACTCTTATCTTCTGTCTTAGAATTGATTCTAGCATATTGATTCCTAGGCAGAAGAGCTGTAAGAGTTAGACAGTTGGAGTTAAGTGACTTGCCCAGGTTCCCACAGGTAGTAAGTTTCTGAGGTCACATTTGAACCCAGGACCTAGGCCTGACTCTCCATCATTGAGCCACCTAGCTGCCTCTCCCTAAGATTGTCTAAATTTATGTACATATTTCTTAACCAGCACATGACCCAGGGTTTTGACCCAGGAAACCAATATCTGAGGAATTTTAATTTGCTGTGGAGCAACAAATGTCTCCTATATTTCATTTTGTGGTCATATGAAGGCAACTGACCCCAGGATTTCTTTGCCAAGGTTCCACATATATATATATGTGTGTGTGTGTGTGTATGTATATATATATGGGATTAGACTCTAGGATATGTTACCCCCTTCTGTATGACCTCATGCAATGGTAGGACTATTCTATGTCCCACCAACCACACAGGCAACAGTTTCAGCTAGTTACAGTTCATTTACATATGTATTTTCCCTCTAATCATAAATAGCCATTGTAAGTATATAGAATTTGAGAAATAACATAATTTGGTGATTTTGCACAATGAATCATCTTTCATTAAGTTTCTAAAAGGGTCAAGGCTTATCATATCACTCTTCAAAAACTTAGGCTCAGACAAAAAATTTTGCCTCAATAATTTTCAATGATTAACATCTGAATAAGACCTTTGAGACTACTTCAAAAACCTTTTCTCTCAGGTTTAATTCCGAAGAGTTAGAATCTCTGTAGCTAAGCCTAACACTAATGTTTTGCTACTTGAATCCTCTTACAGCAAATTTGGAAAATGAAATATGGTTATCTTAGATAGCAATATTATATCTCTTACTTAGTGATACTATAACTTTTTCTCTAGATCCCATTATTTGGCTACTTGGAAAGAGTATCCTAATGAAGTTTAGTGATCTGACAGAATTCTATTGGATGACATTAATGAACTTGGACTATGACCTGATTTTACCTCTCGTTTTCCCGTGGATATAAAAATGAATAATTTCTGATAAAGTATTTGTCAAGGAGATTAAAAGGAACGTATTCCCCGAGTTTCTTCCTCATTTTTTTCTATTTCTCTTGTTTTCTCTTCCCACTACCCAAACCATCATTAGTCTTTTCTAGTTCCATTTAACATGCCTGAGGCAAATGCTAACTAGATCTTCTTGGCTTAGCCCTTGATGGGTAATATGACCTCTTCTTTCTGAAGCTTATACTGGTACTAGGTCTTTATCACTAGGCACCAAAAGGCTAGGTAGCTGTCTTACTCTCAACCTGACATCTGTTTATTGCTTTTAACATGACCTCACCTTCCTCTTTCTCTTAGGCTAAGTCTATCTGAACTGATGGACACAAGATGTCTTTTTACTTTACTCATCTGAATCATGGCTTTTGGAGGCTTGAGCCTTTTATCATATGGAAATAAATTGTGTGTTACCAAATGGATCTCTGATCTTTTGGATTCTGGTACTCTCTCCAATGATTCAGACTGAAAACCATCCATTTTTGTCTGTAGTATGTAATTCTTGACCATGTTTTCCCACAATTCCACTGCAGGAGATCCTGCTAAGGGTCCCTTTGCTCTTTCCCAATATGGCCTTCATAGCAGTGCTGAACTCTTGCTTTTGCTTTGTGACAAACCCACTTTCCCCTCTTGTCATACGATTCCCCAATGATATCTTTTACTCCTGTCCTATCGATATCTCATTGTTATATTTAAGCCCTATTAATACTATCTTGAACCTCTCCATCCCCTTCTGGGGTATTTTTTAGTGCTTCAGACACAGACAAGATCAGTATCTCTCTGCTATTTAGCAATACTGGCAAAAATGTTAAAATTGAGTAGATGGGCTTTTACTTTTATGGGAAGATGCTGTTTACTATGTGGCTTTATAATATCTAAAAAGATTTATTGGTCGTATGACAACCAAACCACCCTATCTTCACTGAAATGGACAGAAGCATGGAATATTAGAAAGATAGTTTTGGAGTCAGAAAATCTGGGTTAGAATCCTAGGTGGTCTAGTTCTTACTACTTTTATGAATTGGGCATCATTGGTCAGTTGCATCAATTTCTCCTTCTATTTAAATAAAAAAGAATGGGCCAAAATAGATGTTCTTAAAAGTCCCTTTCAACTCTAAATTTTATTTTCCTTCAGATAATTGGCTAGGTCAATTTGCCAGAGGAGGTCAATCAAACAATTATTTAAATTCCTTTTTCCGCTAGATATTATGTAAAATGCAATCCTTGCCCTAAAAGATTTACAACCTGCTTTAGCAGATTGAAAGCTATTCTTTTGTTCCTATAATACTAATTTGCAGTAAATTATTTGCTCCTTGTGATTTTCTTTGAACTTGTCCACTCATGAAAAAATATAATCTTTGCCTATAATTTTAATGGTTTTTAGAATTATAGATCCTTGCATTTTTATTCATTTTGGAGAATCATACAATTCTGCTCTTGTATCTAGTTAAATCCCAAAGGGGCATGTTTGACTCAAAGTCTTTCCTTATTTTATTGCCTGTACTCAGGGTCAGGTCTAGGTAAATTTGAGAAATAGACAAAGTTACTTTAGAGCAGCAAGGTGATATAGTAGATAGAGTGCTAGACTTGAAAATAGGAAGCTCTGAGTTCAAATTCAGTCTTATTAGCTGTGTGAAATTAGACAATTCACAACTTTCATTTGCCTCAATTTTCTCAACTGTGAAATGGGGATAATAACACCAACATGACCTTCCAGATCAAATAAGACAGTGCTTGCTTTGGCAGTATTTGTACTAAAATAGAAATGATACAGAGAAAGATTAGCATGGTCCATGTGCAAGGACAACATGCAAATTTTTGTAGTATTCCATGAGATAATATTTTTAATTTCTTAACCAAATACAAAGTACATAGCAGGCAATTAATAAATTATTGTTTCCTTTCTTCTTCTTTTTAGCACTTTCCTATTCTGAGCAATCCCTTCCCTTTTGACATATTGGGAATTAAGTTAATACTTTATGCTTGTCCAACCTCACCTGGCATCCTCATGGTTTGTTGTTGCCTTCATCTTCCCTACTGGAAATCTACTTGCACAATGGCTCTTTGTTTTTGGGCTTATTGTGATGGATGCTGGTCTCAGAATATATATGTGAAATGAAAGAATCTCTCTAAATGACCTTTAGGGTCCTTTGTAACTCTTAGTCTATGATCTTCTGAACATTATACCACACTGCAGTTGAATGGCCAACCACAATTCTACAGAACTGAAAGTGGAACACATTATTATTCATTCCCTGACAAATAGGTGATGAACTCAGGTGCTAATTAGGAAATATTTCTTTGGACATGGTTAGTGCAAAGAATTTGTATTGCTTAACTATGCATATCTGTTTTTTTTCTTCTTCCAATAGGATGGAGGTAGGATAGAGAATATATTTTTCATTGAAAAGAATAAATTTAATTTTTAAAAAAAAATTAAACCACACTGACTTTCCAAACATGGCTTAGGAAAGATTCTTTGAACTTGACATCAGAGCTGATTTCTTCTGTCTCATCTTCCTGCTATATTCCAAACTCCTCCAGGATAGGAACTTGTTCTTTTCTTTTTTTTTTTTTTTTGTATTCTTAGTGCTTAATATGGTTAGGTACTTTGAATGTTGTAGGTCCTTAAAATGTATATTGAATTGCCTTGAGCATATGATGCAAATCTATCCATTTTTTTATTAGGTAGTCCTTTGCAAGTTACTTAACTTCCCTGCATATCATTCTTCTCATCTCTAATAGCACTAATAGTGCTGACTTCCTGAGATAGTTGTGGAACCCAAATTAGATTGTAGGGTCATAAATTTATAGGCTGAAGATACTTCAGAAATTATCGGGTCCTATTCCTCCATTTTACAAATGACTAATGTATATAAAGCTTTGCAAACTTTAAAGCTAACATCACTTATTATTACTATTATTCTTACTATTTAAAATGAAGATGTTGACCTGGTTTGGTGGTCAAGATTCTGAGTAATCATTAATATTTGATGAGAAAACTTTCAGGTTATTTTTGAACTGCATAGTCATACTCATGGCAGAGATTACTGATAAAATGGATTTTAGATTTCCCTGTGGCTAAATACAGGCTACAGAAAGGTGATCATTTTGATGACATAATAATGCAAAAGAGGATCTTTGCAAGAGGAAAGAGGTAAACACTCTTAATATTATGGGTATAAAATGATTTTTCTTTGTGCCAATAGCACTAGATCCAAACTATATTTTATGCTATTCTCATTCTTTGTCTCATCTCTAACTTCCTATGCAAAATACCAAGATTGTGATGGTTCCAGAGTAAAAGTCAGTAGTTTTTCCATGGTCTAAAGTAAAATCTGGGTTAGTTAGAAAACTTGGAAATGAGGATGTTCTAATTACCTTGAATCATGTGGTTAATGTACAGTTTAAGTGGAAATGTCTTTCCAACTAGTACTAAAAATCTTTCTTGAAGTATATTAGAATCAGATATCTAGAGCTGAAAGGGACCATATAGTTCATACAGTTTGGAACTTTCACTTTTTGATGTGGAAATTGAGGCCCATACATGTTCAGTCATTTGAGGTCAGTTATTTCTGATCTTTTGTGACCCCAATTAGGGTAATTCTTGGCAAAGATACTGGAGTGGTTTGCCATTTTCTCCTCCAACTCATTTTATAGATCAGGAAAATGAGGCAAAACATGGTTTAGTGACTTTCCCAAAGTCACACAACTAGGAAGTTCCTGAGGCCAGATTTGAACTCAGGAAGAAGAACCTTCTCAAAACTAGGGTTGGCACTTTATTTACTGCACCACCTACCTTTCAAGCTAAATCTTTTGGTTTAAATAGGACTTTGGAATCCCTTAGCAATAAGATAGAACTATCATTACTCTTCCTAGTGAGTCATGTATATTTTAAAATGTTCAACAGGGAGGAATTGAATTTAAATACCCAAGGAGAGCTTTAACTTTGAGGCCCAGAGAACTCAATTGACCTTGACCTATCAGTAATTGGGAATACTCTTTTCACTGTACAATGAAGGCTATTTTTTTTTTTGCTTCAGAATCATAGGCCAAAATAGAATTAGATTATTCTTTTCATGATTGAAGATCTTATAATATCAATTGTAAATCTAGTACCCCAGCTTGTCTCCTGTCTTCCAACCCATTATATGTACAGATATAAAATTTGTTAGATCTAGTTGCCTTGACTGTACACTGAGAGAAGGAGAGTTTAGAAATTATGTTAGTAGTTTTTATTTTTGCAGTGTGAGGGAAGGGGGAAAGAGGCGACTTTACTTCTGATGTGCCTCTTTCTTCTGAAAGTTGACCACTGAAAAATCTGCTTAATTAAAAGTTTATGGATAGTGGTGGTTTTATTGCATATGGTTTTCTTCCCAGAACCAGGATTCAATTGCCTGATAATTTTTTTTCTGCTTGATTCACCCTGAGGGAGGAGAGAATCTCTTCTCTTTTTCTCCCTTCAGTCCTCACCCCTGGTGAATTGACTTCCATTGCTGAAGGTCGCTTGCTTTTTCACTGTGACCAACTTAATGAGAATTTGTTCATTTCTTCAGGGATTTGCTGCAGTATTCTATCTCATGCAGAGCCCTGAGGGGAAATATGGTTAATGTTAATAGAATTGGAATGATACTCTTTGGAGGAATTGAGTATCAATGAAGTATAAATGTAGGAAGATAGGAAAAGCTTCTGTTTATATTCAGAAACAGTCATACCTTTTTCTTCTATATTCATATACAAGTATATACAATTGTAGAGAGTGTATAGAGGAAGAAGTAGTTTTCTTCCCTGATTTTCAATTTTGAGAATATGATTTTTTTGTTATATTGATAATGAAACTCTTACCAAGTATGAAGGCAGGAAGAATTTGAGTTTGAGTACCCAGAGATGCTACTTTCATAGAGGGGATCATCTAGGGTGCTGTATTATATGTTTCATTGGAGATTAGTTTCAAAAGCTTTTGATATTTCATCCTGTACCTTGGCAACCCTACTCAGTTGTTCTGAGCTACTTGTAAAGATCCTGAGAGAAAATGCTGAAATGATCAATCTCCTAATCTGGGTGGGGTTAACAAGCCTTTGGGTTTAAATAGGACTTTGGGATCCCTTAGCTGTAAGATGGAGATATTGTTATTTCTCCTTCTAATGAGTCATGTATACTTATAGTTTCTGGGAAGAAAGATTTGAATTGTAAATATTCAAAGAAAGCTTTAGCTCTGAGTTTTTGAAAATCTTCTTGAAAGTTATATGATCATTCATTGTATCAATGATGATTGGGTTTTGTCCCCCTATAAAGTGGAGGAGCCCAGACTGCATGTTATTTAGGTTTCTCTAGTTTTGCCAAAACTGTTACAACAAGGGGATTTAGTCAGTGAATTTTTAAGGGATAGCACTATTTATGGGTAGGGATGAAGATAAATTGATAGCCTGACTCCTCCAAATGGGGTCTTAAATTTGATACTAAATAAATATGGGAGGATCTCAAAGTGGATACAATTCAATTAAACTTAAATCTGCAAATTCACATTTAATACATACTATATATAAGGCATTCTGATAAGTATTGAGGATACAAAGGTAAAAATATAGCCCCTATCCTCAAGGATTTTATAGTCTAGTAAGCAGGTAGACAATGCAAGTTAGAAAAACAGATTCAATGCATTTGTTCAGTTGTTTTCAGTCTTACTAGACAATGCAAGTTAGAAAAACTGATTCAATGCATTTGTTCAGTTGTTTTCAGTCATGTTCTAGTCTTCCATGATCCCATTTGAGGTTTTGGCAAAGATGCTTGGAGTGGTTTGCCATTTCCTTCTCTGGCTGATTTTGTAAATGGGGAAACTGAGGCAAACAGAGCTTAAATGACTTTCCCAGAGCCACACAGCTAGTAAGTGAGGCTAGATTTCCACCCATGAAAATAAATCTTCCTGACTCTAATCCCTGTACTCTACCCACTATGCCAAAAAGTTCAATAGAACTGAAAAAGGAAGAGGACTTCTATCCACTGGTCTGGGAAACAAGGGAAGGGTATCTTTGAAGAGGTGGCACCTTCAAAAGCATTCTACCTACCCTGAGTCTAGGTGCTAGGCTTACATCAATGGAGAAGGGACAAATAGAAAAATTTTCAATAGGCAAATTCTCAAGGTTATGAATTTCCTAACTAATTTTCAAGTATTTATTAAATTCCCACTCTGTACTAAGTCCTGGGGTTACAAAGGCAAAAATGAAACAATCCCTCCAGTTAAGATGCTTACATCCTAACTGGGAAAGCACCATAAGTATTTCCAGGAATTTCATGTCTCAAACATCTTAGGGAAGTTTTCATCTTTGATAACTGAATGGGACACCTTGTAGATATACCCAATAAATAAAAAGCATAAGGCAGTTTGGGGAAGGCACTAGTGGATTGAGGTATAATGAAAGACTGACTTCATTTAGTCAGAGGTAGTGTATGAGCTTCTGAGTTAATTTTCATGATAAGTGTTTAAGGTAAGATAGTATGTTAGTGTGATAAAATAAGAGTGAGTAATTTAGACTTTCAGAGTATTAAGAGAGCTTAGAACTCAGATAATCTAGTTCTGTAATTTTATAGAGGAAGGAGCTGGAAGAAAGGAAAAGGGACTAAAGTCATATGCTTGCTTCACAGAACAGCTTGCATCCAAAATGGAATTCTGAGTTTTTCAAATACATATGAAGTTAAACAATCTTATAAGGAAAATAGAATAGAAGAGAAACATTAAACATTATATAGAGTGTCTTTTTAAAGTTAGCTCAAGGGATATTTTGAGATCATACTTCTTTACAAGGAGAAGGGCTGGGGATGAGTGACTCATTCTGAATAATGGAGGACAGCATATGAAGACCATACCATGTGCTCTGACTCATCTGCTAATGTTGACTCACTCAGTTCATACCCATCACTTGACCTTGATTTCCCCTTAAAAAAAAGCCAAGAAATGAATTTACTCCATATTTTCTAATGCTGTATATGCTGAACTTGAACCTGAAAAATGTACTTTGAAAAAATGTTCAAAAACACCATCTATTTGGGAACATCTGTAAGATCCAGATGGCTACAGATTCAATTAGCTTTTACTAAGCATTCACATATTAAATAGTTTATTGGAAAGAACACTGCACTGTGAATCAGAATGTTTGGTTTCTTGTTCTAGCTTTGTAACCCTGGACAAATCACTTTACCTCCATGGGCTTTAATTTCTTCATCTATGTGATGAGGGCTGGTGGTAGATGAGATAATTTCTAAGGTCCATTCTGGTTCTAAAAATCTCAGAAAGTTTTGGAATTACATAGATCTATAATTATCTTTGTTTAAAAATTTCTTGATTTAATTTGAATGAGGAAGCTTGATAGAGAAAATACAGATAGGAATCACATGGGAGGAGAAACCAAGAGTAGGTCACAGTCATTATGGGTGGAGAAAGTATCCACACTGATAAAAAAAACAATAAGTCTGTCAACATATAATAATGTATATTAACTATAATAGAATACATAGATAATTATATCCAAAGATCTAATATTTTGCTTGTTGAGGCATTCTTCCTTCATTAACACACCAAAAAAAAAATGACCTTTATAATTTAGTCCATAATCTTTTTTTTTAAACATTATTTTATTTGGTCATTTCCAAACATTATTCATTGGAAACAAAAATCATTTTCTTTTCCTCCCCCCCACCCACCTCTCCCATAGCTGGCGCATGATTCCACTGGGTATCACATGTGTTCTTGACTCGAACCCATTTCCATGTTGTTGGTATTTGCTCTAGAGTGTTCATTTAGAGTCTCTCCTCAGTCATATCCCCTCCACCCCTGTAGTCAAGCAGTTGCTTTCCTTCAGTGTTTTTACCCTCACAGTTTATCTTCTGCTTGTGGATAGTGTTTTTTAGATCCCTGCAGATTGTTCAGGGACATTGCATTGCCACTAATGGAGAAGTCCATTACATTCGATTGTACCACAGTGTATCAGTATCTGTGATTTCCTGGTTCTGCTCCTTTCGCTCTGCATCACTTCCTGGAAGTTGTTCCAGACTCCATGGAATTCCTCCAGTTTATTATTCCTTTGAGCACAATAGTATTCCATCACCAACATATACCACAATTTGTTCAGCCATTCCCCAATTGAAGGGCATCCCCTCATTTTCCAATTTTTGGCCACCACAAAGAGTGCAGCTATGAATATTCTTGTACAAGTTTTTTCCCTTATTATCTCTTTGGGGCACAAACCCAGCAGTGCTATGGCTGGATCAAAGGGCAGACAGTCTTTTATCACCCTTTGGGCATAGTTCCAAATTGCCCTCCAGAATGGTTGGATCAATTCACAACTCCACCAGCAATAGTCCATAATCTTTAATCATTGCTCTGGCCCAAAAAAAAAAAAATAGTACTTGCTCCCAAAACTGATGTTGAACCTCCCTAAATTTAGGTGAACAGCTTTTTAAATGGAAAGAAGGGAAAAAGGAGGAAAAAGAAGGGGAAGAAAAGAAGGAAGGAAACAAGGAGCTATAAAGTGCTGATTATGTGCCATGTGCTATGCCTTGGCTTTACCAATATCACATTTGATCTTCATAACAATCCTGGGAGATAGGTAGTACATACAAACCATTACTTGGATCATAACCAAAATCTTTCTAACTTAGTAGGTTCTGCTGGACCTACTAAATAAATGGATGGAAAAGCATTAAAAAGTACCAATCACTGGGGAGGCAAATACAGAAACTTTTTCCTTTAATAGAGGGGAAATCATAAATGGAAGAGTAGTAGCCAACAAGGAATATTTTGGATGGAAAAGTTATAGGAATGGTGAATCGAGCCAGAGGGGAACAGATTGGTACACCTTTTCCAAAGGCAATGACAATACTGATTATGGTTCCATTATGAAAAAGAATATGTTAAAGATATGTTGAGAGTATAAGGAAGCAGAGGATGCTTTGGTGGCAAGGCAACTGGTGGCCAAGGAGTAAAGTGAATCTTGGTCTGCTTGACTTTCAACTCAGTGTTCTTTTTACTATTCCACATTGCCTTGTTTAGGGAGTAAAGTTATTTCTGATGGGTGTCAGTAGGGACCAATAGTTCTAAAGATGAGATCAGTGTAGGGAAAGTAACCAAAAAAAAGGTGTATTTGGAATATAGTGTCAGTAGGAGGAGGAATAAATGAGCATGTTAAGATAGTAAGTTATAGGAGGGCAAGGGCCATACATATCTTTTATGTTTATTTTGTTTAGGGTTTCCATTTTATTTAGACTAGGATGCTCCATCTTGCCTAGAGTGAAAGTGGAGCAGCTTCTCCTACATCAGTCCCATGATTAATAAGCAGATATACATGACCTGCATCATTTCATACCTTCTTATGCAGTTTGGTGGCTCTACAATCCCTAGAATTTACCATATTAGTGTTTGATAGGTTTAAGCTTTAGCACTACTTCACTTTGGAACTATTGAGCTCAAGAATTCATCAGCCTCAGCCTCCCTGGTAACAGGCATGCTTTACACCATATCTTAATTTTGTATCTCCTCTGTTTCTAAGATATGCTTTCTAAACTAATATTAGCTTGATAGAAACTTGCTGAATTTGAATGGAATTGAATAAGCATGTTGACAGGTAAAGGATTATATGGCTTTGTATCTAATGTTTGATGGCAAAGAGTCAATGTAAGAGTGTGATAGCCATTTTAGGAATTTGAACTAGACTAGGAGATAAAATTTAAAAGTCCTGGGGCAAAAAATGTTCCCAGTGACATTTTGAACAGATGGGAAATAGGCAGTGAGAAGTGGTAAAAGATGAAAAATATGAGTCATTACCTTCCAGAAGTTTATTGTTCAACAGAGGAAGGGGTAGTGATCAGGCTATGATAAAACATGCCAACAGAACCTAATGAGAAGTATTGGTAGTGTGAACAAAGAGGTTGGGATAAATGGGAAGAGAAGACAATAATCATTTTTTGTAGTGCCTACTATGAGATTGGCACTGTGCTAAAGGATTTTTGCAGATATCTCATTTGATCCTCACAATAACTCTGCAAGATGTGATTATTCTCCCCAATTTATTGGGTATACTGAGTTTCCTCAACTATAAATAAGCTTGAGAAAAAATGGCAAAACACTCCAATATCATTTCCAAGGGAACCCCAAATGGGATTATGAAGAGTTGGACACAACTGAAAAAAATTGAACAACAAATGGGTCACACCACTACTATATGAGACCATATTTGAACTTGAATATTTCTGATTCTAGACCCAGAGATCTATCCACTGCACCACCAGGTGCCTCTATAGTATATTTTATGATATGTGCTAAAAGAAATAATGAGGATTTGGGTATCTCTCCATCTGGTACAACTTTACTCTTTGCTTTTAGAAAAGCCACAGGGCTAGAAATAGATAACAAATTTTAAGATCCCTAGATGTAAGCCTTCCTTTAGATTAGTTAAACTATGTCCATGTCTACCCTTTAACATGTCTGATCCAATTCTGATATTTTAAAACTATCCTAAGTTGCTGCCAATCACAGCAGGTTCCTAAAGGATAATGAAGAAGGGATATATAATAGGTAATAGAAATTAGTTTAATAGAGAAGGACAAGAGAGAATTGAGCGACATATCTAAGATTCCAGCTAATTTTCTTGAGAGGCTCAGTTGCAAGTATTTTTCCTTACTTTTTCTGCGTTTTGTTATTGTTGCTTAATTCTTTTGCTATGTCCAATTCATCAAGACTGTATTTGAGGCTTTCTTAACAAAAATACAAGAGTGGTTTACCATTGCCCTCTCCAGCTCATTTTACAGCTGAGGAAACTAAGGCAAAGAAGATTGAGTGATTTGCGCAGAGTCACATAACGAGTAAGTGTCTGAGGCCAGATTTGAACCTGGATGAATCCTCCTGACCCATCAGTCTATCCCCTGAGCCACCTAGCTGCCCCAGTATATCTGCCTTTAGATATATATTGGTGTCTTAGCTTTACCCACTGCCTTTGATGTCAACTGTAGATGAGTATCCATGTATTGAAAAATGTCAGAAAAAGATTATTAAAAATTTTACTGACATGCAATCTAGAAAAAAATTATTCAACACAAGGAAGTCATATCATCAAGCTACCTTCCAGCTCTTCCCTTTGAACTGTTATTTACTATAAATGATCTAGCATCTTTCTAGAAGGAGGCAGTGTACCTAGTTCGCTACACTTGGAGTCAGGAAGACCTGTATTCACATTCTTCCTAAGACACTTACTAGTTGTGTGACCACAAATAAGGTGGAATAATGTCTTTGAGTCTCAATTTCTTCATTATAAAACGAGTCATATTTGTAATCCCTAACTTCATAAGACTTGTTAAACTCATTTGAGACAATGTGGAAGGAAGGAAAGAAAGGAAAAATTTATTAAGTATCTACTATGTGCCAGGTTCTATGTTAAGTACTTTATAAATATTATTTTATTTTATCCCTACAACAACCCTGCCAGGTGGGTGCTATTATTATCTGCTTTTTTAAAGTTGAGGAAACTGATGCAGACAAAGGTTAAGTGACTTGCCCAGCGTCTCACACATAGTAAATGTCTGAGATCACATTTGAACTCAGTTCTTCCTGACTCCAGACTTAGGACCTCATTTAGTTCCTAAAACTCAGGTCCTCTGATTGCCAAGTTCAAAACTCTACTTCACTATTTCACCTCCTACTTTGTAAACATAAAAGTGCTATATAAATACTGGAAACTGCTATTTTTAATTGGAAATATTAGTCACTTTATTTGTATAATTCCAAATTGCTTTTCAAAATTCTCCAAACTCACAGCTTCACCAGCAATGTGTTAGTATACCTCTATTTGCACAATCTGTCCACCTCTTACTATTCCCATATTTTGTCATTCTTGTCCATTTGCTGGGTATGAGGTTAAAGCTCAGTTTTACTTTGATTTGAATTTTCCTTATTGTTAGTAATGTAGAGCATTCTTTCACATGGTGGTTGTTGTTTTTAACCTTCACCTTCTATCTTAGAACTGACACTAAATATATACTACTAGGTGCCAGTTCCAAGGCACAAGAGCAGTAAGGGTTAGGCATTTGGGGTTAAGTGACTTGCCCGGGGTCACACAGATAGTGTCTGAGGGCATCTTTGAACCCAGGACCCCCTGTCTCCAGGCCTGGCTCTCAACCCACTGAGTCTCCTAGCTTCTCCCTTGCTCCATTTTAAAGTTTTTTAATTTTTTTCTAGATTGCATGTTAGTAAAAATTTTAATAATCTTTTTCTGACATTTTTCAATACATGTTCTCTCTCTTCCACCCCTTGTCCTTCCCCAAGACATCAGGTAATATAATATAGGTTGTACATATACAATATACAATAAATATTTCCATGTTCATCATATTGTGAAAGAAGACACATATCGCTTACATGAGAGAAAAATTCATGGAGGAGAAACATGCTTCAGTTTTTGTTCAGACACTTTCAGTTCCTTCTATAGCAGTGGATTCCTTTTTCATCCTTGGAGTTGTCCTGGATTCTTGCATTGTGTGATAATATCAGTTAATCATCATACTTTACTACTGTTACTGTATAAAACATTCCCCTGGTTCTGCTCACTTCACTTTCCATCACTTTATGTCTTTCCAAGTTTTTTGTGATTATCTTGTTTGTCATTTCTTATGGAATAACAGTATTTCATTACAATCAGTCCAAGGTCATAATTGCTAGCCTGTTTTGTATGTTTTGGCTGAAGCATAGTAGATTCTGTTCCAGCCCTCTACTTTTACTCTGTGTATGTCTCACTGCTTTAAATGGGTTTCTTGTAGACAGCGTATTGTAGGAGGAAATACTATTTGTATACAGGATATCAAGAGCTCCATATTTTCCTTCTTTTTTAGAATGCTTCTGTATTATCATTGGGAGTGCTCCCTGTCCAGTAAAGCCTTGAAGGTGATAGGAATGATGATGTATTTAGGTGAAAAAGAAAGCTGAGTTCTTATTACTGTCACTGATAAACTATGAAACATTAAGAAAGTCACTTTACCAATGTGTATTTTTTTCATAAGATCATAAGATAATAAATATGAACTTAGGATATTAGAGGTCAAGTCCAACTCTCCTTTTACAAATGAGGAAATTGAGGCTCAGAGGGGTTAAATGTCTTGCCAGTGGTTATACAGCTAGTAAAATTTTAAGACAGAATTTGAACCCAGACCTGACTCCAAGGTCAGTGGCCCTATTCCCTACATCCCATTGCCTCATTCTTTTTTCTTTTTTTAACTACTAAACTCTACCTTAGAATCATTACTAAATATCAATTTCAACTCATAAGAACTGTAAAGACTAGACAATTGAATTTAAGTAACTCACCAGCATCACATATCTAGGAAGTATTGGAGTGTGGATTTGAAGCCAAGACCTCTCATCTCCAGGCCTGGATCTCTATCTGCTGAACCACCTAGTTTCCCCTCCTCATTGTTTTTTCCTTTCTATCTACTCAGTGGAAAATTGTTATATTCCCTATACCTCACCTGGTTGGCATACAGATAAATGATATATTAAAATTGAACTTCAATGGGGAAATAAGGTGCTATAGAAACTTTAGATCTCTTAAGAGGCACCTCGATATACAGAGTGATTAGATTAGAATGCTGGTGTTTCCCATTTTCTTACTGTGTGGCCTTAATCAAGTCATTTAACATCACGGATTCTCAATTTCTCATTTATAAAATTGGGGTGGGGATGTTCACAGATCAATTGCTTTGCCTTAGCTATTCTAACTGTGTGCTCGGTCATATCAAAAATACCATTCAGGAGAATCCTAGTAATGTCCTCTTCGTATAGAGACAGACTATTAAGTATTAATTAGAGAAGAAAATATATACAGGGTTTAAAAAATTTTCCTAAAAAATTTTCTATTCTCCTGGACATAGCATTTGTCTTCTGACATTGATATTGCTTCCACTGGGGTATTGCTTAAATTCATGTTGATAATGTGTAAAAGTCTGGATTTTTAAAAGAACCTTACTTGTGAGTTTATTTTTTAAAGCAAAGATATAGTCCATTATGAAGTCAAAGAAGGTTTTGGGGCATAGCTCTGGGTTCCTATTCAAGGAACATGTGAAATAGGTAAGAAATTATGGTGCAACTAGAAATTTTGTTTAAGAAGTCAGGTCTTAGAAAAATCTGCTATAGTCGGTCACACCCAGATGAGAGCAACAAATAAAAGAATCACTGGACATATTCTCAACCTTAAGCTGTTGAGGAGTTAGTAAGTAGAGTAGAAGAGCACTAGCTAGTGTTGAAATCCAATAGGAATGGAAATCCAATGGTTTTCAGATGGATCCTCTGTGCTCTTCTGCAATAATACTATCTCTACTTGGAACAAAGCCTCTCTCCTCCCTATATTGCTATTCTAGACAAGCAAAATGAGACTTTGGAAAAGTGCTGCTATTGTGTATTGAACTTCATGGTAGAGCTAGGATAACTCCTTGGGGATTTCCTTTGACTTAGTTAGAATGCACATTCTCTCTGGCGTAATCTTAGAAGGTGTAGGTAAATGGTCTTGACATCAGAGTTACCAGTGCTCATAGATGATATCAAACTTCTTTATTAAGTGAGATTTGGTGTCTAATTCACTGGTGGTAGTAATATATCCTTGTTGCAAATAATTTCACCTATTCCTAGATTAGGTTCATTCTTATATAAGTGCATGCATCCAGTTTTCATTATCTTTGGAAAGGGTGAATGAGACCATACATAAAGAGAGCCTATGGATAGTTTCAAAGTTTATTTTATCTGATAGTTTAATCTCTTCTCACTTGATGCATAATCAGAGTGACCAAAGACAAGTATTCATAACACTTTAGGGTTTACAAAACATTTACTTAGTTATTGCCAAGTGAGGCAGATAGTTTTGGTTCCTCACTTTACCAATGAGGAAATCGAGGTTCAGAGAGTGATATCCCCAGTGTCACATGACTAGCAAATAATAGAGATAGCATTCAAAATCAAGCTTTCTGTTTTAAGATCCTGATCTTTCTTCTGAATCACAAATGGGAATTATTTGAATTTCACCTCTTGTTATTTTATCCATTCTCTGCTAGAAATGTCACACAGCTATGAAATGTATTGTCATTTATGCATTGTCAGGAAGATATTCTATAAGTTGAATGACGAGTCCTCTGACACTATCTGATGATATATTGATATATGTATCAATATATCATAAGCAGAGAGAAGCCTTACTCTTGTTATTCAATTTATTTAATATTATTAAACACTTATTATTTGCAGTTCATTGTACGAGATGGTGAAAAATAAAGATAAATGAGAGACAATCTCTGTTGTATTGGGAGTTCATTGGAAGAGGAAGAGGAAGAGGGGGAGAAATACTACATGGCATATATAAAGCAATAGGTTGTATAAGTATTGTATAAATGGATCTCCATTTATACAGTATTATTAGCATCATTTGACAGATATGGAAACTGAAGCACAGAGAGCTTTGACTTCAGGTCATAAAGATAAGAAGAGGCAGAGCCTGAATTTCAATTAAGATCTTCTGCCTCTAAACTCATGGCTCTTTCTACTATACCACATGTGAGAGAATTTGATATTCCTACAGAACAAGTATCCCCAAACTCATACAGTTTTCAACTATTTAAAAAATCTAGATGAAGGCCTTTGGCATGCCCAAAAGTCTTGTATACCCGTATATAATAGTGAATCATGTTTTGTGTTCTCTGTTTTGCATAGTTCATTACCACCTAATAGTCACCTAGTAAATATTTGTTGAATTGATGAGTAATTATGGTATAAATAATTGAACAGATATACTGGTAAAAAGTTTTATGCCAGAATTAGTGCTTTTCTAGAAATGGAAACACAATGACATTGAATAATACATTGTTCCTCTGATGTCTGTTGCCACATATTGCCCTTTTTTCTAATAGCAAAGAATAAAGAATTCCAGGGAGCATGGAATAGTCCAGTTATTTCTTCCTCATGCCATCATGATGTGAATATTTCCTAAGAACTTTGTATAGTATAGTGGCAAGAGTATGGGACTGGAGTCAGAGAACCCTGGCACAAATCCTACTTCCAACCATTTCAATAATTACATATTCTTCTAGGCCTGACCAAGTTCTGTTTTGTCTCTTAATTCTTTCTTGAATACCTACCTCATATTCTCTCCCTATCTACTAAACTTCTTTAATACTTACTACTTATATAGTTGTTGTTGGAAAGACCTATGTTCAAATACAACCTCAGATATTTACTAACTGTGTGACTCTATTTGACTTCAGACTCAAATTTCTGAATTTAATTTTAATTAAATTGTAAAATGGAGGTAATGATAGCATCTTCCTCATAGGGTTATTGTGAGGATAAACAGATATTTGTAAATTACTTTGCAGAGTTCAAAGCACCAAAGAAATGCTAGGTATTATTATCTTATTCTCCTCCCCTTTTATGAAAGGAGATAGGGTATTCTAAACTTTTATTGTTTAACTTTTGCCTAATGTTATCATTCCAATTAGGTTGCAGGCTAGAGAAAGGCAGTGTTATACAGTTGAAGGAATATTGATCCTGGAGTCAGAACCCAAATTTGAATTTCACTTCTACCACTTATTAGCTTATACCCTTGGGCAACTCTAACTTCTCCAGACCTCAGTTTTCTCATATGATAGAAGAAAACTATCTCTATTTCTTGCCTTAAAGAGTAATTGTAGAAAAGCATATTGTAAACTTAATTAGCAAAAAAAAAAAGCCAATTGCTATCATTTCACTAATTCAGAGATCTGACTTCAGTAATGTAGATACCTCACACTCTCACAGATTTTACTTTCCTTTGCTATTGCTAAAAATCCATCACACCTTTTGCTTTCTGATAACAAACTTTTCTGAATTTGGCTAGCCTGGTATTCAGACAAAAGACACCGCCTGTCATTTCTTGACCTCTACTTTTTCAGAAACTTTGTAACATGGTAGGAGTCATCAGAGCAAGAAAATATAGCTAGATGGCAGATAATAATAAAAAATATAAAAGCTGGCATAACCTTCATGAATCCAGAATCTCTTCCATGCTAACATAGTCACAGAGAAGGACTTGCATGGAGGACAAAAAGTGTAAGATCTAAGACAACATTCATATGGATGCTGTGATCTTGCCTCATCAATCAAGAGATTTCTTTAGGCATATTAAATTTATAACTATATGGAGAAAGGATTGAATAAAAAGAAGAGATGGGATTCAGAGAACCTAATTGGATGGCCATTGTAGTATGTAAGACATCCTCTTGTTAAAAGAAAGGCCTTCAGACAACATTTAATTTATTTGAAGTAAAAAGGTATTTCTTAAAGTCAATAAAGTAAACACAGTGGGATCTTGCAATCCTTTGTCTTGAGTGATTATAAACAATAATGGGTAATTATGAACTATAATAAGCTATAGTGGAATATGATGTGAAAACTTACTCTTTTCTATTGTTTTTTTAAATCTACAGTTTCTATCTATTTTTATTCTATTAGTTATCCTTCAATTTTATTCACAAATAAATTGGTTCCATTGACAAAGGTGGATATCTCACTGAAATTTCCTTAGACTGCTCTCTCAGTTCTATGAGATGATACTTTTCATAATCTTGTATCCTTATCACAAAGATGCCAAGATCATAGCTTTAGAACTATAAGAAATAGAGGCCAAAGGAGATTAAGTGACTTGCCCAGAATCATGCAAATAATAAATGTCAGAAGAGAGCTTTTAAGCTAGGTCATTTGACTCTAGAGACAGTGCCCTTTACACTATACTCGGCTGCTTACTTTTTATTCTTAACTTGTGTTACAGTTGACTGCTGTATTTCTCTGCTAAGCAAAGAAGCAAAATCTTGGCTGACCAAAGTGCTTTATAGGCTCTTTTGTTTTCCTCATTATGGCAAATGATTTACAAAATAGGATCATAGATAAAGAACTGGAAAGGACCCAGAGGCCATATTTTTCCAACCCCCTCATTTTAGAAATTAGAAAACTGGGACCTGTAGACAGCAGTTAAATTTCTATATGAAATTGTTTTAATTATTCTGTTCTTTATTTTATCCGTGTCTCATTTTTCATGATTGATAACTTGTTTAAATAGGTCTGAGAGGCAGTCTTTACATTAAATGCCATATTTTTTCATTTAATTATACTTCTAGCTTTGTATTAACTTTCATCTTTGCTGTAATAAATCAGTGGTCATACTGTACAGATACAGCTGGTTCAGAACTAACTCCCATATCAGGTTTTTTCCCCTCCTGTCTGTTAAAATATAGTCAATTTCACTTTTGTATAATATTACTTAGTGCTTGTTATCTCTGTCTATCAATTCTTCTCTCAAGGTATTTGTGATGTATAAGTCTTCTCTCAAGGTATTTGTGATGTATAAGCATGAAGTAAGAAGCGAGTAAAAAAATTAAACCCTTATTATGTAACAAGCACTATGTGTATAAAAATAGAGAATAATTGAAATGTCCCTGTGCCCTCTCCCTTGTCTTCTAATTGAGAGAGACCACATATAAAAATTATAAAATTTTTCAGCTGTCTGATGGGTACAAAGCCTGTACAGTGACAATGTAGATGATGATAAGATCTATGAATTCTTCAGTTAATATCAAAGAGTAGATGACAAAACCAGGGGGTTGCAGGGTAAAGCACAGGACAGATGGTAAGTACTGAATGATCTTAATCAGTAATGGCAGAGTGAATAGTTAAAATTTGATGGTCTTCCATGTCTAATAGGAAGGAGAAGATTTGGTGACACCCATCTCATCCCAGCCATGAGATCTAGGGTAATAATAGGGGGAGAAAGATTTGGTGGGGGAGGACCTGACTATCTCTAAAAAATTGTGTAGTCTGTAAGTCTTTCATTTCACTTTTTTTTTCCTTCTAAATCTTTACCTTCTATTTTAGAATCAGTGCTAAGGCAGAAGAATAGTAAGGACTAAGCAAATGGGGTTAAGTTACTTACTCATGGTCACAGAGTTAGAAAGTATACAGGTATGGATCTCTATCCATTGAACCACCTAGTTGTCCCTCACTTATTCTTCTTCATCAATATTTTCTAAAATCTCATTTTTTTCAGCATGATAGAATCTATCCAAGTTTTCATTTTACCCACAAGCTTTTGATAATTCAAGATCATCACTACATCATGATAAGACAGTAGAATAGGACTTTGTGGAGACATTAGATCTCTAAATAATCAATTACTAAAAGCAGTCATCTTATTATCTACCTGTGGAATGGTATATAGAATATTAACTATAAAAGAAGAATAGGATAGTGACTTTTCCCAGGATATGACTATCTTAATTCTACTTAAAAAAGGTGAAATGAATGAGTTCATGATGATGATGATATTGATAATCTTTGTCTTTTTACCAAAGTACTCCTTTGATGCTATATGTCTTGAAGATGACCTTGGGCTTTTGAGGGCTTTACCAGCTGTGTAAAATCTCAAGTCCTATTAAGTTGAAATGGTTTTGGACATGGGCCCAAAGACAAACTGTCCCCTAAGAATCAGCCTTGATAAATTCAAAAAAGTTCTTCTACCAAAGTTTGGAGACCAAGTGATGAATTGTGTGAACATAGTCACTCATTTAATCTTAAGTTTACTAAGTAAGAATTGCATTATTCAGTGGAAGGATCAGTGAAATCAAACATTCTGGAGGACTGAATTGCCTTACACAAACAATTTATTAAATATTTTCAGTCCATGACTTCAAGCTGCTTGCATTACATTTTAATTGGTGAAGACAAAACATAAAGTGGAGTTAAAAGAGAAGAAAGAACATATTGGCTTATAAAGTTAAAATGATGATTAATTGAGTCATAAGAGAGTTGATTGAAATGCTATTTCCAGAGACAATGGCAGGATTGGTTTGATTATAGTCCTTAGTCCTAGAACAGGGAGGAGTGACAAGATACTAGTAATCCTCATTCACTAGCAATCATACCAATTAAGAACAGAACTCCTGGGCAGTACTTCACATCTTCTTGTGTACAGTAATTTGACATTTCCTTCCTTGATTTATTTTACAGATGAGGAAACTGAAGAAAATAGGGTTAGTAGGGGTCTAAGGCTACATTTGCTATAAAATGTATTATAGGATGGAATATTTTATTCTTTGCACCAAATTTGCCTGAATTGTGTAGTCATTGTTCTCTAAAACTGTTGCCTTGATGGGTAGATAACATGTAAAAGTAATATATTAGATATGATCTCCCTTTTCAGCATTTATCAATAAATTAAATTTTTCAGTAGCACTAGGTAGTGAAATTGGTTAGTTTTTTAAGAGTTAGCATTGACTTTTAAACATCTATTGTATTTTATAGATGTAGAAGGAAAAATGTTTCCAAAATCAAACCCTATCTTTAGGTTTACCTTTATATTCAAGGAAATAGAAAGAGTTCTATCCCTAGGCTTACTCTGAAGTTCTTTACTCTTCTGGTGAAAGAGGTGATTTTTACCACCCTTCCCATGACCCCCAAAGATGGAAGCTTGGGATTGTGGATAGATTATTGGATGTCGAAGTAAGGAAAACTTATGTTCAAATGTGATTTATTAGCCCACTTAACCTCTGTAAATCCTAATTTGTAAAGTGGGAACAATAATACCTGTATACAATGCTTACCTCAAGAGGACTGTCACGAAGAGAAAAAGAGAACAAGCATAAAACATACTGTAAACTTTAAAGTGATAACAATTTTATTGTTATTTTAGGTGGAATACTTGCTCTTCATAAAATGATACATGAGATTTGCCACTTGGATTTTTCTGGGACATCATTAATTCATATCATACTTATTTCATTTTCAAAATAAAGGCCCTGATTTAAACTAGTTGACATTTATAATTTGTAGAAGGTGTGAAAGAAGAGTCTCTCAGGATTGTGCTTAATATAAATGAGGAAAATACTTCATGTCTCTGAGTAAATGCCTTGAATATAATTCAAATATTTATTTATTTGAAACATAAAATCCTCATAATCTTTGAAGATAATGACAGATACTTTTAAAAATCAAATCATATCGATAATAATGTTGACTGAAACCAGTATGATGTTTTATAAATTAAACCTTTTGAAAAGTATTGCCAACCTTCACTTATTCTGTTTCTATGGCATCTGTTGCCATAGTTACCAAGAAAGTCTTTGTAAGAAGTGAGATAGAAAAGGAAATGGAAGCATCACCTCTCCCCAGCTGCTGATATACTGAGTACAATGAAAAGGAATGGCATAATTGAAAAAACCTTGTATAAGAGTTTCTAGAATCCTGAGCCAAAAATGTCATCAGTAAAATATGGAGCTAAATGTTTGTACAGAAAAAAAGCTTTACTTCTTAGACTCAGAATAGACTGTATCTTAAGATGGACATGTGTCAGATTCAGGAAGAAGACCTCGTGTTATGGAGGAAGAAGCTTTTTAGGGGGAAATAAAAAGGAATGAATATTTTAATTGATTGAGGGGATGAAGGAGGAGGATGGAGAAGTGGGGAGAGCCTAACTCGTGTAGTTGACTTGTGGTCTATTCATATAGATACAGAATCCTATTCTTTAAAATTTCTGGGAAATTTGATTTTGTAAATATTCCTGAGATCATACAAAGAACAAAGATGCTAAAGTTTGTTTATAGTAAGAATTTCTGATTTAAATAATAAATTTCCAGAGTGACTCTCCTGACCCTAAAGCATATAATAAATATAGTGAGAAGGTTCAGTAGTCACTCACAGTCTTTAGTCTTGTAATTTATATATTAGGTTATATTACATCTATAAGATAGCTTAGCAGGCACTGTCCTAAATACCTACCATAGTCCTAATAGGTCCTAAATACCTACCACTTAAAGTCAACACAAATAAAAGCAGGTAAACAATATTTCCTGGGTGTGGTTGCCACTGGTTCTTAATAAGCTTTATGGAATGAGGTATCTATGAGTTGTCTATTGACTATAACCTGTCCAGGATACTTCTTCCCAACCCCCTCCCAAGTCTGTGCTTTTTAGCCAAGTACTGATGTGTTACTCGTTCATGCCCCTACATCTTGGGAGTTGGGGAGTTATGGGAAGGGCATGGGGTGTCAGAGATCTGAGAATTGTCCATAATATAATGGAAGATGAGATGATTAAATGGAAAGAAAGATGATTACTAGGCAGTATCTACTAGAAAGTGAGAGCTGCGATGAGTGTGAAGCTGTACTAATTTTCTAAGGGCCTGGGCTTAAGTCAACATCTCTTTTGGAAATTAAGCGACAAAAAGAATAAACACATTTAAGTGTGGAGATTGTTAAATAGAACTTGCTCTATGGTCTCTGTTCCCTCTAATAACAATACTGTGAAACACTGAATTAAAACCAATGAGTTTTCCTACTACATGTCTAAATTTAGGCAATTTATACATATAGGCTACATTACTAAAATTAGATATTTGAAAAGGAAAAATTATATGTTTATGCACTGATTAAATTTTATGTAAAATTGCCACATTAAATGTTTACAGAAAATATTTACATTGATTTCAATTCAAGTAAAGATGTTTGATTCTTTAAAAAAAACACTTTTGGACACCTTTTTTAGTTATATCACTTTTACTTTCCAATATGTACCTTCTCTCCCATGATCAAGCCCTATTAACAGAAGATTAAAAAAAAAAAACAACTTTACCCAAATTGAACAAGGACCAATTCTAACAGTATATGCAGTGTTATAACCTTATATCTTCCCCCTTTATGTCCCCTATTTCCAAAAATGAAGAAAAAAGTTTACATCCTTAAATCTGTCTAACCAGATTTGGTCATTGTAATAATTTTGTTTCTATTCTTTCCAATTATTTTGTAGTTGTGTTTTTTCCTCCTGGCTGGGCTTACTTCACTTATATCAGTTCATAGAATTATTTACATGTTTCTCTGTATTTTTTCCTCTTCATTTCATGTGGTGCAATGTAACTTTGTTACATTTGTGTTCCACCACAATTTCTGTTTTTCAGTTGATAGAGATCTATATTGTTACACTTTTTATTGTCACAAAAGTGCAACAAGTAATATTTTGGCATATTTTATAATGTATCTCCTTGGGGCATATCCTTAGGAATGAGATCTCTGGGTCAAAAACTATAGACAATTAGTCACTTTTTTCAGAGTAGGTTCAAATTACTTTGCAGAATAACTATACTAATCAAAAGTGAGGCAACTTCACCTCCACCTACGTTTCTGCATTCTGCCAACATTGATTGCTCTTGCTCTCTTTGCCATTTTTCTGAGTATAAGCTGAAAACTGAGTTGTTTTTATTTTAATTTTTCACATTATTAGTGATTGGAGCATTCTTTCATATGATTATTAATAGTTGGCATTTTTATTTGAAAACTGATTCCCCCCCCCATCCTTTGACGACATCCATTGGGGAATGATTCTCTATAACTTTATTCATCTGTACTCTCCATCATTTTCATTATAAGACAGTATATACTAATTTTCAATCAATACAAGATTATGGGTCACCCTCAGAAGTTTATACAAAACAAATTCAAAAAGGAAAAAGTACAATGTTTCAAGGCCAGTCATTATTGGTGAATATATTTTAGTTTAAAAAGAGGTACTAGTTTTCCATAAGAATATATTTAGTTTTCCATACACTCTGATTTCTAAAAACAATAGCCCCCCTGATTTCAGCATGAGACAAATATTTTTATACAGGAACTTTGGTGGCTGTTTATTGTTTTGTTTTGTGCTTCCATCTTTATACTAAGGTCAATGCAGTAGTGTTCCTATCAGTTAGCCCAGCAATCACTTGTTTGTATCTTCATTGTTTAGGGCTGGATTTGTAATGCCAGATTATGTTTGGACTGTGGCTCTGACAAATTTAGAAACCACCTTGCCTCTATGTCTATGAACATACTTTCCTAGCTGAATGATCCAATTACTTAAACCAGAGAGAAACCATGTGATATGGTAGAAGTAGTAGCAGACTGATTCTGGCATTTGCTCTGTAATCATGGGAAAGTACTTGTAAAATGGAGGAATTAAGTGAGATGGCATCAAAAGTTATTTTCAATTCTACCATTATATTATTCTGTGGTTGCTTTTCAACTCTATATAACATCTTGCATCTTTTAGTTTCCAGACAAAGAGCTATTTAATTATAACTTGGAAGGAAAGAAAGAGAAATTTCATCTGAACTAGCTACCTATAAACACTGTGATCATGTGTACTTTTCACATAATTTCATATATATTTTTTCACCCATGAAAAACTTCCATGCCTTGATTTATTGTGGCATATAAAAGAATAGATATTACATGATTATCCTGCAGTTTTTTGTATCCTAATGCAAAACTTGTGAAGGTGCTGTCTTACACTTAAGTCTGTGTGGTATTAGAGTTGTATTGAAAAGGTGGAAAGTTTCAGTGGACTGGCTAGTGGGTCTTTGGGAATGGAAATGCCATGCCTATTCAAATGATGAACAAATATCCTTCAAAGGAGACCATGTAAGCAGTTTACACAGGATAATTTGACAGTTTAATGCCCATCTTTCTGATGGATCATCACAACTAGAATGGTTTAGCAATGGAAACTCAGTTCTGTGCTTCTCTTTTCAACTTTATTCTCTCTCTTTACCTCAGGTCTCTCTCCATATTTGGTTAATACCTCCTGGTCCAGGAGCTATTGTAACAAAAATAGAACAGGATCCAGTTTTTCACATTTGCCTAATTTATTTATTACTACCATACTTCCATATTGGAGATTGTAATTGGTGGTGAATGGCAGAAAGTATTTTCATATATCTAGCATTAGTCTTAATATCTGTTAGTCAAATTATTTCCTTGGGCAGAAGGGGGGGAATCTAATCATATAAGGAGTGTGAAATTGGATGGCAGTTGTTAAAGACCTTTGGTATTACTAGTGTATCAGGGCTCTGTGACACTAATCAATCAAAGTTGTTGTCAAGGTAACTAAATTGTAACATTCCATATCAGAAGAATACCATATCAGAAGAACTCTGCTTGAGCAACTATATCTTACCTTCCGATTAATTTTGTTGTCCAGTTTATTCTTGTTTTCCTTCATAATGAAAATGCTTTTTATTCATATATGTGCTTTTATATCCATAGCACTCCTAATTCTTTGCAAGGAGGGATCACCAGGTGGGTGCAGAGTCGCTTGCTTTGTGATGTATGTATGTGTATGTGTGTGTGTGTGTATGTGTGTCCTGTTTCCTCTCTTGTTTATTTCCTTTCTCCTTGGAATAAAGATGGTGTTTCTGTGTGGTGATAGTCTGGAACAGGAAATATAGGTGAGAATGCCTGCTAAAACAAACAAACTACCATACTAAACTGGGTTATCTTGGGGTAGGGAGGGCGGTGAGATCAAAGGCTTCTCTGAGTTTTTAATAGTCCTGTAATTTTCTAGGATCTGTAGTATTTCCCAAAACATGGGTACTACTTTTCACTCCCCTAAAACATATTGTACTTATGTTACTTGTTAACCTCAGTAGCAAGCAAGCTCTGGTAAATTTTTAACATACATTCCCATCTGATTTTGACATCCATTTGTATATATTTTATACATAATCATCTCATCAGGATGATTTGGAAATGCTATTGAGTATACCTATACACAGCACCACCACTCTGATGTTGTACCTCTTGGATTTGTCACTAACTCTTAATTATACTTTTGCTTTGAAGGACATTTATGTATTTTTCTATTCTGAGTTCTGACTGCCTCATTCTGGGTAATATAGTTGTTTCACCTTCTGGTTCTGGGCTTGCTCTGAATTCCTAACTACGCAGACATGAAAATAAGAGGCGATAGAAGAAAATTAAAAACACACGTTTCTTCAATTAAGAATGGTGATATGATTTAAGTCAAGGTCAGATTATCACAGAGAGCAGTAAGATTTTTTGCCTCATGGCAAATAGAGCAACCTACATTTGGAGGTGGGTGTTTTTCCACAGTTAAAGAAACAATGCCCTTTGGGCCTTGTAAACTCATGTAGTGGCCTGGCATCACAAGAACTTGTCCAGCCTGTTTTGTGTAGGTCAGCTCATTGGAACTTAAAGTTATGGAGTCATAGAAGTTCAGAGCTAGAATAAAATGTTTTTGACATAAGACAAATAGACCCAGGATATCAAAATGTCAGAATTGGTATCTTTTAAATCATAAAACTATAATGGACCTTAGACATGATATAATCCTTTCCCCACTCTCAGCAAGCTCCTTTTTACAGATGAACAAACTACCTAAAGAGGCTGAGTAATGCACTCCCCAAAGCCTTAAATTAAACAACCAACTTAAGTATATTTTTAAAACTTCATACTGTAAACCTCAAAATTTCTCAGACTTATGAATGTTAGGGGTTTTCCCCATTGGGGAATCTTCTACTTAAAAAAATTCCCTAGCCGATGGTGAGAACTCTACTTGAGTGTGGGGGCTCCTAGCTATGGGAGTGTCCCTGCTCCAAGCTACTTAAGACTGCTTTAGGACAGAAAATGGCTTAAGTACTTTGATCCATCCTTATGGAAGGGACAGGAAGTTCTTTGAGTCATGACTGTTTTAGAATTGATACAATGGGATACTAAGTACCTAAGCTTTGTATCCTACCTAGGGCTTGTGTGGGGCATGATGTCAAGCCCTAGGTAGGATACAAAGCTTAGATAAAATGTAGTCCTTGACTTCAAGGAGTTTGCTAGAACTTGAACCCAGGAGTCTCTACTCCTAGCTATTAGGGTTGCTTGAGAATTCAAAGCCAAGAAATATTCCATATGTATTATTGTCTGGTACAGATGTTTCTTAGACATAAGCAAATGATAAAATATTTTTCATTATTGAATGTAGATATCTACATTAGGAATAGTTTTCCTCAAAAAAGTAGACGTAAGCTCACCATAAGATACAACATCAATTAGAGCTATCTAAAATGGAGTAGGTTAACACATGGAATCACATGTTTCTCATTACTGAACTGGGTTTTCATGCAGAATTGATAAGTACTTGGTGGGCATTTCATATACAGGATTCATGATTTAGAGAGAATTTTGAAGTAGGAGATCTCTGAGGTTCCTATGAAATCTATTTGATTCTTTGATAACACCACTGAGGTTTGTCAAGGTTAGTGACTTGCATAGTTTTTAATGTGTTTTCACTAAGCAGTAGAAAAATTCATAGCATTCTTCATCTGTTTTATTTGGACCAAAGACAGGTAGTTGATTTCTAGTCATGTAAGAAATACATTTTATTTTTTAAGTTTCTAGTAACAATTTCAGACTCAAATAACTACTGCCACCCAGTGGCAATGATCAAGTAAATTTTAGCTATAATTTTTTTTTTTTTAATCATGCTAAAAATGTGTCCTTTCTTTCTAGGGTAGATTGTAGAACTAAACCTGAAGGGCATATTAGAATTTGTTTATACCAACATCCTCATTTTACAGATGAAGAAACTGAGGGATAGAAAGATTAGGTGAATTGCCCATAATCACACAGGTGGCAGAACTCTGATAGCCAATGGACTCCACTAAAAAAATTCTGCCCTTTTTTGAATAATTTTAAAATTGATATTATCCTTGTATTATAATGATGCCAATGTAGAGATTACAAAGATAAATTAATAACGTATATTGCTATGGTACTTTAATATTTCAAAGTTCTAGCCCCTTAAATTCATGTATGATATTGGACAAATCATATTACCTCTTTGAACCTTCTTGGTCACTTCATCTGTAAAATGAGGGAGTTGAACTGGATGACCTCTAAGTCCTTTTGAATTCCAAATCTATGATTGAATAAGCTTAATTTTAATGGATATAGAGACTAGATTTCTGCTTCATGTAAGTCTCTCTATAATCTTCAAATAGGATGTAAATTTTATAAGAGGCTTCTATAAATTAGAAAAGTAAAACTGAAGGAAGCAAAATTCCTTATCCAAGATCACATAAAGCAAAAAATTGTCAGAAAATAGAATAAGCCTCAGATTTTTTTGTCTCAAAATCAAGAATTTGAAAGCAAGTTCAATGTTCAGTTCTCCCTTTGCTCATCCTTTGCTTACCTAACCTTGTATTCAATGACCCATGAAACAAGCTGCCCCAATTCCTTTGCTAGAATTTCAAAATGGCTAACAGCTATTATTTAAATCCTAGATTGCTTTAGCACTTTCATTCCAATTTAAAAACATTAAGCCTTAGGTTTCAAGGATACAAAGATTTTTTTTTAAATTCCTAGTTCCCACCCTTAAGGAATTTATAGTCTATTGGAGATTAACAATAACAACAAAAAAGGCAGAAAAGTAACTTGAAATTTTTTAATATGGTTTTTATCATAGCAACTAATATATAATCTAGTAAATGTATTTTCTTTGGGAACTGATTACTAAATGATCCTTAGTAAGATTCCCCTGGGAACCTATCATGCTTTTGCTGAACATTATATCCCCTAGTCTCTCTTCCTCTCATGTAAACTTAAGATGTCAACCTAAGCTCTCTCTGGGAAGATTTGAAAAAAAATATTAGCTTCTTGATTTCTTTTTGTCCTTTGTCATAGAATCTTTTCTGGGGCTTTTGGTTTTAGCCCCTTGTGTTTAGCTGGCTGATCAAGTTCAATGACCAAATTGTAAAAGATATCTCAAATTTTACTTTTATCTGGATACATATCTTTGGATCAGGTGAGCTGGAATATGACATAAAAACAAGAGCAAAAATTTGTGTTAATAAGGCCCTTTAATTTTCTACATCTTAAATTCTTTAGAAATTGCAAGGGGATTGTATTATTGAGTGTTTGAGTTCTATTCCATTCTCTGCATCAGATGATTTCATATCTCTGATGAGGTTTGTTTATTCCTTGAAAACTAAATTGTAATACAACAGAAAGGGTGCTGCTGAATTTGAACTCAGAGGGCCAGGAGTTAAATCTAATCTCCTTCATTTGCCTAGAGTGACCTAAGGAAAATGGCTGAACTCTCAGTTTCTTTTGTAAAGTGGAAGGGATTGGACTAGATGAACTTTCAGGCTACTTTCAGTACAGTGATCCCCAACATCCTGCAGCAGACTGCAGTCTCATGTATTCTGGTACAGGAGAAACACTGGACTTGTAGTTAAACCTAAGCCCTGGACTGTCACAACTCACTGGGGGATCATTTTTCTCTTCTGTAAATGGTGATAATGACAAATCACTTCAATATCTTTTCCCAAAACCTCCCCCCCACCCATGGATCCTCTTGGTGTGCTGTGGTCCATGGGGTCACAAAGAGTCAGACAGGACTGAAAGATTCAACAGCAACAAACAAATGGGATTAAAAGTATCTACACTACATCTTGTAGGGGTTTTGTCAGGGCCACATAAAGTAATGAATATAAAGTACAGTAAAACCCCAAAGGGCATATAAGCTGCTGAAATGAACAAGACATGGTAGTAGTGGTGGTCATCTCTGATTTCTCTAATATTTAATTTGCCTCAAGAGAGGGGGTGGAGTCAAGATGGCAGCATAGCAAGCAGCAAAAGTTCAGAACTCAGAAAACCCTTCCTTACTGATTACAAACTGAAGGCTCTTAGGGCACCGAAACTCAAACCAAACAACAGGACAGAAGTGGGGAACCCTCCTTCTGGACTCAAATCAAAAGGTATGCCCCCACAAAAGCCGGAATCCGAGAATACTCGGGTCTAAGGGGAAGGCAGAGGGAAGGTCCCAGGACCCCTCCCCCTCAACCCAGAGGGCTGAGCCCCCCGCGGCAGTGGGAACCTCTGAACGGCCAAAGGTGCTGGTTTGGAGGGTCTACCTTGTGAGCAGCAGGGAGCCGGCCTTGGAGCATCCAGTGTGGACAGCGGGGAGGAAGCCAGGGAGAGACTGGGGATGTGGCTGGATCCCTCCATCTGGTTCCAGTCTCACCATTGCCTCAGGGCACATCCAAACCGATCCAGTTGAACATAATCCCATCAGGACTCCTCATAGCTCAGGGAGGCAGGCAAAGGCACTGGGGAACCTTGTGGACAGTGGAGAAGCAGCTGGAGAGAACTGGAGAGAGCCCGGGTGACCCAGCCTTCCAGGGGTCTTAGGCCTCAGAGCACATACAGCCCAACCCAGTTGAACTTAATCTGATCAAAAGCCTCCAGAGGACAGGGAAGCTAACATTCCTCCCCTAGAGACTGTACCAAGAGATTTGACAAAGCTCCAAGAGGGGAGACTGACAGCCCCAAAACAAAAAAAAAATGAGAGGAGCAAGAGCACAGACAAATACGGGGAGCAAAGAAGGGGTAAACTCAAGCAAACAACAGAAAAAGAAGAAAGAAATTACAATAGACACCTTCTGCACAGGTAATGAGCAAAGAGCAAACAAAACAGAGGCAGAGGGATCAGCAAAGGAAAAAATCAGAAATCCCAGCAAATTGGATACAGGATTTGGAAGAACTCAAAATGCAATTCAAAACACAATTAAGAGAGGCTGAAGACAATTGGGAAAAGAACTTAAAAACTAAGATAAGTCATCTGGAAACAGAGGCACTTGAACTAAAACAAGAAAATAGTGTCGTGAAAGCCAAAATCAACCAGCTAGAAAATGAGGCAAAGGAGATGAAAGATGAGGCAAAGCAGATGAAAGATGAGGTGAAGAAGATGAAAGATGACCTCCAAAGAAAATCAGACCAAAAGGAAAAGGACTACCAAAAAACTAAGGATGAAATCCAGTCTTTAAGAACCAGAATACAACAACTAGAATCAAGTGACCTCACAAGGCAGCAAGACACTATAAAACAAAACCAAAAGAATGAAAAAATCCAGGAAAATATAAAACAGAGGATTTAGAAAATCATTCAAGGAGAGACAATTTAAGAATCATTGGCCTACCAGCAGACCATGACAAAAGAAAAAGCCTGGACATTATATTACAGGAAATTATTAAAGAAAACTGTCCAGATATCCTAGAACAAGAGGGAAAAGTGGAGATTGATAGAATTCACAGATCACCTTCTGTACTTAATCCCCAACTGACAACACCCAGGAATGTTATAGCCAAATTCAAGAACTATCAGACCAAAGAAAAGATATTACAAGCTGCCAAGAAGAAGTCATTCAGATACCAAGGAACCACAGTGAGGATAACTCGGGATCTGGCTGCATCCACACTGAAAAAAAGAAAGGCATGGAATATGATATTCCAGAAAGCAAGGGAACTAGGTCTACAACCAAGAATCAACTACCCAGCAAAACTGACTATATTCTTACAGGGGAAAGTATGGTCATTCAACAAAATAGAAGAATTTCATGAATTCATAAAGAAAAGACCAGACCTGAACAGAAAACTTGATGTCCAAGCACAGAACTAAAGAGAATCATCAAAAGGTAATTAAAAAAGAGGGGAAAAAAGAAAAACAAAACAAAACAAAAAAATGTTTTAAGAGACTCAATAAGTTAAAATGATATGTATCCCTATAAGAAAAGAGGTCATTGGTAACTCTTAAAAACTATTGTTATTACCTGGGCAGCAAAAAGAATAGAGGGAACAGTGACAAACTGTATAGGATGAAAGGACAAGACATAAATAGGTATATACATATATGCATGCCTCAAGAAGCAGCAAAATATAGTGAGAAGTAGTATAGTTTAGTGGATAGAGAGCTAGCCTTGAATAAGACTTGTGTTCAAGAAATTTTTTTTGTTGTTATTATTATCAAATCCTGTCAGTCTGGATTTAGGATTTCCTTGTCAAAATTCCTGAAGTGGTTTCTATTTCCTTTTCCAGCTCATTTTGCAGCTGAGGAATTGAGGCAAACAGAGTTAAGTGACTTGCTTAGAGTCATACAGCTAGTAAGTGTTTAAAGCCAGATTTGAATTTTAGAAGGTGAGTCTTCCTGACTTTAGGCTTATCCACTGTACCACCTGTCCAATTCAAGTACTGCCTCTTTCAAACACTGATTAAAGGACCCTGGTCAAGTTATTTTACCCCTTGATGCTCTAAGCCAGCAATGTCAAATTCAAATAGAAGCAGAAAACGGAAGCACACATATTGAATTAGAAATCCAAAAACTAATATTATCTATATTGTGATATATTTTTATTTATTTTGTTAAACATTTTCCTCTGTTACATTTTCTTCCAGTTGGGGCAGCCCTCCAGAAATTTTTAGGCCTTAGACTGAGAGTTTGAAACCACTGTTCTAGGCAACTTTAAGAATGCAAGTTGCAAAGGAAGCACCTATCTGCATTAGTAAGAGGGATTTCCTCATCAGGGCATTCTATAGAGCATTGCAATTATAGGTCCCAATCTTTGACTTGTCTAGGTGTGGCCTTATTAACTTGTCAATTGAGTTTCCTTTATGGAGTTTCCAAATCTGATTTTCCACCCACTTACCTTCTTAGTAGTTCTCTTTCTCCAGGATGGCAGATTATTCCTTTTTTTATTTACTGATGATTTCTCAAGCTAATGAATTTCATAACCCATGAATTTGCTTTGGTGGCTTCTTGCTTTGAGTTTCCCTGATTGTTGTTCTTATGCCATTATATTCTTCAGTTTAAATGGTATAATTTCTTTTGTAAATTAGATTCTTTTCTTTTTAAATTTTTGTCTCATAAACAAAACTTTTATGCTAAGCATATAATCAAAAATTCAATTTTCATTTATTAAGTACCTACTATGTACAGGCACTATTTTAGGATAGTGCCTGTATATATATGTTACATACAAAAAAAATGCATTTCCTGTCCTCAAGGAGCTCAAATTCTAATGAGGAAGGAGGACAACTTGCAAACAACTATGTATAAGCAAGATGTAAACAGGATAAGTTGGAGATAATCTTAAGAGAGAAGGCACTAAGATTAAGAACTGGCAAGGGCTTCTGGCAAAAGGCAGAATTTTAGTTGAGACTTGAAGGAAGCCAGCTGGCATTCATGAGGAAGGAGTGAATTCTTTGCATGGAGAACCAGTAATGATGCATAGCTATTAGATCTTGTGTGAGGAACAGCAAAGAAGCCAAAGTCATTGGATAACAAATAATGTACCTGGGAAAGAGTAAGGTATAAGATGACTGGAGAGAGAGAAAAGGAACATAATAGGAAGGTCCTTAAAAGCCAAAGAGAAGATTTGTATTTGATTCTGGAAGTCAGCCTATGCTTCAGAAATATCCCTTTGATATCATTGTAGAGAAGGGAATGCAGTGGATGAAGGGAGGTCAACCAGAAAACTATTTCAATAGCCTAGGTATGAAGTAATATGAGGGTCTTTAGAGGGTGGTGTCAGAAGAGAGAAGTGCTTATAAATGAGAGATATTTCAAAGGTAGAATCAATGGAGTTGGTAACAGATCAAATATAAGGAGTGAGAGAGTATGCAGTCAAGCCTGGGTCACTAGGATTTATGAACACTACAGGTACACATTCATTAAGTATAAGAATTGTTTCAATTAAAGGTGGAATTCTGAAGATTCAGTTGCTAATATCAAGAAAAATATTTAAAGCTGGGTCCAAGAGTGTATGACTTCTTTCTCCAGGTTCATATCCCAAGTATGTTATTCCTTAGGCTCATTTATTCGTTACAAATCCTGCCATGATATTCCAGATTTCCCAATCCAAAGTCTATTCTTCTGCCCTTTTATTCCTGGCCTAAACTCTGGAATACCCACTTCTCAAACTCTGATATATTACATTGCCTTCCGATCTAACTTGGACCTCTGGATTATGACTCTGGCTTGTTTACTAAGAAGTCCAAACTTTTCCTGTGTCCTTCAATTTTTCAATATTTCAGACTCATACCACAGGATTTATAGTAACTGCATATCCTCTTTATATATCAATAGACCTTTATGAAAAAATCTCCAGACATCACCCCTAAAAGCCCATTTCATCTCCCTCTTCTAATTATTCATGTATTCATTCATAACGATCAGTTACCTGGTACTGAGATATATTAACTCAATCAATTGGTAAATTACCTAAATAGCTGAAACTTGTTTTGTTTTTCAAGTCCTAAATTTTGGTGTCTACTGCATAAAGTAGGAAAATGAAAAATGATTCAGAGAGTGTAGGATTTCAAGGAACTAAAAGAGGAAATACAAAAGAACAATTTAGCTATTGAAAGCAAAAGAAAAGATGATGTGGTAGACACTCATAAAATACTAATGAGGAGAAGACAGGTGCTGGCAAATAATGAAATGCAGGGCAATGATGGTTTGAGCCAACTTTTAGTTGCTCACAGGTTGCAGTCATTCTGTCTGATTCTACTGCTACTAAAGGTAGCCACTGTGAAGAAGTCATATAGCCCTGATAAGTCAGTTTCACACTCAGCAGTTCTCCCTTTTTAGACAAAATTCTGTCCTGATTAATTACCATTATGTCTTCTTCATCCCCTACAAGATTCGGAGAAAATTCAAGGTCCCCTCTCCCTGACACCTCATCATCATACCAGGAAGAAAAGCCCTGGAACTGTACTCTGTTCCCTTTTTAAAGGTTACTAACTCTCAACCAAATTATCCTATAATAAAGGGGGTGGAGTAGTCCATGAATTGAAAGTCGACTTCCTTAAACATACATAGGACATCACACAACCAAGAATAGTGGAGTCCCCCTCTTACTTTTTTTACCTCTCCCTATTCCTACTGTTAGCTGCTTCCAGGTATTGGAATGGGAGTAGTGACAGAAAGTGAGAACAAAGATGAAGTAGGAGAAAAGAAACATATTTATATGGAAAATAATTGTTAGAAGAAGACTAGAGAATGCTGGAGATATAACTCCATCCTGTGGATGGCTGTTCTCCTCACTCACTAAGCCCCTTGATGGCCGAACATAAGTCAGATGAGGTTTAGGGGTGCCAGCAGTGACTAGACAGCTGGGGGAAAAGGGAAAAAGAAGTACCATCTTTCTAAATATTTTTTAGGCCAAATCTTGAGAGACCATTCCCTTTTTTTAAGTGCCCAGTCTAGAGAAGTCAAAAGAGATTTCACTCTTCAGCAGCTGAATTGAACATCACGTAGGCATTTCTGCATTCCTTCATCTACTCAAAAAGGATCCACAGTGGAGAACATCATCATCATAACAACAACAATAACAACAACAATAATAATAGCTAGCATTTACATGAAGTGGGCAAAGCACATTACAAATATCTCATTTTATCTTTACTGTCATGCTGGGAGATAAGTATTACCCTATTTTACAGATGAGGAAGTAAGGCAGAGGCAAATGATTTGCCTAAATTCAGAAATCAGGAGCCAGATTTGAACTTTTGACTTCCTAATTCCAGTTCTAGTGCCCTATCCACTATAACAACTACCTGCCTGATGACAACAACAACAATTCATATTAAACATTTCCTCAAATTCCTGGGTTTGGATTGATCTTTCTAGGAAATTTCTGGCAGCTAGGAAAAGAAAAGTGCTATAGTCATTCAGTAGACTTTTTAAATTATTATATATCATGTTCATTTTATTATATGCTACATTTTTGCATATCAATTTTGATTAAGACAAAATGCTACATGAGGTTTTGAAGAATGTTGGTCTGTTTCTTTGGAGAACCAGTTTGATTTTGTCAAGGATATGTGACCATAGATCTTGAAATATCACCTGCCCCAAAGACATTGTGGTTTTTAACAGCTGTTAGGAGCTCAAATCTGATTTTGTTTGGATAAATCCATGAATCTATCCTTCCCCTGAGAAATAGCATTGTTCTTTGCAGAAAGGTGCAAAAAAAATATTTATATGGTCACTAACTCTCTGGAAATTATAGAGAACTTGCATTTATCCAGTTTTTCAGTTCCACCAGGCCATATATAAACTGTCATAGTGAGTGTGGCATTTGACTTTCCCTAAATACAGATAAAAAATAAATGTTCTCTCTTCTTCTAAATTGTCTTCTACTCACTTATCTACTTATAATGGTATATCCTCCCAGTAGAAAGCAATCTTCCCTTTAATAAAGTCAGGGAATATTTTTGTCTTTGCATAGCTTTCAAAGTTCCTTTTAAAAATAAATTAATAGGGGTGGTGAGGAAATATGGATCTATGGTTTCATTGGTGTTCTAAATTCCAAGAATGAAAATTCTATACACTTATTACATACTGGCAACTCATTTGTGACTTATAACATTAAAACATTGTCTGGTGTCACAGATAGTACAGAACTTGAATTCAAGTTCCTATTTCCTAAGGAAAGCCCTTTATCCACTGTTTCATACTTCCTTTCATGTGTTCAGTATTTTTCAGTCCTCTCTGATATTTTATGACTCCATTTGGGTTTTCTTGGTAAAGATACTTGAGTAATTTCCCATTTCCTTCTCTAGCTCATTTTAGAGATGAGTAAACTGAGACAAACAGGACTAAATGATTTGCACAGTTCACACAGCTAATATCTGGTCTGAGTCCAGAGTTGAACCTGGGAAGATGAGTCTTTCCAACTCCAGGTTCAACACTGTATACAGTGATCCACCTAGCTGTTCCATTTCCTTTTTTTTTTAATAGAAGACATTTTTATAGAAGGTTGCATACATTGAATTGAATTTAATATCTTAGGGAGGTGGTGTGGCAAAGTCACTGGTTTTGAGTCAAAGAACCTAAGTTCAAATCCGGAATCTGTCAACTATTTCCTGTGTGGCCTTGGATAAGACCTTCAGTTTCCTAATCTCTAAAATGAAGGAGATAGTTAAGAGTAAGAATGAACCAGAATGTTTTTTAAGGCTATTTCTAGTTCTCATTCTATATTTCTCTCATTATAAGGAGAATTTCAATGGAGGACAATATCTAACTATAAAAAAGTAATCCCAGAAACTTCTCTAAGAACTTCTCATCTTTCCTGAGAATGTAAAAGAATGTGGATTTCATATCTCCACCATCACACCTTTTCTTCTAATGACTCTGAGATATGTCATATAAGGTGAATAGATGCAGATGTTAATAGGATTTCCTATGAAATGTTCTGCTAGAGGAATCTTTATCCATTCATCCAGGGGTCACCATTAAATTTTAAGTTAATACTTGTAGAATCTTTCTCTACCCTGAAGTTGCATTTTCTGCCCATCATCACCTTATACCCTTCACAATAAAAAATTACTGGATTTTAAACTCCCATTTCTAGACTTTGCTTTTGGGAATTTACAAAATTAATGAATGTCTAAGTTTTTTTAATCTAAGAAAAGGAAATTCCATAGCTTTTTTCAGTAATAGATTCTAAAGTCTTGCTACTTAGCAATTTTAATGACCTATCAATTTCCAGATATTTCATATGTTTTCCTTTAGATGGTTGCCCAATCATTAAATTTTTTAAAGAAATATTTGCTTTGTTCATGTTCTTAAAATCCTTTTCTCACTGCTTAGGAGACATGTAATCAGCAGCAAAGACAATTACCATGTGTCCTTAAGTGAAATAATTTTAGTAGCTCTGTACATCATGATCTAGAGGACACTGTCTATGTTATGACAGCTGGCACAAAAGATGCTGACTTGTTGCTGGGAATTTGCTTGAAAGGAAGTATTGTGCAATAGAAAGCCAGTGAATAATAATATTGAAAAAATACACTACAGCTTGTTTTTATTGAGCAAAAGGTAGCATAACAGTTTCAACCCATTGGACAGCTTCTAAAACCATTCGGTTGTTCAGATAAAGAACTGTTTGCTTTCAGGGAAGTCCTCACATTTATTCTCATGGAATTAAATCTAAGAGTAGCTATGATGTCAATAAGTAGCCTTTTTCCATTTTCTGTATTTGGACAGAACTCACTAATTGCCCTCTTACCAAATTCTCCTTTTTACCAAGATAGATGATAATTGTTTCTTTAGTTCATTGTCTTTCATAAGACCAATGACACAACATGGATACCTGGGTAATATCTTCCATGATACACTTAAATCCTTATTTCAGAAAGTCTGAGCCTTCTCTTTCTTTTGTTAGGTCCAGACAGAGTAACTGAGTCCCAGAACTCTTTCCTTCTAGATTAGTTTATTATTCATTTGCTTCTGCTGTGTCCAATTCTTCCTGACCCCACTGGGTTTTTCTTGGCAAAGACACTGGAGTGATTTGCCTATCATTTCTCTAGCTCATTTTACAGATGAAGAACTGAGGCAAACAGGGTTAAATGACTTTCCTAGGGCCCCACAGCTATCTGAGGCCAGATTTGAACTGGAAAAGATGAGTGTTTCTACCTTGATCTACTGTGTAGTCTAGCTGCCCTTGATTATTTGTGGACAGTTCTCTCAGAGGGGCATTTTAAAGATATAATTTCCAACTGATAATCTCATTAGGGAACTATTGATCTGGCCTGTTATAAGTGATATTGCTTTCCAATCTGTGAACTATATTTAGTCACCTGAACCCTTATAAGCTTTTTCTCTATATTCATAGACCCCTAAATGAATGCTACTCTTGAAAGGTCTGACCAGAAGGCATTATTATAAAGTTGTGGAATATTTTTAATCATATCTAATCTCTTATTATAGATATGACCTGAGAGAAGTGATTTACCAAAGTCATATAGTTCATGGAAGAGCCAGAATTAGAATTCATCAGTGAATGAATATTACTTCTTTAGTTGACTCTCATATACTATATAGCAATTTTATTTAAGCCTTCTAATAAGAGTGTGTTTATGTGCTTTCCTCACATAAGGGCTCTGGGAAAATAAATTTACTTAAGGTTGAGGTAAAACATAAAACATATATTTGGGGTGTTAGCTCCAGTGAAAGAATAACCTTTAGCTAACATTTTTAATGAACTAATTACAAATATATTCATGTTACACCCTTAGATGAATTTAGAGAATAAATAGCAAAACCTTCATGCTTTCCCTTAAGAATACTGAAATATTTATTTCAGGATAAAAACTGTAGCAAGGGTCTCAGGAGTATGCCAGTAAAGGCAAAATGTAGGTCAGGATTTAAACCTCCATTGTGATCAACATTCAATATTCCTATGGAACCTGAATTTTTTTTAGTTTATATGTATCAGTACACAAATATTTACAACTCCAGTGCTGTATTATTAGCTTCATTTGACATATTGGAAAACTGATGCAGTCAGAACTCAGGGTCATCTCAAAAAGGACACAGAAGTTGTATAAAAGGTGACCCCAATCTCCAGCTTTTATACAAGTGGATCAAGTTAAAATGTATATCAGAGGGAAACTTTATGTGAGAAGGGGGCAGGATGATGGTGAGGAAGGAGAAAGGACTATCTGATTATTTTGCCTTCGTATTTTTGATAAGGGAGATGTGTGTAATGATTGCATGTATAAGAACTTGCAGTCCATTTTAAGTAGTAACTAGTAAAATCAAGTAGATTCTTACTGGAATCTAGAAGGATTAAGGGGGTGATAGAGAGGAGATATTGTTAAAATTAGGGGCCAAAATAATTGCCCTCCAAAAATCAGAGATCCAGTTTGTCTTACCCTACTGGATGGAATACTCATACAATTTTGGGTACCTATATATTCAGAATAATACAGTGGATAAAATGCTGTTCCTAAAGTTAGGTTGACTTATTCAAATTACCTCCTCTCACAGTTATAGATTTATTACACAGAGCAAGTCATTTAACCACCTTACTTTAACTGATTTGGTTGAAATCTGTTATAAATTTATGCTGACAAATATCTCACTGTATCCTTAAGTCAACTCTAACTGCCAAATCTTTCTTAGTTTAACTAGGAGAGAAGTTATGGTCTTGCCTTCAGAGTTAGTTGTAGGCATGCTTTCCACATTCAGTAGTAGCCTTAAATTCATCTGGAGAACCACTCCAGGCTCTACATCTAATTAAAACATGGCCTTTTGATAAAATCTTTCAAGACAAAGGATAGTACATATCAAATTACTGATGTCATCCCCACATCTGTCATTTGAGGTATCCAGAGAGAAATGGAGCAGGACAGGAGTGTATTTCCTATCTCCAAAGAAGTTTCTAAGATCTCCCCAAACAGCATGATGAGTACGTGTTTAAGGGAAAATAGTCATAGAATACCATTTTTGAAAGAGCTACCATTTTTTAAACCCTTATCATCCATCCTAGGATCAATACTGTATATTGCTTCCAGGGTAAGAGAACAGTAAGGGCTACTCAGTGAAAGGTCAGTGAGTTGTCCAGAGTCATACTGCTTAGAAGTATCTGAGGTCAGATTTGAACCCATTATCTCCCATCTCCAGCCCCTAGAGCTACCATTTTTAGAAGATTGATCCAGAGCACTAGTCTTGTAATCAGAAAGATTTGAGTTCAAATCTTAGACACTTACTAGCTAGGTGACTCTAGATAAGTTAATCTCTTTGATTCTCAGTTCCTTCATCTATTAAAAAAAATGAGTTAGGTTTGATGGTCTAACTAAAGAGCCCTTCAGTTTTAAAATGATGTTCTATGATTTGTGTTACACAGCCTAGATTGTTAGAGAGGAGTGGTATATATTTCTCTTTTGTTCTTGTTCCCACTTCAGAAACTCTGATGAAATCTTCTGAATATAATTTGGGTTTGGCTTATGTCTAAGCTAAACCAAAAAAAGAACAGAGTCCTCAACTATTGTATTGCATGCTCAATGTACAAAATGGGAAATGGTCATGGAATTGATCTTTTTATTTCATGCACCACAAGAAATACATGATGCAAAGACTCAACAAACCCCAAGAAATCTAGAAACATAAAAATGCCAACCATTAGTTAATTAATCATTAAAAATTCATTAAGTGCCTGTTATGCAGCAGGCATCATGCTAGATTCTAGAGAGACAAAGACAGGACAAGACACTTTGAATGTATGCTCATCCTGTACTATAGCACTCGGGCTTATTTTCTCAATAGGTTGCTAAACTGGCATCAGAAATAATATGTAGCCTCTCCTCTCCTAACTGTTAAGATAATGATACATCCAGATAACCATTTTTCCCTCTCTAGAAGGTCAGGAACCCAAACTCTCAATGTCAGCAATGTTTGATCTTGAAGTTTTCCAGGAGGCAATTCCCAAAGCTGATATAGTCTAGGAAATTTCCTTTCTCTGGATAGGTTGAGATCACACTGTCTAGGAAAGTTAAAATGCCCTCTCCATTACCTTCCCCTATCCCCAAAACAGACATCTAATTTCAGAAACAGAATTATTAAACATCCATATCAAACTCATTAAAGTATATTTGTCACTGCTATGTGCTTCTAATGTCACTTATTCATCCTGGTGAAGTCAGGGAGATCCCTCTTCCCCTTCTTCTTGCTGTATCCTAGAAGAAAGTGAATAGGATCCCTAGAGAATGCAGAAGGCAAAAACCTGGCTGCCATTGGAAACCAGCCTATTGACCCTCTCAGGAAGGTGCCAAGGTCATGGGTTGGATTCTATGAAATGTGCCTAGCAGGCAAAACCCAGTGGTTTCCCCTAATTAACGCTCTTTATATATTAACAATAACAAGACAATAACTAGCAGTTATATAGTGATTTAAGGTGTGAAAAGCACTTTACAAATACTTTTATTTAGTTGTTATCACACAGATTTTATACCAACCTAATTTAAATTGGTTTCTATGTGGTTGTTGCTTTATTTAATGTATACAAAGTCACATAAGAGACCATATGGTATCTGTCTCTACAAGTCCTTCATAATAATGCCCTGTGGCTCAGAAAAGAGTCCAGAATTACATAAACCCTTTTCCAAAATGAGTTGATAGATATGGAGTTTTTAATTTACCCTTTAAAAAAAGTTTTATTACTTTCCTCTTATATTACATTTATTTCATATTATGCACCCTCCCAACCCAAAGCCATCCTCTATACCAGACTTTCAAAACAAATAAAAAACAACATGCAGCACAACCAGCCAACAACATTGACAGTATTTGACAATATGCCACATCCCACAGTTCCATTCCTCTTCAATAAAGGAGAAAGATGAATTTTAGAACCTTTAGCATCTCTTCTCAAGGGGGTCCAAGTATAATTTCACAACATTTTTATTGTTCTTTATACAACAGTATTCTCTATATTATTGTAGTCATGTGGTTCTGCTTACTTAATATTACATCAGTTCACATGTCTTCCCATACTTCTCTTTATTCCTTGTTACTTATGGTACAATAATATTCTATTGTATCTGTGTTCCCCAATTTGTTTAATAATTTCCCAATCTACAGGATTCTATTTTGTTTATAGTTCTTTGATATTACAAAAAATTCTGTCATGAATATTGGGTAGATGTGTCCTTTATTTTTGTCTTAAACCTCTTTGAAGTATATTCCTAGCAGTGTATTATCTGAGTCAAAAGTTATGAGCATTTTATCATCATTATTATTATTCTTTTGCTTAACTCCAAATTGTTTTCTAGAATAGCTGGCATTCACAACTCCACCAAGAGTAAAAATAGTATGCTCATCTTCCTGAATATTATCCAGCATTAACTATTTCTATCTTTTTTGTTACCTTGGCCAATTTTCTTGATTTGGGGTAAAACCTTACAGTTGTTTTATTTTTTCTTTCTCTTTAAGTTATTTGGGATAGTCTTTCCTGTGATTGTTAATAGTTTATAATAGTTTTGAAAATGGTTTGTTCATATCCCTGAACCACTTAGTTATGAGGAAGTAGTTCTTGGTCTCATATATCTATGCATAATTTTCCTTATGATCCTGGGTGCATTGATTTTATCCATGCAAATTAAAATAATCTATTTAATTTTTTTGTGATCTGTTCAGTCCCTTACTACATTAAGTAAGCCATACTTATGAAAGATGTTTCTATCCATCTTTCTCCATTTGTAGAAACCACTCATTTACTTTGGCAAAAAGAGATGCATACCATAATCTGACATGACACCCCAACTTCATCCCATTGTAGAAGAAAGAATGTTTCACTCAAAGTCAGAAGACTTAATTCTTTTTTTTTTTTAACCCTTACCTTTTGTCTTGGAGCCAATACAGATATTGGCTCCAAGGCAGAAGAGTGGTAAGGGTTAGGCAATGGGGGTTAAGTGACTTGCCCAGGGTCACATAGCTGGGAAGTGTCTGAGGCCAGATTTGAACCTAGGACCTCCCATCTCTAGGCCTGACTCTCAATCCACTGAGCTACCCAGCTGCCCCCAGAAGACTTAATTCTAAACTTAATAGTAATATGATTTTGATCCTTGATTTGAACCCAAATCCTCTGATTTCATGCTTTATCTTTATACTTTCTATACGGTTGTGAAGATTAAATGAGATAATATATGTGAATGAATACAAAACCATATACAAATATAAGGTGGAAAAGCTATTGATCATTTTATAGATTATGACCAGAATCTTAATTCTCAGCTTCTGATTTCTGATATTCTAATTGTTAAATAGGCAATTTTTAGCTGACTTTCTAGTCAAAGCCTAAACCATTTCTCCCCAACATGACTTGAGATTTTATCCAATTAAGCTCTTACCTTTTCCCATTGTAAATCTCACAGGGTTATGACTTATCACAGGGTTTTATCTCATTGTAAAACATGAATTTTAATTAGTATATCAACAAGTATATATTTAGTACCCACAATGTGAATTTGTCTTGACTTCATGTCAAAATGATAGGGCTCCCAAATCTGTATATACAAGGGATCAAGATTCTGTTGGACTTGACATAAAAGTCAAAAATTAAAAACAAAAAAAAATATTTATCCCTTTTTTCCCCATTTTTTTTTCTTCTCTTGTCTATTGTCAAAATGATAGATTGTCTTTACTTTTAGCTCAACCTCTACAGATTAAAATCTAGGGCGAGAGTATGCTTAGGTTTTCTATCCAGAGGATATCCAAAAACAAAGTATAAGATTTCTCTTCTTAAATATTAAAAAAAAAACTCCCTTGTTTCCTGTAACTGCTTACTTTTTTTTTTCCTGAGGATGTTCATATTTGCTTTCTGTGGGGCTTTAGCTGGTTGTCATCTCCTCCCTCATGTCAAACATTCAACTCAGTCTTTATATGAAACACTCAACTCCATATTTTTAACCCTACCCTTCCTAATTGGCCTCTGTGTTTGAACCTTCTATAATTACAGCGTCTGATAAATGGTGTACTTGCATATCCTGTGTCACATGTTTTATGTTTTGACTTCATATAATCCCCCTTTATGAAATTTCTGGCCTTTCGAAATACAAAACAAGACAATCTCCCCAGCTGGTCTCAAGGAAGGCCTCTGTCCTTGGAATGAATGAATGCTCCCTTGAATTTTGTGAATTATTTCATGCTCCTTTTTAATGATTTCTTTTGTAATTTTACAGAGTACCAAGCTGCAATTTTACACTTGAAGAGGGAACACAAAGAAGAAATTGAAAACCTTCAGGTACACTTCTTTAATTCTATTGATTATAGGAAACTGATCTGTTTCTTTCCAGCATTAAAGTAAATCTTATCCTTAGATGAAATGTTTAATTAAATAAGCAGCTTTCTCTGGCAAAACAGACTATGGAAATATCCAGACCAATATTTAATCCTTGTTTTTCAGGAAAACTGCTCAAATGAGTGGGAAGAGAAATTTGAAAGTTAGTGAAACATTGTAGTTGTTTAAATTGAAACTGTAATAAAATATACATGCCATCAAATATAAGAATTATTTTTGTCTCAAGTCCATTCTGTTTCATGGTTAAATTTTCAAGAGAGGTTCTCATTTTAATAAATATGTACAGCAAAGAAGTAGAAAAGTTGAGGTCATATTTAGGAAATGGAAAGTAGACCTGTTTGGCTGTAGTTTGAGAGGCATGAAAGTGAAGAGTAGGATTTAAGTTTGGAAAGTTCACTTGATGTTTTTATTAAAGTTTTCTTCATTTATAAAATTGAATACTTGCTCTCAACTAAAGACCATTCTACTTCTAATATCATATAAGCCTATTATCCACAAAATGGAATCTACATCATTTGATGCTACTAAACTGTGTCTCACACAGATAAATGGACTACTGGAGAAGGATCCAAGAATTGCCTTGATTATTCAGCATCGACTAGGGTGACTGAGGTCCTAAAGCATTTAAGTTGAACTAATCCAAAGTGCAAAGCACTTTTCCTCAAAACTAGCCTTTCTCTAAACTACCCTATTTCCACTTAGGGCGCCATCAATTTCCTAGTAGCCCAATTCTACTTCAGAAACATCTGAGACTCTTCCCACTCCATCAGCATATGTACCTCATAGCTAACCACTTGCTAAATAGTATTAGTATTATGCTTACCTAAACAATGTTTTGCCTATCTATCTTTTCCTCTGCTCCCATGGCCACCATTTTAGTTCAGGCACTTACTAGAGTCTTAGGCTATTTAATTGCTTTCTCATTCTAGTTTCCCTCCCTTACCAATCTATCCACCATATATTTATCAAAATAATCTTATCTATATAGAAGTCTGTCATTCTCTTCCTGGAAAAAAGTCTTTATCAACTCCTAGTCTTACTATGTAAAATTCCTGGATATTAGGATAAAATACTAATATTTTTGAGAAAAAATGCAAACTCTTCAACATGTTGTTTAAGACCCTCCAAAGTCTAATTCTGACCTACCTATCCAGGCTTCTTTCATATTACTCCTCTCCTTGCATTTTCTATTACAACCAAAATGTATTCTTTTTCTTTTAATTTGGAGGATTTTATTTAATTAATTAATTTAGAATTTTTTTCCATGGTTACAAGATTCATGTTCTTTCTTCTCCTCCCCACAAATCCCCTCCTATAGCTGACATGCAATTCCACTGGAATTTACATGTGTCATTGATCAAGACCTGTTTCCATATTATTGATATTTGCCAAGGGTGATTGTTTAGAGTCTACATCCCCAATCATATCCCCATCAACTCATTTAATCAAGCAGCTATTTTTCTTCTATGTTTCTGTTCTCACAGTTCTTCCTCTGTATGCGGATAGAATTCTTTCTCATGAGTCCCTCAAAAGTGTCCTTGATCATTGCATTGCTGCTAGTAGAGAAGTCCATTACATTCAATTGTGCCACAGTGTATCAGTCTCTGTTCTACTTGGTTCTGCTCCTTTCACTCTGCATCAATTCCTCGAGGTCATTCCAGTTCACATGGAATTCTTCCAGTTCATTATTCCTTTAGTCACAATTATATTCCATCACCTACAGATACCACAATTTGTTCAACTACTCCCCAATTGAAGTGCACCCCCTCATTTTCCAATTTTTTGCCACCACAAAGAGCACAGCTATAAATATTCCAAAATTGTATTCTTAAGTGTTCTCTGAGCCTTTCATTTTCTGTTCCACAAATTCTAATAGATTGTGTCCCTTCTGACTAAAATATACTCTTTCTTTATCTCTCTGCTTTTAGAACCCATAGCTTCTTTCAAGATTCAGTTTAGGTGCCCCCAACTTAATGCAGCCTTTCCTAACCATCCATAAAATCTGCTGTCCTGTTTTTTTAAGAGAGGTAGCTGGATTAGGAATTAAAAGACAGGTTCAAATTTTGGATCTGTTATTTAGCTATGTGACCTGGGGCAATCCAATTCACTGTTAAAGCTCCTGCAATATGTCAAGCATTGTGCTAGGTTCTGGTGGTACTGAGCCAAAAAGAAAATCACCCTTTCTCTCAAGAAACTTACTACGAATGATGAGAGAGAAGTGAAAAAAAAAACCTGCACACAGATGGTGGGTATTGCTAATAACTGAGAAGAATCTAGAATGATCATTAAATGAGGCAGGACTTAAATTTAACCTTAAAAGAGAAGCTAGAGACTCCAAATCAGTCTTTTAAAATATTTGTTTCTTCATTTGTAAACTTGCAGGTTTACAAAAGATCTTCATGTTCTCTTCTAAGTGAATCCTATGATTTCTAGATTTACTCTCTACTTATTAATCTATATACATATTTATTCTACCAGTTATAAGCCCTCTGAGGGCAGGAAATGTTTTATTTTTATTATATGATCTCTAATGCCTAGCTCAAAGGGCAATGTATCTTAAGTTCAAGTGAATGTTTGTATATTCTGTAGTATCGGAAGCATAGAAAACTGAGTGGTCAGTCTTAACTTCAAAAATATTGGTTAGGACATCATATTCTTTAAAAGTTGCTGACTCAATGACTTAGTAATTTAGCTATTTTGATTTTCAATCTTAAAACTCATTCTAGTCTCATCCCCTTATTTTCAAGGGGAGGGTAATGAGAACTATGAAAGATTATGTGATTAAGTGAGCTAGTGGATTTGTAGACAAATAGAGGTGGGACTTGGACTCATGTCCTGACCTATTCTACTACAACACATTGTTTCCCATATTCTATAGGAAGACAAATTTTAAAAAAATGTTTTTTAAAAAGTCATATTGGAACTTGTTGTGAAACATATTAAAATTTTACTTTAAATATTCTGGTAGATAGTTTTCCCAGTATTCTATGTAAAGAGATACCATTTCTTTAACTGAAGTAGTTTATATTTTAAATGTTGCTTGTAGCAATGCACTTTTAGATAATGACTATTAAATGTAGATTCAAATGACACCCAATTTGGAAACTGAAAATTAAATCATAAGAGAGCTGGTCAGAGATAAGTATGGCTGAGAATAACTTTAAGATTGTAGACTTAAAGATGACTTTAAGATTAAACCTAAAGGCAGATAGGTGGTATGAACTGATAGCATAATACCTATCATATATTAGTTGCTTCATAAATGATTACTTAAAAAACATAATTATCAGAAAAGAACATGGTAAAAATAAACATTTAAAATATAAGAACCATAAAAATAAAAATTTTAAACAAAAAAAACAAAAAATTTTAAAATTTTAAAATCATAATCAAGAAAATAAAATAAGAACTGTCCAGACCTTTTAAATATAAACAACAAATCAAGAATTGAGATATCTTGATTTCTTACCCAAAAAAGTTATAAATGATTTCATTAATACAGAGGAATTAAAGAAAATGACAGTATTTATAAGAAAACAAAACCCACTGATTTTCTATATATAAAAACCATGTCTAAAAATAAAGACTTATAACAGAATAAGGTGAGAGGCCAGAACAAGATTGACTGTCAGGTAATCCTAAGAAATCAAGAGTTGCAACAATGCTATAAAAATGAGTTTTAAAAAGCAATCCTCTGATAAGTAATTCAAGCCAAAAACCATGAGCATCTACCATATATAATGTACTTTATTCATGAATGCAAATGAGGAATCTGTGCTTCATCTGTGGATTTACAAAATGTTAGAACTAGAAGGGACTATGGAACTTATGAAAGGACTATGAAGACCAATCACTTCATTCCATAGATGAGGAATATAAGAAAAGAGACCCTGCTGTTGAATGAGCAGCTATCCTGAAAGGGAGCAACTGGCTGAGGAGGAGAGGAAAATGAGCAAGGAGGATTCTGGGAAAAGGAACTGGGCACTGAGAGAATTCTGGAGCAACTGACTGAACTTCCAGCCTGGGAAGGAGACTTCCAGGAGTGCTTCCTGAGGGTCTGAGAGAGATGCCTGAAGCCAGGAGGACAAAGATCCTGATTTCCACCTTGCTAAATACTTGGCTCCTGCTAGAAAATCCTCTATATCCCCTCACCATTAGACTCCCACTATTCAAGACTGACCAAGAGTCAGATGGACTCTGAGGCAGAGGCCAATCTCCCCTCTCATTTGGGTCTTTTCCTCTTTCACCATTCCTTGGTTAAATAATAAAGATGTTAGCTTAAGTTAGTGTAAAGTTAGGAGAAAAGGAACAGGGTATTTGGCCAAAAGACTTTGGGGCACCAAGCTCTGGCCAAGGACCTTGGATTTCAAATATCTGTTGAGTTTAATTGTTTGGCCTCTCCTGATTCCCTCCATCCTGCTTCTGGATCTCTCCAGCCTTCCTTCCCCCTCCCTTTCAAAATAAATTTCAGTTACAGTCAGTTAGAGATTGGGTGTGTGGGCAAAGAGCCAACTTGTCACTGAAGTTATAGGGAAGGGTCTCACAACAAAGACGCTTACCCTTGAAAAGGACTGTCTGAGATATCACCTCCTCTCAGCAATTTGAGCCCACCTTCAAGAGAAGAGAAGTATACAGATTCCTTCTCTTTCTCTCTGTGTGATCCTTAGCTCTGAGGTCAGCTAATCTTGGGGAAGGAGAGACACAGCCATCTCTCCACAAAAAACTTTCAGCTTTTCTTACATCCTTTTGCCTCCATATTTCCCTTCAATCCCTCACTGGAGAAACACCTCCATCTAGTGAGTTAAACCCTGTTTACCCTTCTTCATTAGTAAGAGAGGAGATAAATCCCCCTCCATTTTCTCTTTCTATTTTCCTCCTCTTTTAAACTATGGAGGGACAATGAAGACCAATTATTTTATTCCATAGATGAGGAAAGTTGGGACTCAGAAAGGAGAAAAGATTTTGCCCACGATGACATAGCTAGTTAATGATGGGGTCAGGGTCATAAAGAAACTTAGTTTTTGGTTCTCAATGCAGTATTTTTTCTACTGCATTGCATTGACTTCTTTTGGGAGTGGTGTTTATATTGCTAAAGTAATCATCATAAGCTTATTGGCTCAGAGCCTCAAAGAAACTAGACATCAGGGACTAAACAATTTCAGAAGGTTGGAAAGTAGAACTTAAAATAGAACAAAAAAGCATGCATCACATCTCTAGCTCTGTTTCCTTCAAGTTATTGATGCCTATTGTTATCAGCTATCTAGAAGATGTGGAAATAATAGGAAGACAGCCTGGTGGAGAGGCAATACTATTAGATTAAGAGTTAAGGGTCTTGTGTTTAAGTCAGAATTCTGCTACTTAGGAGCTTTTGATTTTTAGTAAGCCATTTAATTCTTCATGACCTCTCACCTAAAACTCGAAGAAGGAACAACTGAAGTCAGGAAGATATCTTTCTGAGTTCAAATCTAGTGTCAGATGCTTATTAGCTGTGTGCCTCCAGGAAAGTTATTTAAACTAGTTTGCCTCAGTTCCTGATATAAAAAATGAAATGGAGAAGGAAAAAGCAAATCATTTTATCTCTGCCAAGAAAACCCAAAATGGCGTCCCAAAGAGTCAGATACAACTGAAACAACTGAATTCACATTTGGAAGCAACCACAGAGGTCATGTAGGTGAACTCTTGTTGAAAGAATGAACCTCATATAAAATCCCTGCCCCCAAGAAATGGTCATCCAGCCTCTGATTAAACTTATCTAGTGATGGTCACTCATTAACTCCTAAGGCAATTTTCATATTACTTTAGCCAAGGTTGTAGTTAGCAATTCTAATATCCAGGACATGTGCTAGAAAATTAATCCAGAGAAAGCAGCAGCATGAAAAATTGATCCATTTTTTTCAAGACATCCATTTCTGGTGGAGAAACTTCAGAGAAAGGCCATCCTGTTTAAAGAGAGTCACAGATCCCTCTACCTTTAAGGAAGGGAAAGGAAAAGATCAACCCAAGGAGGAATTCATCAGGAGCAAGGCACTCCCTGGTACTTTTTAGTAATTATTCTTGCTGAATAGGGGCTAAGATAAACTTGACTGAAGGATTTTAAGAGCTGTCACCAACTGCAAAATTTTAGTGTCCTAGTGTAAAGTTCTTGTAATGCCACCTTTAGTGGATTCAGAAAATGGCAGAATTTCAAAGATGGAAGATAATTCAATGACCTTTTGATAAAATCCATACCCAAAAGGAATTCCCTCTATGATATATTTGACAAGTAATCACTTATCCTTTACTTGAAAATCTCCAATAAAAAAAAAAAAGGAAACTCCCTATCTCCCGAGGCAGTCCATTGTACTTTTGGACAGCTCTAATTATCAATAAATCAATAATAAATAAAAAATTATTAAATGCCCATGATGTCTCAGATACTGTGCTAAATACTAGGAATACAAATATGAAGAAAAGATAGTCCCTGCTGTCAAGGAGCTTACAATCTAATACAACATATCTCATGATCACATAACCAGACTTCCTACCTGGATTTCCTTCTCTTTTTTCCCCTCTCCTTTTCCTCATTCCTCCCCTCTAATTCATTCTTTTTAATTTTCTTTTTCTGAGCTCAAATATCAAAAGAAATAATGCTTCCATATGCATAACAGAACACAAAAAGGGAATGTATATAAAACCATGAGTCCCCATTGCAATCCTTCATAATAAATAAGCATAGTCAAGCAAAAAGGATCTATATAGTGACCATGTTTAAAAAGTACAAGTCTCCCTCTTTCTTGAGTCTGTTACTTCTATATCAAGAGGTAGGTAACATGTTTTATTACATAGGTCCTCTAGAGATACAGTTGAATATTGCATTGATCAGAATAATTAGTTGTTTTTCTTTATGGCATTGTCATCCTTGTTCCTATATAGGATTCTCTGAAATTAACCTTCACTATTTTTATGGTACAATAATATTCTATTATACTTATCTGCTACCATTTGTTTAGCCATACTCCAATTGATGGATACCCCTTTCTTTTCCTTCCCTTCCATGGAATTTTGGTTTGCTTGTTGCTTAGTATTACTATTCTTTTCAAGGATTATTTCTTCTTAACCATCCATAATCTCCACTTCCTTGCTCTTATTTCCCTTTGGAGTTTGAGATATTTCTTCACCAAACATATTAAGATAAAATATGCTTGATTGAGTCAATCTGAACCAAGTGTGAACCATCCCTGTATATAACTTTTTGAATCAATCAAAGCCATTGTGTTAGAGACTGGTAACATATTTTGCCCAATTTATTTAAAAGGCCAGGCTATCTCAGAACCAGATAGATAAGGTGAGAGTCTGGAAACTGAGAGGAATTACTGTAGTGTGGTTGTACTGAGCTAAGAACCAGGAGACCCAAAGTAACCTGAAAAAGGAGAAAAAGAAGGTAGGACTGAGCTTTTGCAGAGATGGGAGATATCAAAAGAAAGCATCTGTGAGCAGAATACCATGATTGACCTAATTCATGTGTACCTCAATTCTCAAGGACTAAAATAACTCCAGAAAAAAGGTCAACACTTTTTACTAACTTTTCTACCTGGCCCTGTCTGTGGAGCCTCTAATATTTTGTACTATTTAATAACTCAAACATTTCCTTCCAGTGGCCTGACTTTTTGACTCAACCACAAAGAGGTTATGAGTTAACTAAATGTTAGTGATATTCTTAACAGGGAGCTGAGAACAATTCTGATTGAACTAACAACTTTTCATCTAAAATAAATTCCTTAAAGCGTCAGAGAAGGGAACCATATAGACCTGAGAGGACATTATATTTCCCTTAGACTTAAAACAAGCTAATTATTATAACATAGTGTTGTATGTGTTTTTATTTTTCACTTTATTCTTTGGTATTAATAGAGCTAGGTCTGGAATTTCTTGATCTATGGTGCCTAGGCCTTTAAAAAAAACATTGTTTTTTTTTTAATTGAATCTAGTGATTCTTAAATTCATTCTCCTTGTCTTCATTTCCAGGTCACTTGTTTTTAATAATAGATATCTTAAATTTTTCTATATTTTAATACTTATTTTTGTCCTAATATTTATCATTGAGTTCTTTAGAAAAGTTCCTTTCATAATTTAAGGGGTGGATGTGAATATGAATTATTTTGTTTGTCTGAATTAATTACATTAAGAGGGAAAAGAAACACAATTCCTACCAAGAGAAGGGAGAGGTTTCTGGCTCAGGAGATACAAGGACTATTAGAGGTTTTAAAGCCTAGGAGGATAAAAATTTGACCAGTTATATCCAATACTCTCAGCCTCCTTATATTTCCCCAAATGCCAAATAAAATGGCTAGCCTAAATGAATATAGTCTAATCCAATTCTATCTTTATATTCTTTTATTCTATCAGTAAAAAGTGGAGAGGAGTAAAAGGGAGAAAGTTCCTAAACAAAATTAATCATGTTATCATTAAATAGTTATGGAACTATGCAAAGACATTGATACTATTACCACTGGTTCAGGTGTAGTAAGATGCATTTATGATAACATGTGCCATTTTCAGTTCCAAAGCAACATCGTGGACTAAATCAATTCATATACAAAGACTAATATTTAAGTAACCCCAAAATATTCTGAAAAGCCTTTTATAGACTTTTCTACAGAGTTACAAATATATGTCTTTGGCCTCATTTTGCCATAGAAAGAAACTGAGGTCAAGAAGATGAGTGGTTCTCTAAAATCACAGTGAAAGCTTTCTCCCTAGTTTCCAAGTCTATTTATGACACTGAATAACTTTTGACTTAATATGCAAAATTCTTGTGTAGTAGAGAATTTTGTTTGTAGCCAAGTCCTTTATTTTGCCTTAGGGTCCTCTCAACTCTTCACTACCCCACCTCCATTTGTAATAAGTTGAGTCAAACATCTTCCAAGTTTTATGACCCATACTTCAAATTTGGGATCTTTGGACTCATTTTTTCACTTTGTTTCTGATTCTGACTTCATCAGGATGCTGTCTATTATTGGGGGGGGGGGAGTTTATAGCTCATTCTACATTGCTTGTTTTTAGCACCTGAGACATAATTTGCTTATCCTGACCATTAACTCAGCAATTTTAAAACTGTTGAGGGAAAAAGACAATACAGATATAACTGCTCTGGGGCAAGTGAACAACCCAGGTCTTTCTCCTGTTATGGAAAAGGATGCTTCAGTGTGCATATGAATAGTCCAGAGAGTGGCAAGTCACCACTCCAGCACTATATTTACTTTTAAAATTTTTGCCCCAGTAGGACCAGTCTCAGTAGCCCACTAAGTGGCAAAAGAATTAGTATTAAAGTTTAGCCTAGGCTTACCTCTTTATAGAACTAGGCAACCAGAATAATATTTTTTCAAGCTTCTAAAAAGCAACATCTGTGTGATATATCATGGAGAGAGATCTGACTTCTGAGCCAGGATGACCTGGGTTCAAGGTCTAGGTATACTAGCCACATGACCCAGGCTGTAATGCAAACATTATGTGGCCTTAAGCAACTCATTTTTGCTTCTCCGAGCCTGTTTACTGTTGTATAAATTGGGAGGAACAATAATAATTGTGCCTCCTTCACAGAGTTGTTATAAGGTTCTTTTGAAACCATAAAATGCTGTGTGAATGAATTTGTTGTTTGTATTACAGCCTGAGTTGCCTTATATGTAGGTGCTAATAGATGTTTATTGTTTTACCTTCTCAGTGAGACAGATTATTTCAATGCCTAATCCATTTCCTGTGCAGTTTAGGTGCTTTAGTGGGAATTTCATGAGTTCTTTCCAGGTCACCTAGGTTTCATTTAGTAGCATTGCTTTCCTAGAGCCTTAAAATGGAGAGGCATCTTGGGGGTACTGAAGATTATGGAGCCAGGAGATATGGACACCATCTTTCACTAAGGGGAAAGCCTAGAGCCAAAGAATTTACAAAATTGTTCCAGATGCATTTTTTTCCCTGTGAGACTCCTGACCTGCCTTGACTACACAAAATAATTTATATGACCTTGAAAAAATAATTTCATTTTTCTAGACTTCAATATCCTGACCTGAAAAATGAAGGAACAGGAACAAATACTCTCTCATAGGCTCCCAAGGTGGTAACCTTATTGCTCAGAGAGTAATTTCAGCATAGAATTGCATGTGTATAGTTAAGAATCTTTAGAATCTGTCTATCCTCTCTCCTCTCTTTATAGCAGTTATTTCCATTCCCTCCCCTTTTTTTTCTTTTAGGTTATCTTTTATCTATTCTTCCTCTTTTATTTTCACACCTTTAGCATCTCCTGCTCTTTAGGAAAGCCCACCTTTGGTATGTAATTTAATATTAAATAAATAAGTAACTTATAAGCCATGTTAGATGCTCTAAAATTTTCCAGTCACCCTACAAAGTGATTTGAATAAGCCACTGAATTTAGAAGGTCTTCATTTGCATTCCCTGTCATGCAAGAGGCAATGCTCTTGAGGTAGGTGTGACCTCTTTGGCTCCCTTTGTGAAGGTGGAAAATAATACATGTTCCTTGTCTGCCTCATGAGCAGCACAGATGAAGGAGATTATGGCTTTGTGTAGTTTCAAAGTGCCATGGAAATGCCAAATGGGTTTATCATTTTCTAACCACTAATGTGACTAGGGGAGAGAGCAGAGGGAAGAGAACTTGTCCTAAGTGGTTACTTTACCAAGTAACCTTTTCCCTTTACCCTTTTAAACCAGGATCATAGCTCTTGGCAAAGGCAAAGCTCTATATGAGAGTCTCTGGTGGTTCTACTCATTGTTAAATGCATTCAGGTTTATAATATGGTGATTATGCTATAAAAAGGAATCTGGGAATGAATTCCAACTGGATGTGAACTTACACTGTATTTTGTTGTCCCCCATGGAATAAAATTGTATGTCTCCATTACGAGAGACTTGTGGACTTTCTTAATCTTTTTGTGGAAATAAAGTTGGAAGCATCAAGGCACCACAGAATAATTGTATTCATACAGTGTACCCCATGGGCCCATTTTTTCTGACTTAGTATTTGTTGATGAAACTGAAATGAATAGAAATTGGGTTGTAACTGAAATTGTTGAGTTTAAAAAATAATCTGGCTGATTTGCAAAATCTTATGTTATTCTATACCATCATTGAATAGATAATCTTTTAGTTTCTGGGAAATGGAGCAAAGGGAAAGTAAGAGAATTATTCGTAATCTATGTATCATTTGCATTCCTGAGCAGAGGCTGATGATATCACAACCGTGAGTGACATGGTGGCACTTTAAAGGGTCAAAGTATAACACTGTTAGCTTAATTGAGCTATTATATATTTCCCCTCAATTCCCTTGTGCCTCATACAAGAAATACAGAAAAGCAAATTGCTTTGGGAGATGTTCTCTCAAACCTATGTGTTTCTGTTTTCTTTATGACATATATGCCAGTTATCAATTTAAGTCATTAAATTCCTAGAAGCCAAAAGGCATGCTTCAAGAAAGCATTAGGAGAGTAGCTAGGTTGCCCAGTGGATAGAGAGCCAGGCCTATGGAAAGACCATGGAATCAAGAGGCAGAGAAGCTTGATTTGCATCCTGACTCTGCCACTCTTATTCTCAGGCATTTCATCCCCCTAGCTCCCAATTTACTCATCTCTAACATCAAAGAGTTGCATTAGATGACCTGTGAGGTCACTTCCAGCTTTGAAACCATGATCATAGAATCCTAAATCAGGACTATTGTGAGAAGAGATCACTTTGTCAATCTAAAAAATTACAAATGTGAGCTATTATTGTGATTTTTGTTTCAATGCAATGTATGAAATAATTTCACAAGTATGTGATAATCTCAGGAAGTTCTTTGCCTCCTCCCTTTGGAAGATCCCATCTTACATAACAGGCAGATAACATTGCATTGTGCTAAACTCTGGTCCTGAACAAATAAGTAGGTTGCTGAATAGCAAATGTTTTCATTACTCATGTGCAATACACAGCTGGTGCTCATCTCATAGACTTCTTCCTAGCAATTCCAGGTTTAACCTTCCTCTGGTCTGCTTTACCACCGAATGTCCATTTCTTGTTGTTACTACACTCACTATCTTTGAAATGCTGTTGGGACCTGAAGTGCTTTTTCTGGGAGAGATTATTGGCTTCAGGTGAGAGATTTTCAGTGGAGCTAAAAGCATTTTGAACATTGGGATTTTTAGTCACTTAGGAGAAGTAGTATGGTATTATAGAAAGGATCCAGGAAAACTAGTTTGGAGCTCTGCTACTAACTTTTTATTAATTTTGAATCTTAGAGGCTTTTCTAGATTTTTCTGCTTTCCACCATCCTACTAAAACTTTGCTTAGCTCCACAGCTGAAAGCAATTCCTTGCTGGATGGATTTATATTGGATGTAGGAAGGAAACTCAACAAGCATCAAGAAACCAGGCTTGGAGCTTTACTGTCAATTAAATATATGACATTGATAAAGTAATTTTACTTCTCTGAACTTCTGTGTCCTCTTCTGTAAAGTTATGGGATTGAAATAGATTCCAAAAGTCCCTGCTAGCTTTAAAATTATGTTCTTTGATTGGCAGATATAACTATATTTTAATTTGTCCCCACCTAGAAGTTTGTATCCTTCCAGGCAAGAGACATGTTTAATATTTGTTTTATAATCTCCCAAAATGCCAACAGGGGTAGGCAATAGTATGGACTTAATAAATACTTTTTTAAAAAAAATCTCTGACCTGATGCAGACAAGATATGCCACTGCTATATTTTAACAAATATTGTTGAAAATTCCTTTTCTCATATCTTGTGTTTGTTACATGCCTTTCATGTACAGTAGATGAGGAAGCTGAAAAGAAACATGACTACATGGATTTTATATTTCTTAACTTCCTATTTTGAAAGATGGAGGATGCAGTACCATTAGAGCTATAACATAATCCTTGGATAAAAGGACTGAGAAAACAACTAGTGAAAGGGGAGGAAAGAAGAACTAAAGGAAAGAATGAAGAGAGGAAACCAGCATTTATTGAGTACCTACTGTGTATCATGTACTATGCAAATCATGTCAAAAATATTTCATTTGATTTTTACAACAACTCTGGGAGTTAGGTGCTATCATTTATCTCTATTTTATAGCTGAAGAAACTGAAACAGACAGAGATGCTGAGCAGACTTTCCTAGGGTCACATAGGTCTGCATTTAAGAAAATTTATTGGAGGGATTAGAAAGTTAGGGTCTATATAATGGAATAGAAATGCCTTAATTTTTACATCTCATTATTATACTTAGCCTTTCTATCTCTACTCTTCCTAGCTTTTAAATTGTTATACCAACTACAGAGATGCAGTATTATAGCATAGTGGATAGAGAAAAGGCCTCCAAACCAAAAGTACCTGATTTTAAGTCCTGCCTCTTACACATTCTGGCTGTGTGAGCCTAGGCAAGTCACTTAAGCTTCTGGTGCCTTAAGTAATTCTCTAGGATTATTAATTATAGAGAAGATGCCACAGACCTCCATTAGTAAAGAAAAGTTCCTCTCCTGGAAGTTCCATATATCAGTGAGAAGACAGGTCTAGTTCCTTTCCTTTGATTCATTAGAAATTATAATTTAATATATTTATTACTATATTTTATTATATGAGATTATAATTATTTAATCCAAGATCCAGTCTCTCTCTAATATATAGATGCTTTGATTTTTCATGACTTTTGTAGACTATTTCCTTTCCTTCATATAAAGTAATATCTTCAATGGAGAGCAATGGTAGTATCTTTCCTTTAATTACTTTAGAAATAAAACAGCCCTCCCCTGATTTAATTATTTAAAGTTGAGATGGGGTGAAGAGGAAAAATGTCAGGGTCCAAAGAGACAATAAATAGACTGTCATTGAATACATACTAGAAGAGCAGATAAAAGCTAGGAAGAGAAGCAGACAATACTTAACATTGTTGTTAAAGGATACAAGAAACAAGTCCCTTCCTCACCTTTTTTGTTTCTCATTGGTCCTGTCCCCTGTTTGAAAAATGCTATTCCATCATTTTATTACTATGATACCAATTGTTAGTTGTGGTCATTTGGCTAATGAAAAGGCTATAAATGATTTTTGTAAGCTCATTGAGTGATAGAATAATAAAATCAGGTTTTTAACTCTTGTGCCCTTTCATTTAATTTTTTTGACGTAAAATGTATTTATTCCTCTCCTTTTCCATCCTGACTTCCAATTCTTTGATACCTACAATGTGTCATATAAATTCTTCTGAATCTCTTGCTTCTCAGCATCACTGAGCAAAAACAATATTGTTTTTTTCTAATGCCATCACCTGTCTGTGGGATGTTCCCACTCAAGATAGAGAGTTCTGTTAGTCTCCTCAAACAAGTCCAGGCATATGTGTGTTTTCAGCTCCTTATCTGCCATGGGGGGTAAGGTGAGTGTGATTATTGGCCATTTCACTATAGTTGCTCTTGGCCTGCTCTGTGGTCTGGAAGTGTTTATGCTCTGAAGGTGTGAGGGTAGTTTTTGTCTCAGTAATATTCTTGCATACGTTCATTGCCTGGGGGTGACTCTTGGTTATGGCATAACTACACCAAGCACAGTGTCAGCACTCCACAGTTGAAGTAGCAGGAATGGTTGTGAAGACTCTAGAAGATGTGGCTCAGATGTGAATGACTTAAAACCTTTGGATAAAATGAAAGGCAACCATGCATTAATAGAGTTACAGCATAGGCAAGGATCCATCCGTATGAAGGAAGCAATGCCAACCTTAATATACGGAAGGGTACAGATCAGGAACAAGAGAAGAGGAGGAACCTTTCTTTTCCTTTTCCATTAAGTTTTCCAAGAAGCTCTACCCAAGTCAGGTAAGTTGAATTAGCTGCTTACTGGATGAGGATGGAAAGGGAGGTGCCTTTTTGCATCCTGGAGTATGGCAGGGAGGTTTGGGAGAAGGCAATAGTTGTCTTGAAGTATTTGAAGGAATGTCATGGAGCAGAAGTAGGAGCAAGGGGAGAACTGGCAGAGAAGCAGATTGAAGTGTGACATAAGGAAAAAAATGTCTCAACAATAGAGTTATCTGAAAAGTGTAGTGTGCTGCCCTAGGAAGCAATGAGTTTTCTTTCAAGGGAAGTCTTCAAACAAGGACTGATTGACTATTTGATGGGGGCATTGTAGATGGGGTTCGTGTTTCTAGATTTCTAGGTAGCCTCCCAGCTTCCTCCTAACTCTAAGATGATGTGATTATGATTTTAAATAACTTAACACGGTTGTATTATTTGTTATTTTCAAGCTCATTTATACCACAATAAGGGATCTTTTTGGTTTTGAGTTGTAACTGGGTAAGGAAGCACTTATTTGCCCTGAATCTTCTGCAGGCTTATGCCATGTTCATGAAACTTGGAAACCATTTCTGAAAGGACCAGAAGACCCATGAAAAAGGGAGCCTCCTTGTCACATTTCTATTTACGAAAGAAATAATATCCATGACTCGATTTCCATAGCATAACTTTCTCCAAAGGTTTATTGAACATTTCTTTCCTCGAATATATAAAGAACTTGATCTGAAATAAGAGCCCTTTTGTGTCTTTATTGTCTATCAGTTGTTGCTTTATTTGTGATGGAAGTTTCATGGCTTAGGGTGGCTCAGTGAGTGGGTGAAGAAGCAATAGTACCAGGTGGAGACTGAGAAGTAGGAGTAGGATGATATTAGAGAGAAGGCCTTCCCACTAAATTTTCCTTAAGCCCTGTCCCCTCCCAACCTGAATTGGTGATGCTCTTCCCCTCTTTGTCTGAACACCTTCCCTTTGCATGTTCTATTCAGCAAAGCATTTAAGAGGATGTATGTAAATAATGAGGAAACTGATGGACAGGCAGACAGATGAGTCACAGAACCCTAAGGGTGTTAACTATGGGGAAGGTTTAATTGTGTTGACTGGTTTGCTGTTATTTGGAAAATGGGTGGAGTGTTAGCAGCTACTGTAGTAAATTATGCAGATGGTTTATCCTTGTCTCATTGTTTATACCATTGTGTGGGGTCCAATCTAGTTGGTATTTTCTAGGAGCAGTTATTTTGTCAGCCATTCATAGTGGGAGGACTTGAGAAGGAAACCAAATTATCTCCACTAATAGTATGAATATAGTTCCCCACTACTCTGAGTAAACTGATTAATCAGTCAAAAAACATTTTTTTGGACTAGGACTAGGGTCCCTGTGTTAGCTACAGGGGATAAAAATATAGAAGTGTGATAGACGTTTTTCTCAAGAAATTTAAATTCTCCTGGAGAAATGTTATATATTCCTAGACAAGTAAATATTAATAAGACAAGTAAATATTTGCCAAATATGAAGCTATTTTAGTTGATAATACAGCTTAAGCATTTGAAAAAATGATTTTAACTAGATTAAATATGTACCAAGAGAAGGAAAAAGAGGAATATTGGTAGAGATACTCCAGGAATCCTTTTTATTAAGCTTTAAATGTTTTTTGGTTGGCAAAATATTTGCCTTCCAAATTATATTTTACTCAAATTGATATTCCAATTAGTTTGTATTCTCTGAGCATATGCCAATTAAAGATAGAAGGTAGCCTATAACTATTCTGAAATGAAAATTTTCTTGTTGAATATCCAAATGCAGGATACAAGGAATTTGTTTCATTATAAAAATATAAAACTGCCATGTCTAGGATAATGTAATTTTAAAAAATCTATTGATTCCTTTTGTTTTACATCACTTTTATTTCCAAAAATATCCTTTCCTTATTCTCTGTTCTCTCCTGAGATATAGTCACTTCAAAAAAGAGGGAAAAAAAACAGTTTACACAAAATTAGTCAGTATGTCATCCAAATCTAATAGTACATACAATGTTCTGCACCCATAATTCTTCACTTTTGCAAATAAGGGAAGGAAGTGAATTTTCTTTTTTTGGGAGAGGGCAGAACCATGTTCTCTTTATACTCTAGTTTTTGTTCTTGTTATTGCAATTTTGGTCTTTCTATTTACATACAATATCCTAGAAAGATAGGATAACTTTCATAGCTACTTGTTTGGTATGAAGCTAAATTTCATTAGTCTTCATCTGCATTATTACTATACTTAATATTTATTGTATGATATTTATATATTTAAAATTCTGCCATATGTTTACTAACTCCCTATCATACACTAATTCTAGGCATTCAAATAAGCTGGAGACACCAGCTCTGGTTTAAGGAGTTTATAATCTACTGGAGATCAAGGAAAGAAAAAATAAAAACATAACAGTAGAAGGCAATGCTTCAATAAGTCTAATCCTGATTCACTGTTGAGTTAAATGATCCTTGAAATTTTTTTTTATTTCCCCAAAGAAGCAAACAGAAAAGAAATGTTACAGATTAGTGGAAGGAGAGATTATTATATGATTAATAGCAGTAATTTTAAGTCCACAGCTCTACAAAGATCCTGTTAGACAAATTTCAAATTATGTTGTCCCCATAATAGTCTTGAGCCTTTTTTATATCATTACCTTCCAAATAGGCAGTTTCTTATAACTATAGAAATACTGTTGTGTTGGAAATCACTTCTCCCTCTCGCCACTGGAGGTCAGTTTGGCCTTCTTTCTAATACTTTTCTTTTGCCTATACAACATTACCATGTCATTTTTAGGAGAGATTTTGCTATAGGACTTCTATAGAGAGAACCTAACTTAATCTACCACCAAATTTATCCTATAATATTAATGTAGTGTCATATATATTACTTTCAACAGTGTAAACTAACAACATTAATTGAGATATAACCTTAAAAAGTTTTTAGTGTTTAAAAACAGTAAACATATGTTCTTTTGTAGTAAATGTTTAAGTCATCTAGCCTTAAATAAAGATTTTGACCCATTCATCATTAAGAAACCATATTTATTAAAATGATGATTAGAAATACCTTTGACAAACTCCATTTTTCTATTCCTAGCTTGATAGGCCATTGAAGAATAATTATCTTCATTTCTCTGAAAAAAAAATTTCTTATCCTTTTTTGATGTAACATGTTGCAATATTGAATTACAATATTCTGTCAGTATTTTGGAATTTCTTTAATTCTGGTGCAGTTCTACACCTCTCTGTATCAATATATTTATCAGACTTCCTTAATGGAAGACAAGGCTTCCAGGACCAATAGAAGCAAAAAAAAAAAAAATCTAAATATTGTTGGGTCTCTTGAAGTTACTCAGACCTTTTAGACTTATCTGAACTTCTCAAGACAAAAGGTATTGCTTTTAAAGGAAAAGTGAGTTTCCTCAACAAAAATGACCTTGTCCCCCTAGCTAATTCTTTTTATTATCTTGCTCATAACAAATATTTTCCATTATAACTTGTTAGAAGCCAATTTTTAAAAGTGGTCTCTGTTTTCTTGCAACTATTTGAGAAGGTGTAAATAAATTCATTGTAAAGAAATCAATGACTATCCCATCTCATTGCAAGATTCTTCTGAAGGTCTTTGCTTGTCTTCTGAGGACTAATTAGGCTGTTTTGTAGCAGGATTTTATCAGTGTGGATCATGACTTTTTCTTTTTGACTATATTTTCCTTTGTTCTTTGGTAAGACTAATCCTGTTTCATTGTAGGGTGGAATGATCCTTGAAATTCATTACTTCCCCCCTCAACAATGACTTTTGCAATATCACTGATAATCACTAAAATGTATTCTCCAGTCTTTAAAAAATAAAAAATTTAAAACATAAAAAAGAGCAAAGTAATAGAGTGTGTAGCATAAAATCTAACATTCAAATGACATAAAATGAAATAAAAGGGACAATCCTGTTCAGCCTAGTTTCATCTAGTCAGGGTCATACATTCTAAGTCATCTTTGTCTTTATAGAAGCATACATGCATGAGTGCTATTATAAAATGAAAACAAATCAAAATTAGTGTTTATTCCAGTAATTAATACAATACTTAATGGGTAGTGATCCACATAAAACATACACAGGTATGCATTTTGTGTATACATGTGCAAATATACTTCCTCTTCATTTAGTACTTATTCCATGAGCCATTTAAGTAAATACCAATAAGGGCAGCATCAATTGTGGTCCATTCAGGTATGGAATTAGAGGAAATGAATGGCTTCCATCATGCCATAAATCACCACTGCTAAAACATCTCACAAAGTAGCAACAAAGGAGAGTAAGTGGAGAATTTAGTGATATGCTAGTGCTTTTCTGATCCTATGTTTTAATTAAATGAAAGAAATCCTGATCTTGAAAATTTTTTAAATTTCCTATGCATCAGATACATAAATCTTCCCTATGCATCAGATACATAAATCTTCTCCCATAAACAATTTTGATGAATGTAGTAGATTCAGGGGAATGAGGCACCATAACTATTAATTAGATGTTTCTGGATAAAGTAAAGAACTCCTTACTTTATGAGAGTAGTAAGTTATCATATCCTACCTATGTAACCACTTGCTGCATCTGTTTTCTTATATCATAAATTTTCTGTTCTCTATTTTGGTTACCAATATTCAGATTAACAGAGAGTTACTTCACATGCACTATAATGTGTTTGATAAAAGGATTAGAAGTAAATGAAGGCTATATTACTATGTGTTTGCATTTTTGGAAATTGGTGTAAATACTTGTTTATGAAGGATGCTGAATAAAAATTTCTTGAATTAAATCAATATAAATGTTATTCTAAATAATGAAGATCATGTGAACAGCAAGATGGAGGAATATTTTCCTCAATCTTCCCCAGCTCAGAATTCTCAGGAAAAAGAATTAGGTGCCATATATAAAATAACTAAATCTGAATTGACAAGGTAATATAGAAATACCATACAAGATAAAAACTTGTGAAATAATACTGAAGCTCTTAGATACCAATTCAGTGCCTCCCCCACTCCAATTTCAAGAACCCCCAAGTACATATAACCATCTATGATGCTTGCCAAGCACAGTAAGCATGAGCATTATGATTTTGGGGTCTGTTTTAGGGACCCTACCCACTCTCCCCACATCAGTGATTTGAGTCAGGACCTCTCTCTTTCACCTGACAAGAGACTAGAGACTACAGGTTCTGTGAACAACAACAAAAAAAGGAAAACAACTGGTGGAAGGAGGAGGAGAGAGTTAAAAGGTACAGATAATTTGGGTAGTACAATGCCTAGTTAGAAGGGAGGAAATCATTTGGAACCTGAAAGAAGGGAGACTAAACACTAAAGGGAAAACAGCCCTTTCCCCCAGAGTCCATACTGATTGGGGACCTAGATTGGCCAACTCATATAATCATCATACTGAGAAACCTTAGGGTGTTCATCCTCTGGTTTGTGTAACAACTGAAGGGGGAGGAACTTAATGCTGAAGGAAGGAAACCAAAAGCTAGTATGTGAGACTAGGAAAGAGAAGCTGAAAGACTTAAAGTTCAAGAGAGAAAAACTTGAATAAAAATCTAGCTTATAAACAGATAAACCAACATTAAAAAGATCAGAAATATAGAAGAAAATGAGCAAAACCTCAAAGAGGCCCCACACATAAATATTTTATTATGGAGGAATATGAACCAAAGTTCTCTATAATGAGAAAGAGAATCTTTTAAATTCCCCAGAAATGTTAGAATAACAGTAAGGAGCTCTTGAATGGTTTAAATTAAGAATTAGGAGTGAAGCTTGTATCTAAAATCAGAAATCTCTGACAAGATTTTAAAATATAAAAATTTGAATAAGAAAAAAATGAATTGTTCTGGAAAAAATCCCTCCAAAGAAATAAGGAGTGAATGGTTTGAAATACAAACATGTGAAAGTGGAATAAAATTTGACAGAGAGATTAAGGCAAAAGCAACAATATTAAAAAAGCACAAAATTGTATATAAACCAGTGTAAGAGAATTTCAAGGCAAGATGGTTAGATATATCTTAAGGATTATAGATTTCCTAGAACTTGACATAGTAAAAAATGCTAGATACACTACATCAAGAAATAGTATAAGAAAACTATCCGGAATTTTTGAATATAAACAACAAAGCACAGATTTAAAGAATCCAAAAAGAATTGTCAAAATGGGGAATTATCAGCCCATGTCTTAAGCCCAAGGCATATAGTACCCAAATTTCACAATATCAGTAACAAACAACAACTACAAGCAGCCCAGAGAAAGGCCTTCATGTATAAAGGAGAAAAAATTCAAATGACAAAGAATTATTCTGAATTCATAAGGAATTAGAGAAAGCAAAGAAATGGTATTTTCCAAAAGACAAAGGAGCTCTAGTCAAATTCCAAAATAATGTATTCTTCCTATCAAGTTGAATCTAACAATCAATGAAAAGATTAGACTTTCAACAAGAGAAAGATATTTGGAGCAGTCTTGCAAGAAATCAAAATATGAGAGGAGAGCTCATTACTTGTTTTTCAAATATTTCAAACTGGAAACACAAGTAAGGTAAATACATAACAACAGAAAATTCTAAACAATTAAATTATTTTATGCTTATAATGCATTATTTAAAAATAGAAAGAACAAAAGGAATTATAAAGGGACTAAAAACCCCTGCAAGGCAAGAGATTTAAAGTGAATTTAAAATAGGATTTGAGTGATTATATGTGTATAACCCAGTGAAATTGCTTGTCAACTGCAGGGAGGAGAGAGAGGAAGAGAGGAGGAGAGGAGGGGCATAAGAGTCATGTAACCATGGAAAAACATTAAAAAACAAGAATAAAAAAATAAAGTGAATTTAAAGAATCAGTAGAAGGGAAAGAGGAAGAGTGAATTAATATTCTTTTTACCGAATCCCTTAAATTTCTTATACATGAATAAATCTTTTAACGGAGAGAAAAGAATGGGAGGCTTTGCAAATGTGGAAAGAGGAAAGTGACAGAAGGAGCAGCTGATTTACTTGTAACTAATTTCTCAATAAGATTGGGGGGGGAGTATATTCTAGAATTTTAGGGTTGAGTTGTCTCAATTATGTCCAACTCTTCCTAATTCCCATTTGGGGTTTTGTTGGCAAAACTACTGAAGTGTTTTGCCATTTCCTACTCCAACTTATTTTACAGATGAGAAAACCAAGGCAAGCAAGGTTAAGTGATTTGTCCAGGATCACACAGCTCTTCAGTATCTGAAGCCACATTTGAACTCAGGAACAGCAGCCTTCCTTACTCCATGCCTGGCACTCTATCCACTGCACCACCTAGCCAGCCCCATTATTCAGAAACATCTACTTAAAAATAGCTATGGTTCCTCATTCCTCTAAATGTACCACATTCATCAAAAGCTTATTTGTTGTTTATATATTTTATATGTGTATTATATATTATATAAATAACAAAAAATAATAATTATTAAAAGGCTTCATGTATTTTGTGCAAAGAAAATTAAAAATTTTTTTCAAGAACAGGATTTCTTTCATTAGACAAAAAAAAAAATAGGATCAGGAAAGCACCAAAGGATTACTAAATTCTCCACTTAGCCTCCATTACTGTTACTTTGTGAGATAACATGTTGATACAAGTAAAGGAGAGGAGGTACTAATATGGGAATAGTAAGTAAGACTTAAGGTTTCACTCAAAGATGTCAGTAAAAGAATGTTACCAAAGGAGAGCATTATTTATATTAAGAGAGCTTTTTCCTGTGCATATTAGTCTACTTTCTCTGAGAAAGAGTTGTTATTTTCCTAAGTAATATCTCCCTCCAGGAAAGGGGATATATAAGTCCCCTAGTGCAACCAGCAGTCATAACAGTAGAAATGAAATAGAACCAGAGAGGATGAGTTAACATTAAGAATAGAGATTGATCATTTTGAAGGCAGGAGTTGTGGCTGGGTCTCCTGTCTTGGGACAAAAGAGTGACTTCCTTTACAGGACACATTCTGTGGAATACAGCTTAGCTTCCTTTATGTATTGGTGTTTCCAAGAGCAAGGAATGATATAACACAAGTTGATATCTGAAAAGTTAATAAAGAAAATGAAATAGGATAGTTCAAATTTGATACACTCAAAATTTGCCCTCATGAGGCACAAAGCAAGAATAAAGGAGGATCACAGAAAGAATTAAAGGTATAATTAAGGAATTAGAAAATTAAATCCAGAATATAATAGAAGGAAGAAAAAATGAAAAGCCAAGAGGAACATTTGGATAAGGTTGCTGTAAATGAAGGTTATTACTGGGCATGATGCCACACACCTGTAATACTAGCTACAGAAGGCTGAGGTTAGCAGATATCTTGAGCTCAAGAGTTCTGAGCCAGGTATGTATGCTAAATTAATCAACATGTTTTCTTTGTTCTGCCTTAATATGGTGATGGGGGTGAGGGAGGATAGAGCCAAGTAGCAAACCAGCTCAGATGAGAAGCAGAAGCAAGATGCAATCAGCTGCCATGATGTTCAGTATGGAGATCAGGCAGTGAATGGTCACTACATTTCTAACCCAGCTGGATGGATAGAAGACCCATTCAAAAAAGAAAGGAAGGAAGGAAGGAAGGAAGAGAAAAGATGTCAAAGGGGGGGTGGGAGGGAGATGGTGTAATTAAAAAAAAACAAACCTTACCTTCATCAGAAGAGTGGTAAGTGCCAGGCAATGTGAGATTAAGTAATTTGTCCAGGATCACTTGGCTAGGAAGTGTCTCAGGCCAAATTTGAATGTAAGAGCTCCCATCTCTAGACTTGGGTTGCAATCTACTGAGCCACCTAGCTGCCTTCCCAGAAGGTATCATTTTAAATAATTTCTACTTAACTGGGCAGGAAAAGAAAAGGATCAAAAGAGAAAGAAAATGGGTAGTTTCTTATTTGAATTCATTTAACAATTTAAGTAAATTCAAAAAACTTGAGAGAAGGAAGGTAAACAGGAATTGGAAAGCATGAAGATAGTTCAAACAAAACCAATCAAAAATGAAATTACTGAATTAAGATGAAGGGAGATAATCATTACAAAAGAAATTCTAGATGAAAATATAAGTCAATTTTAAATCTGACTTTAAGTCAATAAAATAAAATAACAGAATGAGCAATAAAACAAAAGCAAATTATTTATACAAGAAATATACTTCAGAATAAAGATATTCAAAATAAATATGAAGCTAGAACAAAATCTGAGATATATCAGGATTATGAAAACAAAGACAGGAGTTTCAATCATTAAGTGAGCACTTTTTAAAAACTAGAAAATCAACAGGTAATCTTCAAATAATCACACATGAAGAAACCTTGAAAATTGGAGGAGAAATAGATAAAATGAAGAAGTAAAGGATCATAGGATGATGAACAATACTGAAAGCTGCTTCTTCAAAAAGAATTGCAAAATCAATAAATATTTAAATAACTTTCAAAAAAGAGGAGGAAAATCAGATTACCAAAACAAAAACAATGTAAAATCAAAGAAGAAATAGAAATAATAATAATCAGAGTCTACTCCAAACAATTATATGCCAGCAAAACTGAGAACTTAAAACAATGGAGAATACTTTACAATGAATATAATAGACCCAAATTAAATGAACATAAAATAGAGATCTTGACCTAGTTAGAAAAAATTAAATTGAACAAGACATAAAGAAACTATGAAAGGGAAGAAAAAGTCCAAATACTTTGAGTAAAAGTCACTATTATGCCACACCCTTTTCTTTAAAAATTGAGAAAAAAAAGAAAATTCCTTATAAAGATCTATTTTCTTTGTATATGAGAGACAGAGAGATTGAAAGAGAGAGAGAGAGAGATGTAAACTAATAACTAATAAATAATGACAAACATTTTTCTTACATGATATAATACTTTAATCCATGAAAGATGATGAAATTAACCAAGAAAAAGAGTTTAGAGCCAGCACAGTGATGGGTCCAAAAGAATGCACTTAATATACATGCTTAGTGGGTGGAATTATGAGCTAGGAAGGGTGTTTTAAAAGGAGTCAACAAATAAAATATGCAGGAAATGTGGGAAAAAGAAATGTCTTGGAAGCTGAGGGAGGTGATCAATAGTGTTAAAAAAGGGAGAGAAGAGAGGTAATATTCTTATATGATAAATGTCAGAGCACCAATCAATGCAGTAAACAATTATAATTCCAGAAGGGTAATGATGAAGCATTCTTCAAGTCTTTTGACAGAAGGGTATTAAACTAAAGGTACAGAATTAGACATATGTTTTCAAACAGTGTATGTTTTGATGTGGTTTCTTAACTACATTTATTGTTATAACAGAGACTTTCCACTCAGGCGATAGTTAGTGGCTAAGAGATAGAAATGCCCCCCACACCCCAAAAAAAGAAAGAAAAGAAAAAGAAAAATACTTCAAGAAAAATTTAAAATACAAAGTAGAAAACTAAAAATTCCAGAAGTAGAGCCAAAGAAGACAATTTTGTTACCATCTTGTAGAAATTAGTATGTTTTTAAAAAATCAAATTGTATGTAACTGAGGTTGTAGTTTAACATATAGACCTTTTTTGTTCTTTCCATATTTAAATGTTGTATTTGTTAATGATTAAGTTTGTAATGAAAAGACATTGTTACATAAATGCAGAGAGATAAAAACAACAAAGAGCTTTTATTATAACAATGAACAGATTGTTGGTAATCTTGGAAAGATCAGTTTCAACTAAGGAATGGTTTTAGAAACTTGAATATAAGTATTTGGTAAGGAAATAATAGCTAGTAAATAAGTAAGAAACTTTTTTTAGCCTCTTAACAGTGAAAATGAGGAAAAATATAGAATAATTATGAGAGGTTGTCAAGGTCAAGATGATTTTGTTGCTGTTATTTGTATTTGTATTTTGTTCTAAGAAAGAATTGTTCTAAGAATGAGGAGACTTTAAAATGTTTACAGGGGGCAGCGAGGTGATGCAGAGGATAAAGAGCCAGGACTAGAGATGGGAGGTCCTGGGTTCAAATTTGACTTTAGACACTTCCTGGCTGTGTGACCCTGGAAAGTCACTTAACCCCCTTTATTTAACCCTTACTGTTCTTCTGCCTTGGAATCAGTACATAGTATTGATTCTGATATGAATGGTTTTATAGTCAGCTAGGAAGATCCTAGTAGAAAAGAAGAGCTTAGGAGGAATAATTGATGGGACAATTTCTCAGAGGACAAGAGATGGGATCAAGGATACAAGAAAAGGAGTTGTCCTTGACAGAAGAACTGACTCTTCCTCAGAGAATGGAATGAGAAGAGGATAGAAGTTAGGGAAGAATTCTGAAGAATGTGCCAAGTGAGATGAGGTTGCTTCTGTTGGATGGACTCAATTTTCTCAGTAAATTAGAAGGCAAAGTCATCTTCTGAGAAGCTTAACAGACATTGAGGTGAGAGATTTGGACAATGCTGTGTGATCCTGAACAGGGTAGGATAAAGCCATGTTGATGGCTTTGTTAACTTGTCTCTGAAGCTTCATAATATGAGATCTAGTATGTAAAATGCTTTGCAAATCTTAATGTGCTACATAAATATCAGCTGCCATCATCATTACTATTATTATATACTCACACATTAGCTAACTGAACATGAGCATTTATTTTCTTTAAGACTTGGAACATTTAATAATAAATAAGAGAAGTTGCAGTTTTGCATTCTTCAAGAAGCATATATATCTCTATTTTCTGCTTTGTAACAGAGAGTATGGTCCATTCACATTCTTGAAAATAAAATTCTTTATTCATTTGTTTCCCTAATGCTGGCTACCTTTGTGGGACCCATGATGGAATCTTCCTAGAATTCCCATCAGTGGATGCTATTGAAGGGAAATATATGTTTGTGTATGATAGTTTAATGTATCCTTTGTTTTCCAAATAGATACCATTAAAATAATTGGAAATATTAAATTAGGCAAAATAGAAAATTGATTTTATGAATCATGTGCATCCAAAGAACATGTATGTTTGATTTAGTGAGGTAAACTACAGTAAAGCTCTCTTTTCATTAATATGTTTCTCTTCCAAAATATCATAAGAGGAATTGAACCAAATATTATTATTTTGCATGGAAAAAGAACACAGTTGGAGACTCCTGCTATATTTTAGTGTAGAGTAAAACATAATGGGCTTGTAAAGTGCCTAATGGATAGAATTCCTCTCTTTTCCAGTTTTCATTGTTCAGAATTTCTCTGTCTTGGACATACCATGTGGTAAAGAGAAGAGTGCTACAACTTAAAAGACATCAAAGTCTACTTCTAGAAATCTACAATAAATAAAATAAATCACATGAGTTATCTCTTTAACTCTTATAAATTACAACTCATTAATAAGTTATTTTAGAGTTTGAACCTACCATTGACCTTTCTACTTTAGACTGGAAAGCTGATATTAGGATATTTTGGCAAACCCAACATTAGTATGGTTAGAATCCATTATAAACTATATTTGAGTACTTAAGCTATACTTTGATCTCCAAATTATCCTTTTACGATACATATTCTATCTCTTGAAGTTTAGTAGTTCACAAAACAATTAACATTTCATTTTAGTTAAATGGAATTTGGAAATTTTGTGAAATGTATATCTATATGCATACATAGATATACATTTCACAAAATTTCTAAATTATGTTCTGCAACTTATAATGTTACAAATTTATTTGGAATACTAAGAAATTAAGCAGCTTACCTATGATCACATAGCTGGTATGTACTAGAGGCTAATCATAGATCAGAATCTTTCTGATTTGAAGGTTAGTTTATTACACCAGAAGTATCAATATGTGACCTAACTACTATATGCCCACAACATTTCCAAGTGTGACAGGAATCATATTAGAATATAATCAGAAAATATTTAACAAACAAATAACTATATAAAAGAAGATAGGTAATTTTAATATGTAGTTTTCTAATTCATTTATATTCAATTTAGTGGTCCCTATTTTCAGCTCTGAACTACAGCATCCTTTTTCTCCAATTTTGGTAACAATCAAAATAAATAGCCTGAAGAAAGTTTAAGTCTTAGAGTTGAATAAACTCTGTTGGGATTTAAAAAAATCCGAATCTTACTAAATCCTCCATTACAAACTATTATTTGTTATTCTGACCATCATCATTCTAATCATCAAATGTGTTTTTCTAATTGCTGTGAATAGTGATCATCTTGGTACAAAATAGTTTTCTCCTTTTTTATATCATATTTATTGCTCCCATGAAATAACATTAGTTCAAATATGATTGAATCTAAAAAACTATCATTACTTTTTTGTGTGAGGCCAACATTTTCAAGTAATGGCTTAATCTCAAAGTTAGATTGCCAGCAACTAATTCAAACTTCTTCCCATGTGCTATGAAACAATAGTGGATGGACCCAAAAGAAAAGGGGGTACAGGAGGGGGAACAAGATTGCATTACAATTCTGGCAACATCAACCACACTAGTAAAATCAAATCCAATGTTGTTTTACGACCCTGAATTTATGTGAGTGCCCAGGATCAAAGGGCTGGAATCCCACTGGACTACAAGGTCTATAGTTCATTGCAAAAACTCATCAAAAAGAACATTTTAGTCATTTAGGCTTTTCATTTTAATCAGCCACAGCAATAAAAGAACCTTTAGGTGTCCAAAAACATTCCATAAGATCAAGAGGCTGTTCTCCCACTCAAATGAGTTGCTTTCTTATTGGATCCATATAATGTCTGTAGCCTTTGAGTGTCATGGAACCATCGCCTTCTACTCATTGGCCTTTTGAGGATAAGGATTTTTTTTTCTGAGGGGGGGGTCCTTTTGGCTGTGTATCACGACATTTTACAAATTATGGCGCCTAGCAGAGAGACCACAACATGTGCACAAAATTTATCAGACTATTTCTGCCACTTAAAACTTGTGACCTGACATAATGCCAAGCATTCTGCTGAATATAGACAGAAACATCATCTATGACTGTGATGACCTTATTGAAAGGAAATTTAATTCACTCTCAGAGATGCATCTGATTAATATGGAATTTTTAATAAGGTATCAGTTATTCTCTTTCAGAAAAGGATGGATAATATTTGTCCAGGAGGGAAGGGAGGCAATTGTACTTTTTTTTTTGGTTTTGTTTTGTTTTACTTTGCCATTTCAATTTAAAAGTGAGAGCAATTTCACAAATAATGCAAGTCTTTAAGATCTTTAGGACCCTCATGCTTGTTCTGTAATTTTGTATTTTTATAGTGCCTCTAAAGCACTTGCAGTCTTTGGCACTTAAGTTAATGAGTATGGAAAAAATATTGTGATTGTCCCTGTCTTCCAGATGTAGACATTGACCCAGAAAATGTGCTCCTCAAGATTACAGAGAAAGTCAGAAGCATGAAGACGCCAATGTACATGATTGTCTTTTTCTATATTTGAGAAAGATATTTGAGGAAGTCATTGTCATAATAGCTCCAATTCATCTTTATTGCTTACCAGGTTAATTCAAGGAACTGTTCATAAGTTGACATTTAAAAATGATTTTGGTCTCTCTGGTTTTTTTTTTTAGTTTTAGTTTGGGCTATGTTGACTTCTAACAAATGAAAGCACCCTCAATTTCTATTTCTATTCACTTTTTATTGAATTTTATTTGAATTTTTCAGTTACATGTAGAAGCAATTTTTGATAATTGTTTTCTGATATTTTTAAATTCAGATTCTCTCTCCCTCCTTCCCTATTTCCTCTTCCCAAAGTAGTAAATAGTCCGATAGGTTAACTCAGTGCTTTCATGCAACACACATTTCCATATTCCATGTCGTGTCTGATGACATATATCACATATACAATTAAAAAAACTGATGAAGTAAATAAAATGACAGGTGGCATGCTTTGACCTGAATTCAGATTCTAACAGTTCCTTCTCTGGCTGTGGATAGCATTTTTTATAATAAGTTCCTTGGAGTAATCTTCAAAGTTTATTTTGCTGACAATAGTCTAGTCCTTCACAGTTTATCATCATACAGTATTTCTGTTATTTTATTCAGTTTTCCTGGTTCTGCTCACTTCACTTTACTTCATTTCATGTCTTTCTAGTTTTTTTCTGGACTTATCCTGTCGGTCATTTTTTACGGTACAATAGTTTTTCATTACTCATATACCACAGCTTGTTCAGACATTCCCCAACAAATGAACATTCCTTCAGTTTCCAATTCTTTACCAGTACAAAAAAAAACACTTGTTAAAAATATTTTCATACAAATAGGTCCTTTTCCCCTATCTCTGTTCTCTATGGAATACAGACCCAGTAGTGGTATTTCTGGGTTAAAGGGTAGTTTTATGTTTTATGGTCCTTTGGCTGTGATTCTGTATTGGTCTCCAGAATGGTTGTATCAGTTCACAGTTCCACCAACAGTTGTATTAGTGTCCCAATTTTTCCACATCTCTGCCAACATTTATTGTTTTCCTTTGTGGTCATATTTGTCAATTTAGTAGGTATTGAGGGGGTATCTCCGAGTTGCTTTAATTTACATTTCTCTAATCAATAATGATTTGGATCATTTCCTCATATGATTATAGATGTAATTTCTTCATCTGAGACCTACCTGTTCATATCCTTTAGCTATTTTTCAACTGAGGAATGCATTGTGTTCTTATATATTTATCTCAATTCTTTATATATTAGAGAAATGTTTGTCAGAGACATTCATTTGTTTTCACTTTTAAAAATATTTAAGTTTTGATATTAGTTTGTCATTCTGCTATGGATACCTCTGGTATAAAAAGTTGCTACCACAGCTACCACCATATACTTGCATGACATTGTATACAACTCAAACTACCATTACTCACATGTAACTATAGAGTTATGAAGCCAATTTGTACATTCCTTCCTCCCCAAGGGAATTAGAATGAAATGGAATAGAAATTCAATCAAATAGATCCCCACCTCATAACACTTAAAGTACATAATAGAATATTGTTTTCTCTGTGATCAGTGGAGAGCATGGCATATATTGTGGAATATATTTCCCCTTGATATAGAAACGATATCCACATATAAATGAATAAAAACTTTAGTAGATTACTCCTACATTTCTGTTGGTCACTGCACCATGATTTTAAGACATTTCTTATAATATTTCATTTAAAAGAGGAACATAGAGGAAAAATGACAGCCTGAAACATGTGGAATCGGGAATAATTCTCAGATGGTCTTAATCAACCAGAAATTTTATTAATGAAGACTATGGACATCCCACAAACTTAATCTAAAAAAGGAAAGAAAGGCGACCCCCTTAATCCTGAAGATGTCCCAAGGGATGTGTAGGGCTGGAGATATAAGAACTTTCCAAAGCTATTTAATCTATCACGATCCTAGTTCAGTTGGAAGAAAGTTTTAATAAGGCTAGAATTAGTGCTAGATTCCCATATGAACCAGTTAACTTTTTATAGAGGCTCTTTATTAGACTTTTTTTTAAAAATCCATGTCCTTGATTACAAATAGACCTGAGTAAGGCAGAATGGATGAATTCCTGAAAATCTACCATTAGTCCTGGAGAGGAAAATAGAAGTCATTATTATCTTCTTTATCTGTTTTGAAGATGTTTCTGTTCTGATTACCTTAAGGATGTTCCACAGATTTTAATAATCTACCTGTGTAAAACAGAGCACCAGTATGAGGGAGACCTTACCCACCCTTGTCATGCTCACTACCCTCATTGCTTCTACTGCCATTGCCAACACCATCACCATCACTACCATGAAGCAACAACTATCACCAACACACAAACCCTAGGAAATATTTCCATAACAATCTCTGTAGACACCACAGAAATCTTTGTAGGAAGGATTCTGCCATAGCTGTCAATATTTATATGGATTCATGAATTACAAGACATAAAATCTGAGTATTCTGCATGATAGCTGATGTCTTCCAGTGCTCAGTTAATAATTAATTTGACTACATATAACATATAAGTCTTAGGAAGAAAATCACTTGGATATTTGAAGCTAAGCCTTTTTTTCAGTTGGGGTACTTGAATACTCTGCAACTTGCTAGTGAGAAAAGTTAGTCTTAAGTACCCCCTTATTGGTATATTTTAAAGGGACAGCAGGTCATGGGAAGAGCCCAAATTTCAAGACATTTACTCTATACAAAGTGCTCATCATTTTCAGACACAATTTGGGCAAAATGCCATATTGATTTATGTGCGTCTACAATGAACTTAGGTAATATTTAAAAACAGACCTCTATTTTCTTTGTTTTGGTAAACACGGAAGAAGAAAAATGTAAATCCGTCACTTAGGTTTATTTTTATAAGTAGGGGTTTTAATTATGTATGTATAAAGTTGGAGTATTTGATACCTCAAACAGTTAAGATAATAAATGGAAGTTGGCGGAGCATTGGTTTTGATTTCTGGATATTTAATGATACTTGGAACATCAAAATACATGTGAAATTGCTTTATAATATAATGCACACAGTATAACTTTGGAAAGGATTAGATCTCCTTTTTAACTTGATTCTTTTCCCTTGGAATAATGACAAACCACATTCTTGGATTTTTTTCCCCCTTAGATTAAACTTTATTACTTTTGATTGATATTCATCTCCTTAATTTGTGCATTTGAAAGGATAATTGTTCCAAGAATTACATATACCAGTCTTTGCCAGTAACTGGGAGACGCATTTAAATCATCATTCTTATTTCTTAACAAATCTAACATGGGATAGAGTTCATAAATTATTTTCAAAATCAATGTTTATATATTAAATCAGAGATAAAACAGAATTTAAATGTCACTTCAAATTTCATTCTAATGGATTATTAATGTTTGTTATGATTATTTTTTCTCAATCTTTATTTTAAATGATACAGCATACATATGTTGAAATATGTGATAGACCAGAGTATTCTTTTGTTCTGCACACACAAACCATTGAATCTTCTCATTACAAGATATTCACAGACAAATTCTACATCAATAAGCATTACCTGGCAAGGTCAAATAAGAAAAAAGATGTTAAAAACTAAAACCATTTTTGATGTTAAAGACACCAAGTAATTGAATTAGGACAATTAAAATATTATTTGGATATTGTGAGTAAGTGAAGGTATTTCAAATGAATGGCACTATAAATCTATACTTTTACAATCTTATATAAATTGATCTAAGATGATTACATTTAAAAAAAGAAATATTACCAACTCTTAATTTCATTTAGTGTAATTCTGTCTGTAACTACTATTTTTGGTAGATGAGTACTAATTAAAGTAATATCCATATAACTGTATCATTTCCCTATTCTGCCCCTTCTATAAAAAAAAAAGGTAACTGGATCATGTCACACCCTCACCAATCTAATCTAAAAAGTTCCTAAACAACTAAATCCCTAAATATTTCTATTTCTAGAAATCCCATTGTTAGGCCATTCTTTCCTTTTCAAATTATATAATCAGTCAGAGCAGTAGGAGAGACCTTTAGATTTTTTGTATTTGAACATAGTATTAATACAGCATGTGTAACTGATTATTATGGTTGAGGTGTTTGAAAGAACGGAATTTTGATTTTCATGCAGATTGGCATAGAGATCATTTTGAGGGTCCAAATTTCCTTTAATTACTCACCCCACTCAACTGCTGCTTTTCAAAATATAAAACAAATGCTTGTTTTTCTTTGGACTTGCTTTCCTTTTCTGGCCCAGTGGCAAGAAGAATGAAAATGTCCATGTTGCCCCAAATATGATAGAAAAGGCATCATGGCCTAGTTGAAGGGTCACTAGACCTGGAATAAGAAATATTTGGGTTTAAATATTGCTTCATTTGTTAGCTGTTACCTTGGTTTCCTCGTCTACAAAATGAAGGTAAATGTAGCAACTACCTTATTAAATTCAAATGAAATAAAAAATGGACATTTCTTAGCAAACCTTTAAATTCTATACAAAAATGAGCAATTATTATTTTGATATCTGACAGAAAAACAAAACTACTCAGTACTAAAAATTGAAATTCATGGAGGGGAAAATCTTTGTCCTTCAGCTTTCCTGGATATAGTTGGTTTTAAGTACATGCCTTTTGAGTTTTCTCTGCACAGATTCCTTTGGTGCAGTTTCCTTCTTAATTGTGGTGTTTAAAAAAAAATCTGTTCTTCATTCATTTGCCTGATCATAAGGTTTAAAGCTGGAAGAAACTACAGATCATCTTATTTAATCCTTTTGCTGTACAATTGAAGAAACTGAGAACCAGAGATAGATGATAAATGACTTTCCCAATTTCACTTCAGTATAAAAAGGCTAAGTCAAACTTTGAATCCTAGTCCCCTGGTTGCAAATCTAGTACTCTTTTCATCATTCCACATGTCTGGGTAAAAACGTAAGCAGTCTCTCCTGGGAATTTTGCTTTCTCTTTGTCTTCCTCTTTCTTCCTCTTTAGATTTGGAACTGGATAATTGAGCCATCAGGACCGCTAAGTACCACACTAAGTTATTTTTGGTGAGCTACTAATTGGTAGAGAGAGTCAGCATGAGAGAAAGAAGGGACCAGGAAGACCTAGGTTCAGGCTCTTTATAATATTTTCTATTTAACTTCAGATACTGGCATGTTCCTTCAGCTCTTTTGCTCTAGACAACTCTAAAATTATAACTTGTCGATCAGTTACTTATCTGTGCATTAGAAGGGAGATGACACACTCTTGGGTTCCTCACACTAAAAAAAAAATATATATATATATATATAGACCCCTTCCTCCTTCACCAGATAATAATAGTAAACATAACATTTTAATTAAATGATAAAAATGAATGCTATTTTATCTTCATTCCTGCCCTGGGAAGTAAGTAGTTAGGTACTAATATCATTCCCATTTTACAGATGAGAAAAGTGAAATAGAGAAAGGTTAGGTGACTTGGTCAGGGCTACACAGCTAGTAAAGTGTCTTAGGTCAAAGACTTGTACCTCTACCCACTGTACCACCTAGCTGCTTTTAAAAACAAACAAACAAAAAAAGAAACAAAAAAATGTTTTAAATAATACTACAAAAAGTCCAGCATTTGATTCTGGGTCACACAAGAACAGTGTCAAATGAGATGCTGATCTATATCTCTTGAGTGTACAGAAACTGGTCTGGGAGTTGAGATTCTCCAAATTCTATTTATAATTCCTGGCTGGAATCCCAAACTTTAGAGATGAGTGAAGGAGGGAAAAATAGTAGGAGACAACTTCTGAACCTTAAAAAGCAACAGAGCTGAAACTGAAGTAAATATTTGGAAAAAGGTGGCCTTATATTCCCCCAGTTGGTTTGTATATTAATAAAAGAAACATGTTTAACTTAGTTCTATGTCTGAAGGTTTTGATTAGAAAAACAGTTTTAGAAAACTGCACAAATTATAACTCAGTACCACCCACAGTGCCATGCTGTTTTGTGGATTCCTGACCCATTCAGCTTCTCTCTTTTTCTTTTTCTCTCCCTCCCTTCTCCTCTCCTCTCTTTCTTACCCTTCCACTCTCTTTCATTATTGAATTTAACTGTTGTTCTCAAACTCTATGGAGCATGTTGATGGTCTGTTTCTCTTACCTAACAGTATTAATGATCACTCACTATAGCTGTGATTTTCATATCTGATAAAGACTGAATCTAAAGTCAGGGTCGTTTGTCTTTCTCTCTGGGATTAAAAAATAATCTTGATTGACTATATATTTGTTCCATTTCCTGATGTGTAAAAAACAGATATAATATACCATCTGAAATAATCTATTTATTACACAAAGAGAAGAAACCCAGTTGTTGGTAGTGCACAATTCTCTGCTAGTTTGTTGTGACTAATAACTATTTCATAATGAATATAATTAGTACCATTTATATACAGCACATTGATGGGGATACAGGAGAGAATAAGACACAATGCCCTGCTTCCAGGGAATATTTTGGTCCAGCAAGGGAAGATCTCAGTTCAAATTCTGCCTCAAAAACTAGCTATCTTGTCATGGACAGCAACCACTCCATGCTTCAGGTTACTCATCTGTTAAATTGGGAAAATAATAGCACCTACTTCATAAGGTTGTGAGAATATTTAATAATGTGAGAATGAAAGGAGATTATGCACTTTTTAAACCTTAAAAGCACTGTTATTTCTACTATTTTTTGGCAAATAACTGTAATCCAAGAAAACCTGTAATGAATGTCATAAAAGAAGAATAGAGTGATATAAGTCAGGGAAGAGGGAGAATTATTTTTTTGGGGGGGACAACTGAGAATTAGCAGCTTTGAAAGAAGTAACAGGGAGAGATAATAAAGGAAGTATCAGTTTTTAGGAAATTGAATAGGCACAGAAGTAGGAAAGCCTAAGGTATATTCTACTCCATAAATGACATAGGAATCTAGTCTTCTTTGACTTGTCAGTTATCTGTTGAGGAATGTCTCTTTAGAGTTTTGGATTCCTAGAATGATTAGCAGGAATCAAATTATGAAAAGCCCTAAATGATGAGCTGAGGAATTTGAACTGCCTATTAGATATACACTGAAACATCTACCTGTTCTTCACACTATTTGTCCCTTCCCTCAAGTCTTCTCAGTCTTTTAAATTTCTTTTCCCCTCTCCTAATGGTATATCCATTCTCCTAGTCACCTAGGCTCAAAATTTTGGTTGAATCATCTTCAGTTGATCTTTCTCCCTCATCTCATCCATTTAATCAGTTGCTAAGTAAAAAGAAATGATAATTTGACCAAAAAGGTTTGGAAACCTGTCTTTTGAGTCCTGTTTCTGTCATTAACATATGCAGTTCAATTTGTGGTGATAGTCAAATTATGTTAGCACAGATATATAGAGTAATGGCATCATTGTGTAGTTGGTAGAGTGTTAAGACTTAGAGTCAAGACCTTGGTTCAAATCCTGCCTCAGAAACTTTCTCAGACCTTATTTATCTCATCTGTAAAATAAGGACAAGATTAGGACCAATGGGTACAAGATGCAGGGAGGTAGATTTTGGACCAAGAAAAGGAAAAGCCTCCATACCCATAAATTGACCCAAAATTGAAAAGGTTCACCAGAAGAATGGTGAGTTCCTGATCACCAGAGGTCTTCAAACAAAGGCTACATTCATGAATCACTTCTTGGGGATTTCTGATTTCTGAGGGATTATGGATGTTGGAGTAGATAACCTCTGGCCTTCCTACTCTCTGCATTTCTCTAATCCCCTGAGCATTTGACAGGATGATCTTTAAGGTTCTATACAACTCGGGTATTCCTTTGTTGTGGGATCTAAACATAATATTTCAAGGCAGCTAGATGGCTCAGTGGGTAGAGCACTGGTCTTGGAGTCAGGAATATCAGTTCAAATATGACCTCAGACACTAGCTGTGTGACCTTGAGCAAGTCACTTAACCTCTGTTTGCCTGGGAAGCAACAAAGGACTGAGTAAATAGTCTTGGACCTAGAGGCAGAAGACCTGAGTTCAAAACGAATATCAGATACTTACTAAGCTGTGTGACCCTGGGCAAATAACTTAGCCTCTGTTTGCCTTATTCACTAGAGAGAGTAATGGCAAGCCACTCTGGTATCTTTGCAAAGATAACACTACGGGCAAGTCTGGTTCACAGGGTCATGAAGAGTCTAGCACGACTGAACAATAATAATAATTTTGCTCTTTTCTATTCTCACTGTTAATCCATAGTTTGGATCGTTCTTCAGGTAAGGGAAAATGAAACAGGAAAAAGAGCCTTGAACTTAAAAGCAAAGGTTTTGAGTTGGAATTCCAATTCTGCAGTTTATATTCTACCTGTGTGACTTTGCAAGTTTCTGAACTTCCTTTTGCTCATCTGTAAAATGATGAATTGGACCTTACAAGTTCTTCTACCTTTAAATTCTTTAACTATCACCATAGTTTATCCATTCTGCTCATTACTACAAGAGAAATCTTTATAATATTCTAATTCCTTCACAGTCCTATTCAAAAGTATTCAGTGATTCCCTATTGCCACTAAAATAAAATCCAGGCTGGCAATTAAGGTTATCTATGTTATCTATGTTTATAGCTTCCTATTGTATTATGTCCTTAAATATAACCTATTTTAAAGCACATTGGACTATTTATCTTTCCTAAACTTAACCTGACCTTTTCATACCTCTTTGCTTTCATTCATAAATTCCCTTCTACATGAAATTCATTTTCTTCCATCTCCCTGTATTGAAACCCATCCTATCTTCTATGGCTCAATTCAAAGGTTACTTTCTTCATTAAATTTTCTCATATTTATCCCTGTCATAAAGCTTTCTTCTGTTTCCAAAGGATATGTGTGGTGAGGTTAGGGGAGAGGAGATTCACCTGTCACTGTCATCAAATACAGATCCTACCTATTAAAAGGGAATCTTTGGGATGGAGGGATTGGGTTTTTTCAAAGACATCGTCCTTGTTGCTCTAAGGAAATGTTCCTTTAAGTTTTAACTACCCTGAGAGACTAATACCAGGCTCAGAAAAGAAGAAGTTGAGAGCGTTAAGAGGTGTTGGTGTTAATATGGTTGTGCTGGAGATAACACCAAATATATTATTATGCTGCCATGTTGAAACCTGCCTTCCCAATCTCTAACTGGTCGATCATATACCCTCTTTGGTGGTACATTTTAAATTGTAACATCAATATTGTAAACAAGCAACTCAAAAAAAAAAGAATATTAGCTCTCTGAGGGCAGAGATTTTTTGTAGCCCTAGCCCTCCTGTTACTTAGTGAGCATTTAATAAATTTTTGCTAATTGAATAATTGGAAAAAAAATTGGTAACAAAAATGAACACTTCAGAAATACTTAACTAATCAATGAAATGATCAAGTATAATTATAGAGGACTGATAAAGTATGTTGCCTATCTCATAACAGAGAGATGATGGACTACTATGAGTAATAAGAACAACATTTTTGAATCTGAGCAATGTGGGAATTTTCCTGATCACCTTAGGAAATAAATCTAATAGTGAAATTGCTAGGTCAAACGATATAAACATTTTATAACTTAAAAATGGTTGGATCAGTCCACAGTTCCACTAATACTGTATTAATGTCCCCATTTTTTATGTCCTCCCCAACATTTGTCATTTTGTTCTTTTATTGTTTTTGCCAATCTGATAGGAGTGAAATGCTAATCAACAATGATTTAGTGTGGAGAGTCATCATAAGAACATTTTTTCATATAGTTATATACAGCTTTCTTTTCTTCATCCCAATACTGTCTGTTCATATCAAGAGATATGAACAGACATTTTCAATTGGGGAAAGGCTCATTACATATATATTAAATATTAAATATATATTATTTATTCTTATAAATTTGAAAAAGTTGTCTATATTTTAGATATAAGACCCCTATCTAAAAAACTGTCTACAAATCCAACTCCCCAATTTTCTTCTTTTCTTATGTTCTTGGCTATATTCATTTCATTTACATAAAAACATTGTAATTTGGTATATTCAAAATTAACCACTTTATACATTACTTCTATCTCTTGCTTATTCATAAATTTTTCTCCTATCCATAAATCTGATAGATAATATGTTCCCAGGTCTTCTAGTTTGCTTGTAATATTTTCCTTTTTGCCTAGGTACATTTTGATCTTATCTTAATAAATTGTGTCAGAAACTGGTCTATATCTAGTTTCTACCAGATTGCTTTCTAGTTTTCCCAATTTTTTTTACCAAATATGAATTCTAATCCCAAAAGGTTGGCTCTTTACTTTTGTCAAACACAATTATTAAAATCCTTTTTGTTTTATATATTTTCTATTTCACTGATTTGCTTTTCTATTTCTTAGCCAGTACCAGTTGTAGTAAGCTAAGAAAAAGAAATTGAAGGAATAAGAATGGGCAAAGAGAAAATAAAACTATTTCCTTTCATAGATGATATACTGGTATATATGGAAAATCCCAGAGATTCAACTGAAAGATTAGTTGAAATTAGTAATTTTAGTATCTAAAATAAATCAACATAAATCATCAGAATTTTTGTTTTATCACTAAAAAAATAGAAAGAGCTAGTAAGAGATAACCCATTTGAAATAACCTTAGGTAGAATAAAATACCTAGCCACAAATAAACACAGAAACTATGTAAACATTATCATAAAACACATTTCATACAAATAAAATCAGATTTAAATAATTGGAGAAGTGTTCATTGTTCATGGGTAGGCAGAGTCAGTATAATTAAAATGGCAACAAGTCCTATTCAGTGCCATTCCAATTAAATTTTTATAATTTATATTATATTTCATTATGTTAATATTAACCAATTAATGTTATAATTTTATAATAAACATTATTTTATTGAACTAGTTAAAAAATAAAATTCACTTGGATGATCTAAAGGTCAAGAATATCCAAGGAATTAATGAAAAAAATTAAAGAAGGCAGTATCAGATTTTAAACTGTATTCAATAATTATCAAAATTATCTAGTACTGGCTAAGAAATAGAAAAGCAGGTCAGTGGAACAGAACATCTTAGATCTTAGCCCTATTAGTATATGACATTAAGAAAGATGTTTAAATCTCTCATCTGTGAAGTGGGCATTAAAAAAAACCACATAATTTATATTGTGAAGAAAGAACTTAGCAAACTTCAAAGTTTATAGAGACTCTGCTATTGTTTTCAAATAGGCAATTATTGGTAGGGAAAAAAATACCCAAATCTTTCCACTCTCACCCTTTAAACGTTGTAAAGGATACCAGATAGATCTTACTGAATTTTCTCCCTAACCATAGTTATCATGAGAGACAGAGGTTCTGGCCACCTTGCAATTTCTCTGTGGCTAAGGATTAAGGTGATGATATTTTGAGAATTTAGTGCTGTAGGTGTCTCTTATATGGTCACACTCAGATCCATAGAAGCCAGTCTATGGGAGAATTTAAGAATGGAATGCCTTGTGATTAGAATATATTTCTTAAGGCTGCCAATTTCTTTATAGTGCGGATGCTCCCGCTTTCTTTAACAGTGGCTGTCACATAGGATGCCAGGACCTTAGAGATGATATAATCCCTAAACCCTCCTCACCCTCAATTTTGCATAGGACCTCAGAAAGAAAGGGATCTGCCAGTCACATAACTAATTGTTTTAGCAGCATCTCACATTTATAAAGCCCTTTAAAATTTAATCCCATAGCAGTCCTGTGAGATGTTTTCCCTTTTAACAGATAAGGAAACTGAGGCTCTGGGATGACAAATAACTCACCCATGTTAATACAGCCAATAAGTGTTAGAAACAGAACAAACCTACATTTATTCCCCCCCAGATTTATTTTTGTTACAAATTCAATACTCCCCCCCACTAAATGTGATCTGTCCAAATAGTACCTTGCTTCTCACCAGAAATTGGAATCAGACAAGAAATCAGACACCTTTGTTCTAACTTTTTCCCATTTCAATGCACAGCTATCAAAATTTTGTCAGAAATGGAATCTTTTTGTGCATTTGCCTAGGGACATGGGTCTTTAAGAAGTCCTTTATCCTCTATCAAGCCTGTTAGTTCATGCCTGCTATTTTGAATACTCCTTGTAGTTGGGATTTTTTGGAAATTTAAGACATTTCCCTCCCCGGTCTCCTCTAGAGGAACCTTCATGGGCCAGAACCCAGGCCTTAATGAGAAACATGTAAACTCCATTGTTCCCCCCCCCCTTGCATTAGCCTATGATCTCAAACCCATTCAGCAGCAGATTTATCAAGTGATGGATCCCTGGGTAGCCTTGAAGTGGCAGAAGGGGGAAAGGGAATATGGCCTAGGCACACATCATCTGTCATTTGTTCAAATAATAAAGGTAGGAGGCCAAATGCTTGCTTGCCCATTCAGGGAAAAGCATTTAGGGAGGCTGTTAAATTGTTCAGTTCTGGGAGGGCTGTTTCTTGGCTAATGAAAGCATCATGGAAGATTAAGTCTGTTTGAAATGCAAACTGAAATTTAGGTGCATGAGGGTTCCAAGATGTTTTTATTGGCCCTTTGTTTGCTTAGTTTGGTTTTATAATCATTACTTGACAATAAAAAGTACTTTGATAACCCATATCAACAGTCCTAGAAATTACATACATCTTGTAAGTGTTTTAATAGTTTGGATTTCAAACTAAGCAAGGTTGATCATGCTTATCATTTCTATCCAGTTCATATTCACAGTGTCTTCATGAGAAAGCAGACTATGAGATGTCCCTTTCTGAGTTGTGATACAGTAGATAAAGTGTTGACTCCAGAGTCAGAAGACCTGGGTTCAAATCTTTTCTCTTTTGCTTATTCATCTGTGTGACATTGGTTAAGTCTCTAAACCTCCCAGGTCCTTAGTTTCCTCATCTATAAAAAACAAGAGTTAAAACTAGAATTCCTTGAATTTCCTTTCCAGATCTAGGTTTATGATACTACAAGAAGATCCAATGGAAAATATGATGCTAAAGACTTGAAGAAACTCTTACAGAATATTCAGTCCCTCTATTACTATTGAAAGTGAGGAATCATTCATTAGCCTCAGTAGCTTGGGTATCCAGAATATTCACAATTCTCTGGTTATAGGAAGGGAAGCTAGTATTCAGTCTAATAACAGGTGAAAAATAGATGTTCTCCAAATCTAGAGCAGAAAGGAACAGAATCTAAGACATGAGACAAAATAAATTGACGATATCAGCTAAAATGGGGATGGAAATGTAGAAAAATGTCTTGAGGAAGGCAGGTCATCGAGTGATAAGGATCCCCAATCAGCAGCTTCCTTTTGACAGCATGCTTTACACGCCTTCTTTTGTGTCTTTAAAAAACCCTCCTCATTTGTACTTTAGGAAAAAGATACACTGAAATCCTGTTCTTTACTTGTTGACCAATAGTGACTGACCTACAGAAAATATGGAGTATGGATTGGCCTCATTTCAACTATAATCCAAGAATCTAAAATTCTATTCTACAGAATAATATATTAGCCATTTTTTATCCAGATTTTGTGTTATAAATATCTAGAATTATATTCTGGAATTATAAATATAGAATTATAAATTATGAAGGTTAATAATAAAGACCTCTGTGTGAAAAAAAAAAGTTGGGAATCGAAGTTTAGGAATAAAAAACATCATTTTCAGGGAAGCTAGGTAGTTTAGTAGATTGGGAGTCAGACCCAGAGATGGAAAGTCCTGGGTTCAAATCTGACCTCAGATTCTTCCTAACTGTGTGACCCTGGGCAAGTCACTTAATCCCCATTGCCTAGCCCTTACTGCTCTTCTGGCTTAGAATCAAAACACGGTATTAATTTGATGAAAGATGGTAAGGATTAGGTTTTTTAAGCCATTATTTTGAATTTGATATTCCACATCATATAGTCTGCAAAACATAAAATCATGTGCAACTTCAATAATAATGGTAACAATAATAATAAAATGAGGAATCGAAATCCCAAATCCATTCTTTCTCATAATAGAGAGGGAATTAATGTCTTGACTTCTTGCCTAAGAACATTCCCCATTCCTCAATTCAATTCAACAAGCATTTAACATTAAATTTGGAATTTTATATAAAATGAATGATAAAAATATTTCTGTGACTGTCCCAAGGCATATTTTACCCATGATTTAGATTCTGAACTTGAAGATATTAAAAGCTGAGAGGTAGAATGTTATGAAAGGTCTCCTTGATGATTCTTTTAGCTCACAAAAAGCTCTCCAGCTATAGTCAGTAGTAGTATTCCTGTTTTGGCTTTTCAAAGTAGTAAACTTCAGTACAGACCTCAAATACTGATTAATTTCTCTAGTCTATGCCTAATTCCATTCCACTTCATTGCATTATTTGTTCATAATTGTATTTGCTCAGTTCTCTTTTGATAACCATTTACTAGAAATTATCTTATCACAATCATAAGTTACAATATTTCCCAGTTGTCTGTTAGTTATCGCAGTTTTGAAAGCATATGCATCAATCTCGTTGCCTTTGTGCCATCATATGCACTGATAATGAAAAATCTGTTTTTCTGTGGAGGCTAGTTATTTTATATGGCAGAGGTACTTTCACTAATGTTTTCAGTGACAGTTGAACTAACCTGCCTCAGTGGCTATTTAGGAAGAGGTTATGAATAGAGGTAATGGAATCTAGAGTTGGAAGAAACCTTCGAGATTGAGTCCAACACCTTCATTCTGCAGATTAGGAAACCAAATGATTTGTCCACATTCAGGTCACAACAGTTACCTGATAACTATAGCCATAACTACAACTAACTAATGAACGATAGCCCAATTCTCCTGGTTCTGCTTAAATTCAGCACCACTGCTTGAATAGGAGTCAAGAAACCTAATTTCTATCTGACGTCTGAAATATCCTGTTTAATTTAATGTGTTTTCATTTAATCTGTGCCTTAGTCTTTTCATGGTGGAAAGTGGGGAAAATACTTTAAGGGAATCACTTTAGATGTGGGGGGGAAAAGTTCCTCTTTCTGTCATCACTGACCCACCAAAGAACAGAGAACAGCAAAGACTAATTATTACACCCAATGCCAGACATGTCAGGAATATTCGTGACCTTTTAATGTATATCAGGAGTTCCTCCTGTGCTCCATTTTGGGTGCTATCCTGACATGTGATGAACTTCACAGTTTTTACTTGCTTATTTTCATTGATATCATTTTTTTCTTGGAGAAGACCTCTAACTGTGACCAAATACATACATCAGAAGTCCATGATGAAGAAAAACATAACTTCAAAGGAACTCAGTAATCAGTTTTCAAGATATCTTAAGAAACGAGCATTCCAAAATAATGTAAAAAAATCACAAATGATATTTTTATACAAAAAGGTGACCAAGGAAATTTTAGCAGAGTAAGCTACATATTTGTGGATTTTCTCCCCATTGAAATTGAGCTTCTTGAGGCCAGGTAATGGTTTTTGTCTTTCTTTATATTGCCACAGCTTAGCACAATATTTGATGTACAGCAAGAACTTAATAAGTACTTTTTTGCCTGTCTTATCTTTATAAAATTTTTATGAGAATGATCCTCATAAATATTAAAAGCATCCTTGAAGAAACATAAGGGCACAGGCAAGCATTTTGCATACAATTCTCAACTGGAACATCACTTAACTGACTAAAAGGTGGAGAGTCCAAGTCAAATCCTATATCTGTTAACTTACTACCTATATGACCTTAAGCAAGGCACGTATGCCTTCTGAAATTCACTTTCCTCATCTATAAAAAGGGTTATATTATGTAGTTTCTCAGTATGACTTTACATTGATGATCCTTTGATTTATAGGAAGACAACAAGAATTGCATAGATTAAGCAAATATAGAGGATATTCAGTCTACATTTGTGAAGAGATTTTATCTAGTAGTAAGTACAAGGATCCATCAAATCACTGTGATGGACAAATAGTGATAATTTGAAGCATCTGTTTTTTTCCCATTTTTAATCTCTATTTGAATATAGCAAAATAATTAGTGATACTTCTTGATTCTTCTTGACATTTTTCTTTGTCTTTATGTTTTCATATTGCTCTATCTCTTTTTTTACCCATACACTATCTTATTCTTATTGTACTACAAATGCAACACTGTTATCCATTGAATCATCTCTCACAGTTTTTAGGGCATACTTTTGTTCCTAGTATAAACTAATCATTTGCTTATTAAAGTCAGTTAACATTTCATGAATCCTTCAAGAAAACCAATGTCATTCTTATTAAGCTATGATTTGTTGCCTTTTTTATGGCATCATGTACTATTCTGATTCTTCAACATAGCAGGATACTGACCTTGGATTCTAAAAACCTTTTCAGAGTAATATAAACTCTGGAAGTTCCTACCAAGTTGGAAAGACTAGAAGAATGAGCCAGGTGACCAACTGAGTCTGTCATTTAAGAATTATCCAAGCCAAGTTCAGAAGAGCTCATCACCACATTAACCTCAGAGTGATGAATTTTCTGCCACAGTAACTCTCACTTCAATGAAGTCATAAAGGAGTTACAATTAGCACTAGTAGAAGGAATATTCCCAAACTGATGAAATCACAAGTTATTGAGATAGTGGTCATCTATAAGCAGGGACAAAGAGCAGTGCCCATGAGTGAAATTTAAAAAAAAATAGAATACATCTAACTTGGTCTTTTCATAAAGAGTATGGCAGGTCAATTAATTGAATTGAGTTGATTCAAAATGCTCCCAATCCCCATTTTTCTTTTCCTTTCTCCCTTAGTGATAGAATTTTTTTTCTTATCTCACAGAGAATTATGAGGTCTTAGCAATATGTCAGGAACTCCTGGCTTACTCTGATGTGGGTATGTAGAATTTGGAACAGTCCCTGGAAAAGGTTGACTCAAGTTGCATGGCAGATAACCTGGATTTTTATTGGCCCTGGCAGCCCTACTGGGATAGCATGTTCATAACAACAAAATGCAAATGGGTAATTTTTCCACAGTTTTTGGCACTAGCTAGAGGTCTTTCATCAACAGGCACTTTTCCACCTTCTTTTCAACAGACATGCTCATGTGGACCAGACAAGCAAAAGCCTCCTTCCCAGTGCTTGGGTTTTAGTACATCATGTCCCTTTGATGATATCTTAGAGCAGTGGTAATATGGAGGATATTAAAAAATAATCATGAGAATTTCTTTTTGGAAAGGGATAGGAAGGAAGACGAACTTTGGAGGAGGCTGAGGGAATTGCCTGGTACTTGATCAGATTAGAATCACAAATGTGACTCTGATTCTGTTATATTGGATACTTTTACTCATGAAAATAGCCTGCATAGAACACTTGTGTCTATATTGTCTGCATTTTGAATTAGAGCGCCAACTTTTTTATAAACCTATATAGAAATAACACCTGTGCATTTGATTTGATTCTGCCAGGTAGAAATACTCATTATGGGGATTTGAAAGTCCCAGGGTCTGGGTTTGAATCCCAGTTCTATATTCATAAACTCTATGACCTTGAGCAAATCAGTTAAGTCAGAGGTGTCTAGCATATTGCTTATAGTCCTCAATACTTTAGACTGTGACCAATCAATATTTAAATGTAATTGGGAAATATTTAACAAAGTAAAAGTATTATAAAACATCATTCAGTCATTTTAGTCATGTTTAAACTCTTTGTAACCTCGTTTGAAGTCTTCTTGGCAAAGCTACTGGGGTACTTCATTTTACAAATGAGGAAACTGAAGCAAACTGGTATGTGACTTGTCCAAGGTCACACAGCTAGGAAGTGTTTAAACTCAGGACCTCAGACTGAATGCTCTATCCACCACACCACCTAGATAATAGCAATATGTTGCCTGAAGGGATCCGTTTCTACTTGAGTTTGATACTATTAACTTAAGTTCTCTGGGTCTCACTTTCATCAGCAGTAAAACAGAGTTTGGAATAGATGACCTCCAAGGTCACTCCATCTCTCAATCATATGCCTGCCTTTCACTGGTGGCCATGAGTGTGGGATTTGGGAGTATGCCAGAGAAATAGAAAGCATAGCCCTTGTCCTTTTTTTAGTGACTTATCTAAATCTAGCCTTGCTTATATAAAATGTATTATGACAAAATACATTTCTAGAATGGATTATCTTCTACTCTGGAATATAAAATATGAATAAAATAAAAGATATAAAGCAGCAAAAAATATGAGTTTTTAATAGAGTATTCATGGAATACTGGAGTGCTGAGGGAACATGAAATATAGAGTATTGAGGGAGATAGCTTCAATCTAGAAAGATCTTCTGAGTGGAATGGGTAGCAGTGGAGATGGGGGAGATCATGAAGTCTGCCAATGTTCCTACTCCATTCTTAACTGAACAGATTCATCTTATAGAGTTGCCTGAGGTTTGTGGAGATTAGTGACTTGTCCAGGGTTGTATGGTTAGCTTCATGGGTGGAATTGGAATCCAAGCCTTCCTAATACCAAGCCCAGGACTCTGTCCATTACATTTCCCATTGTGACATGACACACACAAGATAATGAGGTCTTGGTGAACACTCTATTTCTTTTTCTTTTTTACTTAAAAATGTTCTTTAATTAATTAATTAATTAAGAATATTTTCCATGGTTACATGATTCATGTTCTTTCCCTTCCCTCCTCCCACCCTATTCCCATTGCCAATGAACAATTCCATTGAGTTTTACATGTGTTATTGATCAGGACCTATTTCCATATTATTAATATTTGCATTAGGTTGATCACTTAGAGTCTACATCCCCAATCATATTCCCATTGAACCATGTGATCAAGTAGTTGTTTTTCTTCTGTGTTTCTACTCCCACAGTTCTTCCTCTGGATGTGGATAGTGTTCTTTCTCATAAGTCCTTCAGAATTGTCCTGGATCATTGCATTGCTGCTAGTAGAGAAGTCCATTACATTTGATTGAACTCTTTTTCAATTTAATTAAATAGCCAGTGGTATAATGAATACAGTGCTGGACCTGAACTTGGGGAGACTTGAGTTTAAATGCAGCCTCAGATACTAGCTGTGTGAGTCTAGCAAGTTATTTAACTTCTTTTTGCTGTAATTGTAAAGTAGGAAATTGTAAAGTAGGGAAAATATCGCCTATCTTGAAGGATTGGTGTAAGGATCAAATGAGATATTTTTATAAAGGATAAAGATGCTTAACCCAGTGCCTAGGTTCTTTATAAATGCTCACTCACTTTCCTACCCCTTCAGGTGAACAAACATTAAGCACCTACCATATGCAATGCCCTCTGCTAGGTGCTCTTCATAGATTTGAAGAAAAACAAAAATAGTCCGTTACCTCAAGGAACTTACATTCTACTGGAGAGGTAGAATATGTACACAAACATAATAACTAAAGTTTTCTTCACTTAACTTTACCCTAGCTTAAATTTCCAGAATTTGGGATGAAGTAGCGTCCAGACCTGTGAGTCTTTTGGTATGGGGAATTCCTAGTGCTGGGTGATTCAACGGATAGAGAGCCCAACTGAGAGTCTGGAAGACCTGAGGTCAAATTTGGCCTCATACATTAATAAGCTGCATGATTCTGGACAAATCACATAACTACTATGTTCCTCAGATTTCCTTCATTTCTAAGGTGGAAAAAATAATAGCACCTACCTCCCAGGTGATTGTGAAGATCAAATGAGATCACATTTGCAAAGTATTTTGCAAATATTAAGGCACTAATACAAACATTAATTATTATTGTTGTTCATCAGCATCTTAGCTATTACTTAAGAGAATTATCTTGAGCACTGTGACTTGTCCCAGAAACAGGACTTGAACATAGGTCTTCCTTAATATACAGTAGAGTCTCCTTCTCCTATACTTGCTGCTGTTTTCAAGCTTTCAATGCCTTAAATATAATTAGTATCACATCACTTCGAAACTCTATAGTGACTCCTTTTTGTCTGTTTTATACACATCAACATGCTTTAGATCAATTCAGTTCAATAAACATTTAAGTGCATATTGTATTCAGATGTGCTAGGTGAAAGAAATTTTTTAAAAAGTCATTCTCTTTTAATGTTAGGGGCAATTAAGCGGCACAGTGGATGGAGCACTGAGCTTGGAATCAGGAGGACTCATCTTCATGAGTTCAAATCTGATCATAGACACTTACTAGCTTTGTGACCCTGGCCAAGACCCTCAACCACTCCAGTATCTTTACCAAGGACACCTCAAATGGAGTCATGAAGAGTAAGGCACAACTGAACCATAATAAATGTCTTTTAATGTGGTGATATGATGGGAGAAAACTCTTGAACTAGAAATCAAGACTAGAGTTCATGTCCAAGCTTTGATCCTTTTAGTAGCTTCATGACCATGGAAAAATGACCTAATCTTTCTAAGGTCTACATCCCCATCTTTAAAATGAGGATCATCATATTTCCACTGCTGACACCAGTTATTGTAAAGAAAATGCTTTGAAAACATGATAACACTATATAAGTTTGACTCGTTAATGATATGATGCAGACCTTAATATTTTTTAAAAATGTATTAACAGAATTTATTCTCTCATCCCCTCCCTGCATCACAGAAGGGATAAATACAAATTATGTCTCTTACATTTTCACTTTCAGTTCATTCTCTGGAAGTAACATTTACACTTTGTTCTTCCAGTATTAAATCTGTAGCTGTGTATGATACTCTCTTAGTTCTACTCAATTCACTCTTCATTATCCTGTATAGCTCAGTTCAAGTGTTTTTAAAATTAGTCTGTTCATCATTTCTTATAGTGCAGAAATACTCCATCACAATCATATACCACAATTTATTTAGCCATTCTCTAATTAATGGGCATCCAGTTCTTTGCCACCACAATGTTCAATGTTTTGGAACAGATAGGTTTTGTAACTCTCTGGGTGCCATTCCAAATTGCTTTCCAAAATAGTTGGATCAATTCATAGTTCCACCAACAGTGTATTAGTGTCCCTGTTTTTCCGTATGCTCTCCAACATTTGTCATTTTGCCCTTTTGTCATTTTAGCCAATCTGATGGGCATGAAATGGCACCTCAGAATTGTCTTTCTCTAATCAGTCGTGATTTTGAGCATTGTTTCATATACTTCAGACCTTAATCTTGGGTTTACAGTCTAATGTATGTGCATGATTTGTAATTGTTATTATTCAGTTGTTTCACTTGTGTCTGCCTCTTCAAGACTCCATCTGGGTTTTTTTTTTTTTTTTTGGCAAGGATACTGGAGTGATTGGCCATTTCCTTTTCCACTTCATTTTATAAATAAAGCAAAAGGGTTAAAGAACTTGCCCAGGGTCACATAGCTAGTAAGTGTGTGAGGCCAAGTTTACACTCAAGAAGTGTAGCAATCTTTCTCATTTCAGAACCGGAACTGTGTCTACTGTGCCATCTAGCCTCCCATGTTGTCTAGACGTGAACCAAAATATCTAATACAAAGGAGAGTTAAATAAGTACAAAGGAGAAATATGGGCAAAGTGCTATGAGATGGTAGGGATCACTTTCAGCTGGGGCAGGGAAAAAATAGGGAGGTTTCCTTTATGGAAGGCTTCATGAAAGAGGGAGGCAAACCTTGGGTTGAGTGTTGAAAGGAGAGAAATCAATACATACCAAAGAAGCATTTGAAAAAAGAAGCAGTGCGTGAGCCAAGGGACAGAGATGTAAGTGGACAGAACAAATGGAGGCATCAAAGAACAGTCTGGTTTGGTTAAAAGGACAGTAATTTGAGAGATATAAAGAAAAATAGTGTAAAATAAGGCTCAAATGGCAGATTGAAACCAGATTATGAAGGCCTTTGAAAGCTAACCTAAGGATTTAAAATATTTAAAGAGTATTAGGGAGCCTTTTAAAAGTGTTTAGTCAAGGATGTGATATCATTAGAAAGACATAAGCTTATTTATTATAATTAATTACATATAATAATCATGTGAATTGTATTACTATAAATAACATGTTATATTATACTATACATAAAAATAAATATGATCTTAAATTTTTAAAAAGAAAGGGATAGATGAGAAATAGGAAGATACATTAAGAAGATAACCATGAGAACTTGTAAAAGGATGAGAAGAAAGGCAGGTCTAAACAAAGATGATTGCAATGAAATTTGAGAGGAGATATATTTTGAAGATTTTGAAGGAGTAAAATAAATAGGTAATTCATTAGATTTTGGAGACAGAGAAAAGTCAAAGATGACTCAGAGATTGGTATCCTGGATGATTGATAATATGGTACCATTTCAAAAAGAGAGATAATTCTGGGAGAGGAAGCTTTCAGAGAGATGATGTTAAATTCCTTTTAAGGCATCTTGACCTTGAAGTACCAATGGAGCATCCAAGTGAGAGACTATAGAAGGCATGTGTAAATATGGGTCTTAGCTGTGGGGAAAGTTGAGGTATAGAGATAAGATATGGAAATCATTTATGTAGAGGTAACCATTAAAGCCATGGGAACAGATGAGGTTAGTATATTCAGTGAGTATACTCAGATTTGGCCTCTAATACATCTTAGCTGTGGGACCCTGGGCAAGTCACTTTACCCCATTTTCCTAGCCCTTACCACTCTTCTGCCTTGGAAATGATACTTAGTATCAATTCAAAGACAGAAGGTAAGGGTTTTAAAGGAAAAAAGAGAAAGTATAGAAAAAGAAGAGAAAAGAATCAAAGATGAGAAACAGGGAAATTATCTGTAGAAGAAGTAACTATCAAAAAAAATCACAAAAAGCAGCAGGAAGGTAGGAGGAGACAGAAGAAGCCAAAGGAAGAAATAATATCTAGGAAAAAATTCCTGTATAATAGTACAGACCAATAATCTCAGTATCAGATGATATGTGTGTGTGACTTAGGCTGGTGGATAACCTGAGTTTGGGGAGTTCTGAGCAGCAGAATTTAGTGTCCACGCTAAGTGAGGCATAAATATGGTGAGACCCTGGGAGCATAAAGCCACTAAGCCGTCTAAGGAAGGATAAACTGCATAGGTTGGGAAAACAGAGCAGATAAAAGCTTCTGAACTGATCAGTATTGACTGGAAGTAGACACTATATTTCCAGCATGGAATTAGATAGGGAGATTGTCTCAAAAAGAGTTTGGGGGGAAGAAGGAAAAAAATCAGCATCAAATAACATAAATATATTTAGACAAATGAGGAAAGAAAAAAGACAATTGGATTTAGAAGGCAGGCTTGACCTTAAAGAAAATTATTTCCAGTTATAGATAAACAGATTGAGGAGTGATATGGGTGTCAAAAAACTGAAGACATGGAGTCTTTCCAAAACATGAACAGGGGAAGAGGGATAAAAAGAAAGAAAAAGCATAAGGAAGGGGCAAGATAAAGGATATCTGAGCTTTTTCACAGATAGAAGGAAAGAGTCCACAAAGCAGAAAACATTTAAGATGCAAGAGAGAGGGGGGATGTTGGAAAATTATGGAGGGAAGCAGAACAAACTCACAGTTATAGGGTTTAGCTTTGGCTAGAAAAGGGGAAACTTTATCCTCTAGGACTGGAAAAAGATAGACAAAAAGTCTGAGGACTCTAAGTAGAGTGAAGGACACTGCGGATCTCCTTTACTAATCAGCAAGCAAGGATATTATAAATAATGGTAGAATTTCCCTTTTGACCCAGCAATCCTACTATTATATATATATGCCCCAATGAGGTTAAAGAAAAAGATTAAAGTCCTATATTTATCAATGTTTGTTCATAGAAACACTCTTATAGTAGCAAAAAAACAGAAACCAAATAGGTATCCATCAATTGAGGAAAGGATAAATAAACTGTGGTATAGTAAATGTAATTATTATTGTAAATAAAAAATTATGAATGTAAAAGAAGAAATGTAATAAAATCTAAAAATAAGTCAAATTCTGAATGCATATAAAAACCACTATTTGTCTGAGAGAACAACAGATAATGAAATATAACGTTTTTCCATCATCAGAGAGATTGGGGGTCATTGCAACAGAAGGTTACATATAGTATCATGGGTGAAAATACTATTTCATTTTCTTTTTTTTCAGGTTTTTAATTTTTGTTATAAGAGAGAGGTTAAACGTTGTGGGAAGGAATGGGAGTTATATCTAGAACTAATATTGATACAAAAATAAAAAGCACAGATAAAATTTCTTTTTTAAAAACATTCATTCCAAGATGCTGCTCAAAAAAAGTTAAATATTTAAGATCATTTGATAAAAATTAAAAACAGTCTTATTTCATTTCCCCTCAAAAATAAATGGTGAAAAGATTGGAATTAGTGGTTTGAGAAAGTCTTTGATATAGGCCATTATGGGTTATGTGAGAATTAATAAGAAATGAAATTATTAGAGTACAGCAACAGGGGAGCAATCAAGGTTAGAAAGCTTCAATTTTTTGGTAAAAAGTCTACATGATTTCAGAATTTCATCTATTTAAAATTTTTTTCTGGATTGTACATGTATTACCACACAAAACATATTTCTGTATTACTCATTTTTATAAGTTATTAATCTTATAATAAAAGCCCTTGTCTCAAAAAGCATTCTTTTATAAGAAAACTATGACTTATACAAAAATAATTATAATACAAGGTAGGATGTGATCTAAATTTTGAGACAAGAAAGACTATTTGCAACTGGGAAGATTGGGAAAGTCATAATGGATGAAGGAATAGTGATAAAGTATATTCTTAGAAGAACTCTATGAATTAATGCAGAGCAAAGTCAACACAACTAGAACAGTTTCAATGCATCCTGATTTAAAACTTATTAATTTTTAATTCTCATTTCATTTTGAATGAGCATAAGATAAAGCTGACTGACTACTAATGATTTAATGCAGAAGTTCTTAAATTTTTTGTTTCATAGACCCTTCTGGTGATCTGAAGATCATGAACCCCATCTCAGAATTTTTAAGTGATTAAAATAAAATACAAAGGATTCTAAGAGAAACCAATTATACTAAAATACAGTAATCGAAATATTTTTAAGAAAGTTCACAGGCCTCAGGCTAAGAACCTCTGGTTTAAATGTTAAACTACTAAAAAAGATAGCATTAAGAATTTTGGAGACTAACTTCTCTCTACCTTTTTGACTGCCATAATGGCCTGAAAATCCCACAAAGACAGGCATGCTAGGGTAATTATTGGAACAGCAGCTATAGGCCAAAAGAATCCCCAAACATGCCTTTCTTATGACAGTCAATTTCCAAGGCAGACATTGAAACTACAAAAGGCATATTCAGGAAAATCTGAATATGGTTTTTGCTTGATATTTTGACTGGATAAGGGATCTTAGGTGTTGTTTTTACTTTTAAACTTTAATCCTCAAGTTAGCTGAAATTACCCTTCCTTTCCAACTGTCTTAAGTTCCTGGAAAATTCATAAAGTGAAATGTATACCCAATCGGATTATTGCATGATTGCCACTCTGTCTGTGCCTTCAAATAGCACGTGCCATTTTGACGGTGGGATGTTATTCAATCTTTTAATTAATATTTCTAATGTTGATTTCACTGAACATTTATCTCTCTTTATTCTTTCCCATCAGGCTCAGTTTGAACTGAGGGTCTTCCACATTAGGGGAGAGCACGCTGTAATAACGGCAAGACTAGAAGAAACCATTGAAAATCTCAAGTGTGAGTTAGAACATCGGTTAAGTGGAGGATGTGACAAGACCAGAGATGTTTGCATCTCTACAGAAGATGATAATCCGCCAAAGACCTTTCGAAATGTCTACATCCAGACGGACAGAGAGACTTTTCTAAAACACAATGAAGATGAAAGCAAAACCATCAAAAGTAACCAAATAGTACCCAAAAAGCTGAACATCTCCTCTCTAAACCACATATCTCCTCCAAATGACAACAAAGACACCACTTCAATCTTCCAGTCTTTAGAAAGCTGCCCATCCGGTCAACAACAGTCATCTCCCATCCCTGCTCCTCCACTGCCAACAATAATCCCTGCACCTCCTCCCCTTCCACCAGGACTTGGGCCTCCGCCATCGCTGTCACAATCCAGTGCCAGGCCACCACCTCCTCCTCCTCCTCCTCCACCACCACCTCCACCACCTCCTCTTCCTCCCCCACCCCCTCCTCTTCCATTACCCCTAAGTACTGGGACTCCCCCGCCCCCTCCCCCCCTTCCCATCCCACCACCTCTCCCTAGCACTGGGCCACCACCTCCTCCTCCCCCAGCTCCTCCAGGAATTGGAACACCACCTCCTCCTCCTCCCTTCTTTGGAGGCAACACATCCTTCAGCCAGATTCCTCGAAAGCCTGCTATCGAACCCAGCTGTCCCATGAAGCCTCTCTACTGGACAAGAATACAAATAAGTGGTGGAAGGTAAGGAAAACTCTGCCATGCCCCCTAAAGCTTAGCTTCTTGTAGCATTCCCAGAAGCTTCCACTTCATTCATAGTCATATATTGGTTCATTGTGTAGTCTAACATTTACCCAATGCATGTTCTCCAAGTTCTCTGTGAGTATCTTGGTGATGATGGGATACTTCTGGAAGAAGGGGTGTCTATTGAATTTGGCATCTATTTGGCAGATTTTGACTGGACTTTTCTTGACTAAATCTTTGATGATGGTATGCCAGGCAATGATCTTTTGAGCAGGCACAGCCCTTCCTGACAGCTAATAGGTCATTTTTACAGACTGGACCTGGGTGTGTCATTGGGGATTAAAAGAGAGAGTAAGAAGACCAATTGTGCAAGAGATGATATGCATTTTGATAATGTTTTTGAAAAAGATTTCAAAAAACAGATTCTTCAGGTAGTAGTAGTGCTATTTTAGGTATGCTAAAATATTTAGAAATATTTGTACTATTCAGGTACAGGAAACTGTGTGATGAAGTGGAGAAAGCTCTGGGCCTTGAGTCAGGATGACCTAATTTCAAATCCAACTTGGCATTTACTAGCTGTGTAACCCTCAACAAATCATTTAACCTACTTCAGATTTCTCAACTGTAAAATGAGGATGATAATAGCACCCACCTCCCAAAATTATTGTAAGAATGAGATAAGAAAATATTTATAAAGTGTTTAACACAATGTCTGGCACATAGTAGGTACCTGAAAAATCCTGCCTGTGTTCCTTCCTTCCTTCCTTCCTTCCTTCCTTCCTTCCTTCCTTCCTTCTTTCCTTCCTTCCTTCCTTTCTTCCTTCCTTCCTTTCTTCCTTCCTTCCTTCCTTCCTTCCTTCCTTCCTTCCTTCCTTCCTTCTTTCCATCCTTCCATCCTTCCTTCCTTTTTTCCTTCTTGCCTGCCTACCTATTTTCCTTCCTTCTTTCCTCTCTCTTTTAAAAATAGAACCAAATAAAATTGAACCCTGAGGCCAAAGGGTGCATGATAGTGTCTACAACTAGTGAGTAGAAATAAAATAATTCTTAAATTAACTGATATCGGGCAGTTAGTTGGCACAATGGATAGAGAACTGAGCCTGGATTCAGGAAGACGTGGATTCAATTCTTGCTGCAGACACTTCATAGCTTTTTAATCTTGGGCAGTATGCTTACCCCCATTTGCTTAGCCCTTACTCTTCTGCCTTAAAATTATTAACTGAGAGAAAGTAAAAGTTAAAAAATATAAAATTGAATTCGTTTATTGAAAAATTATATTAAAACTGTGTCTCCTGTGTCTTCTAGAAAAGGCAGAATGGTCTAGTGAAAACAGTGCTGGGCTGGGAGTCAAGCAAGACACGTAATTAAATCCCAGCTTTACTTCTTTCTAGTATATAACTATAGGCAATTCTTTTTGGCCCTCATCAATAAATTTCAAGATGATTTCTCAAAGATTGAATGAAGACCAGATGAGGTAATATATGCAATATTTGCATTCCATTTTATTACCACTATCTTTCTAAAATATCACTTTGTAGATCTTTCTGCAGACAGTTATGAATGATAATTGTTAATTAATGAATAATTATATACTTTTATAAATTATATAATTGAATAAATAAATTAATAATAATTGCTAGTATGTATATAGCACTTTATAATTTGCAAATTGTTTTACAAATATTAACTCGTCATATCTGTATAACCACCTTGGGAGGTAGGTGCTATTATTATCCCTAATTTACAGATAGGGAAACTGAAGCAGAAAGGTTTAATTGACTTGCCTAAAGTCATATAGATAGTAAGTGTTTGAGGAAGTAATTTAACTCGGGTCTTCCTGGCTCAAGGTCCAATCTACTATGCTAGCTAGCTACCTTAGATTATTTGAACATTTTCATTCAAACCAATATTCACATAGATTTTTAAAACTCCTTTACTGCCAATGAGATTAGTGGATGATATACAACTTTGTTTTATCTTTTCATAGCTTCCATCTTCCACAATTTGCCAGTTCTGTTCCTTGACTGCCATCTGTTCTCCATCTTCATTTGTTAACAGAGCTTGAGCCTGATTATAGGAGATGGACCTAATGTCAGGGTTGAAGGGGTCACCATATATCATCATATAATTGGCACATTTGTGAGGTGATACTCATGGTCTTCCTCCTCCATAGACATTTTTTTTGCAAATTAAACCAATGTTACCTACAGCTACCATGAGAATTTATGGGAAAGAATGAACAAGAATTATGTAGGATGGGAAGGCAAATAAATATTTGATCATGATCTGTGTTGGTGGAAGGAGGAGCCACAGTGGTCAAATCCCAGAGCCAGCAAAGTACCAACTGCCATCTTGTCTAGCCTCTATTTTCAAGCTAAAACTGGTAGGGGCAGAGGGGATGAGCAGTAGCGAGATCTAGGTGGAAATATTATTGAATGACCATCAGTATTCAGTGTATGTTATTTTTGTTCATCATAGTGATGGTCAGGAAAAAGGAGGGAAAGATAGGGAATGGAAGGGAAGGAAGGTAGCCAGGGGTCCCCCCTATACAGTAATAAATTGACCAGGGTTTTCTTGTAGGTAGGCTAGGGAATAAATTAAATCAGGCTAGACTCCAAAGAAAGTTAGGTAGGTTTATTTAGGGTTAGGAAAGGAAAATTTGGGAAAGTCAGGGAAAGTTTGATCTCAGGCTGCTAGGCAGGGACCAAAGCTCTCCACCAAGATTAAGGGAAAAAGGTGCCAAAACCCTAATTTCTCTCCTCTTTTATTCTCTCTCTGTCACTTCCCACAAAGGAAATGGGATGTGTCAGAGGAAGTTGCAGTAGAGAGTCCTAGGAGATAGAGTCTCACAGAGCTTAGGTCCACTTCAAAATGCATAATGGTATAGAACAAACCACATGATGATGCCTGAGACAATCTATGGGACTACTAAATTACAGTAGTAGGAAAACATAAAGGAATCAGGATGGGAAATGTTTTAAATGTACAAGTACGTGAATAGCATAATCCCACATAGGTAGTGTTTGGAGTCTTTCTTTAGCCCACCATTAATAAAAAGTTTTTTTTTAAAAACCCAAAGTTTATATTGGGCAGCTACTATTAAATATTGAAGCAAACACACCCATGATCCCAAAATAGCCACACCCCAAACTCAAGTGCTCCTGGCAGTCCTACCTAAAGACAAAGTGAAGGCTCCTAGAAAATAACTTTCCAGAACATTTATTTTGAGTGATTTTCATTTATTTGGCATCCTCAAATGCAAGTGGAGAAGCACTCAAGGTTAATAGATTTCATCTCCCAGCCACATAATACAGTTCTCGGACAGTACTTATTTCCATTCCCGTGTGTGCCTAACTAGTCTTTTTCCACATTCTGTCCCACCTGCTTTCATTATCAATGGGTAATACTAGAGCCTTGTAACAACACCACTGGGAGAGACAGACTCTGCTTCTGCAACTCAATCTGGGTTAAGTACAGGCCAGAGAGGATTGTTGTCTGCATTTTTTCCTCCTTATGTATTGTACCATTTTGAAAAAGGAAACAATTTAATATTAAAACTCTCATTAGTTTCAAAAGAAATCTAGTGCTTTAGTTTTGAGGGAAACGAAAAGCAGATGAATCTATTTACAAGTCCCAACCAGGGGCATCAGGAGAAGCTGGCTCAGTAAGAGTTTCAGGCACTGAGCCAGAATGTATGAGGTCTGAGTTGGAGATGGGCACAATTCCCTCTGAATAAACTGTGAAGTCTATTCAACATGGTCACTTTCTGCCTGCACTGGATGTTTTATGATTTAATATGGTCCCACTGGACTGTATTCTTCCTCCAATTTAAACCAAAATACACTATGATTTTACTTCACTCATATACTGTTTTGGAGAGACCCTTTGAAGGAATGAAATGTTTTAATAATTGGCAGATAACCACATTGTGCTAAAAACTGAATATGGATATGTCCTCTGATAACTGACACCCTAGATAACAGGATGTATATAATTACACACAGACACATGAACATTTTTTGTGTGTCTATCTTTTTTTGTTGCTGTTGTTTAGTTGTTTCAGGCTTGTCTGACTCTTTTGAACCCCATTTAGGGTTTTCTGGGCAAAGATACTGCAATAGTTTGCCATTTCTTTCTACAATTCATTTTTACAGATGAGGAAACTGAGGTAAACAAGGTTAAGTGATTTCCCAGGGTCACATAGCTAATATGTATCTGAGGCCAGATTTAAAGACAGTCTTCTTGACTCTAGGCCAGGCACTCTATTCGCTGTCACCTACTGGGACTCTATTCTTATTTCTGGGGAGATAGCATCTTATTCTGGAACACTAACTCTGTTGTTCTTAGAGTTTATGGACTTGGGTTTGAATCTTGACTCTGCCACTTAATATTTTTGTGACCCCAGGCAAGTCACTCAACTTCTCTAATCCATGGTTTCTTTATTTATAAAATGAGAAAGTTGGACAAGATAGTCATTAATATCCTTTTATAATTCTAAATCTGTAAATCTAAATATTGATCATTTTTTAGCAATAGAGAAATCTTCTCCTAAATCTCCCTGACTGGCTTCCTAAGTATTTAGGTTTAACAAAACAAACTTTTTAGAATTGCTACTTTCAATAACATTGTTAATAATGTATGATTTGCCCCATTTTCTTGTTAATAACACCATTAATAAATAGTTTGTTAATTTTCAGTAATTTCAGTCACATCTGACTCGTCATCATTTGCAATTTTCTTGACAAAGATACTGGAATGGTTTGTCACTTCCTTCTCCATCTCTTTTGACAAATGAGGAAATTGAGGCAAACAGGGTTAAATGACTTGGTCAGAGTCACACAGCTAGTAAGTGTTTGAAGCCAAATTTGATCTCAGAAAAATTAGTATTTCTGACTTCAAGACAAGTACCCTATCTACTGTTCCACCTAGCTGCCTTAATAGCAATAGTAGTTCACAATTATATACAACTTTAAAGTTTACAAAGGACTTCATATACATTATTTCCTTATAGCCTCACAACTCTTAGAATCTATTATCTATATTTTATATGAGGAAAACTGAAGGTCAGAAATGTTAAGTAGCTGACCTCAGGGGCACATAACTGGTACATATGAGAGGCAAGCCTTTAGCCAAAATTTTCCTACATGCAACTACAGTGTTTTAACACAGCACTATGCCTTCACTTTTCAGTTCAGGAGTTCAGATGATCTTATGGCAGATATTCAACAGAGTTGTAGAAAACCCAGCCTTAGAGGTTTCCCTTGTTGTTCCCACCAAAAATGAAGCAATCCTCAGTTGACAAGTTTCAATATGAAAGTCTATTTATGATAAGTCCCTTATTGGAAATCTGAATACATTTTCCATGGATATAGCAACATCCTATTTTCTATGAGTATCACAAGAATCTCAGAATTGAAAAGGAACATAGAATTCTCTAGTCTAGTTCACAACTGAATAGGAAACACCTTCTCAAAGACCTTTGCCAGTGATATCTAACTTTTGTTTGACGATCCCTGGGATGCCTTTCCAAGCAGTCCATTCCACTTTTGGACAGTTCTAAGTCAGATGTTTTTTCCCTTTTTTTAAGCAATTGTGTGGCATAGTAGATAGCCTGCTAGACTTGGAGCCAGAGGCACCTCAGTCCAAGTATTGCATCAAATTCTTTCCAGCTATGTGATTTGGGCAAATCATTTAACTTTTTTTAGCCTTAATTTCCTGATTTGTAAAATGGGAGTAATAATAGTAATTCTCATTGTTGTGATGAACAAATGAGTTAACATGGGTAAAGTTTTTGGCAAACATTAAAGTTCTCTATTTACAGAGCTATCCTAGCTATCATCCTCATCAATAAAAACTTGGGCATTTTTTTGTCCAGTTGTGTATGACTCATGACTCCATTTGGGATTTTCTTGGCAAAACATACTAGAGTGGCTGGCTGGCCATTTCTTTCTCTAGCTCATTTAACAGATGAGGAAACTGAGGACAACAGGGTTAAGTGACTTGTTCAGAGTCATATAGCTAGTGTCTGAAACCATATCTGAAGTCAGGAAAATGAGGCTGCCTGACTTCAGGTCCAACACTCTATCTGTTGTATCACTTAGCTGCCCATGACCATTCTCGATTCTGCCCATTGTTCCTATATCTTCCTAGGGACAAGCACAGAATTAGTTAATACTTTCACTAGACAGCTCTTCTTATGCTTGAAGACTTCTCACTTCTCTAACCATTCTCTTCTTCAGATGAAATTTTTTATTCTTCCATCTGTCTTGATCAGGGGCATAGTTTTGATTCCCTTTACCATCTTGGTTGTCAGTTTCTGGGGCATGGCTCTTCAGAACATAATACAAAACTCCAGATGTGGTCTGGCCAAAGCAGAGTACATTGATACTTTAATCCCCCTCATTCTGTATACCGTGTTTCTTTTATCATAGCCCAAGATTGAATTTGCTTTTTTTGACTGCCATGTCATACCTTTGACTCATTAAACACTAGACTAAAGCCATTAAATCCTCAGATGTTTTTTCACATGAATTATTGTCTAGCCACGTCAGCTTATCCCAACCTCTTAGGTTCCTAAGCTAACCTGCAGCAAAAGATCACTTTAATCTATTATATGGTTCTAATAATATTAGCTAAGAGAAAAAGGAAAAAAAGACAATTTCTTTCTGACATTCCTAAGTAAACTTTTGAAATAAATGGTTGAGCTTGGATAGACCTCCCAACTCCCCTTCAGATTACTCTCACTTTCTAATGCCCTGCTCTCTAGGATGCCAGCCATCCTTTTTTGATGAGTCCTTAAAGTGCTATGGTGCTGTGATCCCTGAAGCCAAAAGCATTTATTAAGTACTAACTGTATGTCAGGCGCCCTGGTAAATGAAGCCAATAAGCATTTATTAAATGTTAGGTATACAAAGACAAAGAAAAACACTGCCCCTACCCTCAAAGAGCTTACATTCTAACAGGGGGAGAGAATACCTAAAAGAGACTTGGGGGATGAGGAAAAGGTGGAATGGTGATGAAGTCAGAAGCAGAGCTCAGAGAACAATGAAGGGATATACACTGAAAGTGGGGCAGTTAGGCTGAATAGTAGAGAGAGCAAAGGGCCAGGAATCAGGAAAACCTGTGATCAAATCAAGCCTTAGACATTTAGTAGGTGCACACCTGGGCAAGTCACTTAACTTTTTCTGCCTTGGTTTCCTCATCTGTAAAATAAGATGAGGAAAGAAATGGAAAACCACTCCATTATATCTTTGCCAAGATATCAAAATACCTTTGCCAAGAAAACTCCAGATGGGGTCAAGGAAAACCACACATGACTGGAATGACTGAATATCAAAAACCCTGAAAGTACTCAATGGTCTAGTGAAGACTTTGTGGGTTTTTAAATTAATATTCAGTAACTAAGTAGTATATTGTAAAAGTTTTATTAATAATAACTAAAGTAAAAATAAAACTACCTGAACTCAGCCTAGTTGCTAGTAAAAAAGGAGAGTGGGAGGAGTTTACAGCCAACTTAAATACCATCAGGCAAAGGTGAGGACTCAGGAAAAGGGGAAAGGATTCTAGGTAATACAGAAAGGAATTTTGGATAATGTAGTTTTAGGGGATCAAGAATTTCTAACTATACAACTTCCATTCCTTCTGTACAGATGATCTCGGCTGAGTATTAGAAAGAAGTAATCTTATTGAACTACTGTATATAAGTTTATGAAGTAATAGCTGTTGAACCCTCCTGAGAGGTATTGGAAGTTGTAAGTGACAGCCTGGGGGGAAGAAGTGACTGCTGAAATAGCACAGGTCATGGAGTCAGGAAGACCCAATTCAAATCTGTCCTTAGCAGTGCAACCCAATAAAATATTTGTAAAGTACTTTCTAAACTTTAAAGTGCTTGTTGCTGTTGTATAGAATCCAAATGAATCAATTTTCTAATAATCTATATCATTATATATTTTATAATGTATAATAAAATAAATATATATAATTATTTTATGTAATATGATATTAATCTATGTCATAATCCAATTAATGACACTGCAACCAATAGACAAAGCTGTAGTAAAAACAATAGCAACATCATCAGGAAGCTAGGCAGTTATTTAAGGCAAAAGGCACTCAGCTGAGCCAGACCAGGCATTTCTAGGAATCTGATTCCACAGTCAGTGACCCTGAATTGTTTTTGCTTATCTCAGCTCCTCTTTAGTTTTCTCTTCCTCCAAGGTACCAGAAACTTGCTTTTCTTTTTTTTTCTCCCATAATTTTTGATGACAAGTACAAGAAGAGTTCTTATAGGAGGAGAAAGAGTTGGTGGAGGAAAAGGAGGAGGCAAATGCACCAGCGAGTTGGGGTTGGGGTTGGAGTTGCCCAGACTAAAATAAGGATCATTTTTAAATTGTTGTTTTAGAGTAGTTCAGTTTGACCCTTGGTGGGTACAGGCAGACTCTAGCTACAGATGTGGAGGCCTGGGAAAGGCTTGGAGACTGCTTGTATCTGTCTCAGATAATACTGAGCCACTATTACAAGTTGGTTTTGAAATCAAAGTAAGAAGAATCTAATAGAGTGCATGAGGGCAGCAAGGTGGCCCAATGGATAGAGACTCAGGTCTAGAGATAGGAGGTCCTGAGTTCAAATATGGCCCCAGACACTTCCTAACTGTATGAACCTAAACAAAGTCACTTAACTCCTATCACATAACCCTTACCATTCTTCTACCATGGAATCAATATTGTTTCCAAGTCAGAAAGGAAGGATTAAAAAAACTTTTTCCTGGGGATAAATTTTAAAATTAGAGTCTCTATCCTGACTATGTCTTTGATTTTCTAAAAGTAAACTTGGCAAAATTTCTGTTTTATTTTAAATAAAATTCTGTAATGGTACCTTTCAAGAAGTCTCAGAATTCAGGGAAAGAAATATTGTGGAGACTTACCAATTTGATCTCACCAATCTTATGGCTGAATCCTCAGTCATCTTTTTTATTGTACTTTGCCAATCCATCATTTCAAAAAGCGTTCAACTTTTAGGATGTATAGTTGCCTTAATATCCATATCATGTTCTGATATACCTTTTGAACTTCCCCTAAGCCATATTATTGTAATATGAAAAAATAACATATTCTGAAACTCTTGCAAGGGTTATGTTTTTCTTAAATAATTTTGACAAAAATCTCATTGTTTCACAGTCTCTTTGATTTCAATTCATTATTTCATTTTCCTTTTTTTAAAGCCAAAGTACTACACCAACCTTATGGGACTCCCTAGAAGAACCTGATATACAAGACCCCAGTGAATTTGAGTATTTATTCTCCAAAGACACAATTCAACAAAAGAAAAAGCCATTGTCAGAATCCTTTGAGAAGAAAACCAAGGTCAAAAAGGTACTGAGTAATTTTAGTAATAGACATTATATTCCTCTTCATATAAGCTGACTTTTTTACTCATCTTTTCAGATAGTATTAGAAAAAATTTTGAGTCATAGAAAGAAAGGAAGGTAGCTTAAAATTAATGAGAGTCAAAACTAGATTCCCACTATTATATTTAGAGGGTCTGCAAACTTTTGTGCTGTTTTACACAGTGTTTTATCTGAGCTCATGACCTGGGTCTATTACTTTTGCATCAGCATGCATAATGACTTTAGTTCTTCAAAAATGCATTTAAATTTAATGAAAGAACAATATTGGAGAAAATAGTACTCTCCTCTTCCTTCTTAGTTTCCCTTTCCCTAATTCCCTCCTCCTTCCCCCATCCCACCTTCTGAGCTATGGGGTAATATTCTATTCCACAACAACAACAAAAAAAATTGAAGGTTACACATGGCATTGCTATTATATGGAATTTTAGCTCTGTTTCAATAGTTTTGTTATTTAAGAAATTTGATATAGGCATAAAGAATCCAGGACTAGGAGTCAGGGGATCTAGATTAAGATTCTCACTATCTCATATGTAATTTTAGACAAATCATTTTTACCATCTAGACCTGAGCTTATTCATTTGTAGATAATAGGAGTAATGATAATAATATTTGACTGGTCTATCTCGGGGAATTTCAGAAATTGAAGTGACCTTAGCAGTCACCTATTCCAATACATCCGTAATGGAAAGGAATCTTACATTTCTTTTATCCAACCTCTAAATGAAAATCTCTAATAAGAAGGAGCCTACCACCTCCCAAAATAACCCTGCATGACTTTGGGGATAGCTCAGTGGTTAGGAAGGTTTTTTCCCTAAACTAGAGTCTCAGTTTGCTTTTTCTGAAACCTGCACTTGTTGCTCCAGATTAGTTCTTCCTCTAGACCAAACAGCAAGTTTAATTCGCTTCTCACAAGAGAGCCCTTCAAATATTTGAAAACAACTGTATTTGCTGTGATAACTTTATCCATACCGCCCTGCTGCCGACACACAGTCCCCAATATTCTCTCTTCTGAAAATTTGATAAGTATATCATCTAAGCCTTTATCCTAATTCCTGATAAAAATGTTAAACAACCAAGTAAAGTCAAATACAGAACTCAGGAGACTCATTACCAACTTGATATTTGAACCATTAAGAACAACTTTTTGAATCCACCTATTCAACCAGTTCTGAAACTATAATTAAGCTATGCCATCTTACCTTTCTCCTACCTTTCCCCAAGATTGTTTTGGGATATTTTATCAAATGCTCTGCTAATATCTAAGTAAACTATATCTACTACATTCAGTTGACATCTACAAGCTTAATAAGGCTTTCCAAAAGGAGGAAATTTAGTTTGGCATCATCATCTGTGCTTGATAGAGCTGTGCTGGCTCTTAACTGCTTCTTTCATCATCTTATTTATTAACTGTCCCAGAATTTTCCTAGGAATCAGAGTTACTGACTTAACAGTTGAAATGTTCTGCTATTGTCTATTTACTCTAGTTCTCCACAATACTAAATATATATTTTTAATTTTGAACTTTAAAAAATGCAGTTTAAAAAGTAAAACAGATAATGAAAATTGTACATAAGAGCATGAATTCCTATTACATCCAGATTGCTTTTCTGTATAACTGTAAAATAACTTTAATATGTTACGTTCAGAGCTGATCTGCTAATCTATTTCCTTCACTTTTTTCTTTCTTTATGAATTCATTTGTTTATTGGTTACATTAAAAATTCCCAGACTTGTCTCTCTCCCCTTGCTCTCCCCACAATAGAGAAGACATAATTTGATAAAAAAAAAAGGTATATATATATATGCACACACACATTACGTCTTTCATGATTCTATTTATCAGTTCTTTCTCTAGAGGTGGAGTTTCACAAATTATTCTTCAAACGTTAAATATGTAACAATGTATAATGTTCTTTTGGTTCTATTCATTTTGCTATTCATAATTTCATGTAGATCTTTTTTAAAAATTTTAAATGAATGTGCTTATTTCTTGAGGCACAGTAATACTCTGTCACAATCATATGCCACAATTTGTTTAACCATTGCCTAATTGATAGGCATCCTCTCAATATTCAATTCTTTGCTACCACACAGAAAGCTGCTATAAATTTTTTGGAACATATAGATTCTTTCCCTTTTCCCCTGATCTCTTTCAGAAACAGACAAAACAATGGTAGTAGCATACATAGTTTTATAACTCTCTGGAGATAATTCCAGCTTGCTCTCCAAAATGGTTGGATCAGTTCATAGTTCCACCAGCAATGTATGTGTTCCCATTTTCTCACAGCTCCTCCAACATTTTCCAACCTCTTCCTTTCATCATTTTAGCCAATCTGATAAGTTTTGATATATTTTGGGATTTTTTTGATTTGCATTTATATAGTCAGTAATGGTTTGAGAGCATTTTTTTCATATAGCTATATGAGACTTTAATATCTTTATTCAAAAACTGTTTATATTTGACCATTTATCTTTGGGGAAATGGTTCATATTATTGTAAATTTGAAAATTTTCTCTCTATATCTTAAATTTATGTCCTTTGTTCAAGAAGCTATCAATAAATTTCCCCTTCAGTTTTCTGCTTTCCTTCTTAGCTTGTCTACATTTGTTTTATTTGTACAAACCCATTTTAATTTAATGTAATCAAAATTATCCCTGTTAGATCTCATGGTGCTCTCTATCTCTTTTTTATTCATAAATCCCTCTCTTGTCATAAATCAGATAGGCAATATGTTCCCTGTTGTTCTAATTTGCTTATTATATCTCCCTTTCTGTCTAGATCATATGTCCATTTCAGTCTTAGTATGTTTTCTTCATTTAAAATGTTTTGATGACCTTCTTTGCTTTCTTCTTTTTTGTGGAAAATACAATTGCTAGGCACTATTAACCTTATTATTAACTCTTCTACCTTGAAAAAACAAAAAAGGAAACATTCTTTGTGACATAGTCAAGTAACATTTTTGTAAAATGTAAGTCTCACTCTATCTCAAGAGATGGTAAGATAAATTGATTCTCTGGGATGATGATTTGTCATTTCACTGATAAATTTCTTAAATCTTTCAGGTTTTTTTCCTTATAAAGTTGTTATTATAATATACATAGTTCTTCTCCTAGTTCTTCTGCCTACCTCATTTTGTATCATCATAATCTTCCAAAAGAATATTGAAATAATATACACAAAAATGTTTTAAAGAATATACAAATATAAAATATTATGATAATCATTATATTATCATCATCCCAGGTTATTATTTCCCCTTAAGCCATTCAGTGGAGTCTAAGAAGCAACAAGGTAAAGGGATCATGCCAAATAGGATTCAAATATGCCCAATACTTTCTAGTTGTATAAGTATGGATAAATTATTTCAATTCTCTTGAACTTATGTTTCCTCATTTTTGAAATTAGTACAATAATACTTGTATTTCAACCTTCCTGAAAGTCAAGTGAAATTAGTATAATGTCGTATATAAAACATTTCATAATACCTTAAAGTGCTTTCTATGAAAATGTCTTTTATCTTCACTATTATTAATAGTAGTAGTTTTAATGCTGTCTGTGATCATAAGAAAAGAGCAGTCCAAAAGAGATCATGATATTGTCTGATCTTGACTTTTAAAGTAAAAAAGGACATCCAGTAAATTGAAATTTTTACTATGACCTCAATTTTCTGCTAATCAATCATAGGCTCATAGATCTTGAACCAGGAAGCTAGGTGGCACAGTGGATAGAGTAGATGGACTAGAATCATGAAGACATATCTTCCTGGATTCAATTCTAGATTGGGACAATTAATAGATTTGTGACCCTGGACAATTCATTCAACACTGTTTGCCTCAATTTCATCATCTTTTAAATGAGATGGAGAAGGAAATGACAACCTTCTCTAGTATCTTTGCCAAGAAAATGTCAAGTAGAGTCACAAAGAGTCAGACACAAAAATTACTCAGGAACAACAGATCTTGAATTGGAAGGAACCTCAAAGACCACCTAGTCTCAACTTATTTTGAAGGTGATTTAACATTTCCAAAGCACTTTACAAAGATTATCTTATTTTTTCTTCACAACAACCCTAGATGATAAATGCTATTATTATCTCCATTTTGCACATAAGGAGATTGAGGAATATGAAGGTTAAATGTCTTCCCCAGAAAATATCTTAAACTGGATTTGAATTCAGATCTTTTAGACACTAAGTAGAAAATCATGTGTCATGAAAACTGAACTCAACAAATTTCAGTGATTTTCCTAAGACCACAAAGCAATTATCACAAGAATGATTTAAACCCAAGACCTCTGACTCTAGAGTCATTGCTTTTCATACTATATAAAGTGCTTCTATATTTTCGAATTTTGTTTGATGACTATAACTAGCTGTGTGACTTGAACCAGTCACTTAACTTATGCTTCCATGTCTTCATCTCTAAAATGTTGATAATAATAATATCTACCTCCCAGACTTCTTGTAAATATTATATAAAATAATTTAGATAAAGCATCATGCAAACCTTACACTAAAATATAAATGCTAGCTATTATATGACATGCTAGGAAACTGGAATTATATTTTCATGGGAAAACTTTTGTCAACTTTAAGTAAAAGTATAGCAAATATTTTCAAATTACACACATTAATGGGAATATTAGAATTTTCTGATAAAAGAACAATGCTCAAACTTTAATTACATAAAGGTACTGGTTGAGTCTACTTTAATCTACTTTTTATTTTTACTCTTTTTATTTTTACTTTTACTTACTTATATATTGATCTATTTGAGATAACTTAAAAGATATTTCCTGCTTTTGGGGGTAATAGTATTTTCTTTCCAAAGTCAGGATCAATATTCATCTCCTTTAGAAGTTTTCCTTTACTACCCTCTGGTCAAACACACACCACTTCCTTATTTATCCTTTATAATTCTTAAATATTGGAAAATCTGCATGATATATGTGTGCTATGGGTGCAGATCAAATGGTGCTTTCTTGACTTAAGATAACAGTCTGTTTATACCTTCTCATCCTTTGTGGGACTCTTCATCACCTCCTTCCATAAATCATCCCTGTATTTAACTTTCTCTTTAGCTATGGGACCATAAGCAAGTTAGTTAATTTCTCTTGGTCTCTTTTCCCTCTTGGATAAATTGAGAGTTGGATTAGATATTCCTTGATATCTATTCTAACAAAAGCCTCTATGAAGATAGGCTTGTTTCTTTCATTTGTTACTTTTACCTTCTTTTCTATTTTGATATTCCCACAAGGCCTACATACTTAATGCAGTGTTGTGTAGCTACAAAGCTCATTAATGCTTGGTGAGTACATGAAATACACCCATTTTTTTTTAAAACTCTCGAGGTAGAAGCTAAAAGCTATGGCCATCTCTTATCTCTTAATGGTTTGCTTATTTTACAAAGGGTTTTAAACTAGGGCTATTTGTACTTAAAGAGTGCTTAAGTAATCTGTCAATTTCAAAACAAAACAAACTCCAAGTCCTCCACTTTCCTTAAAGTTGCCTAATCTTTCTGCCTTGTGGGGGTATCACTTATCTAGTGGTTAAAAGATCTCTGTAAGCATGTGTTCAACAGTTTTGCTTTGAGAGATGGGACCCAGCACACCTTTAAGCAAGCCAAAGCTTTTGAATTTTGAGGATTCTTAACCTCCTGTCTTTGTTCCTTTAGGGCAGAGATTTTTTCTTTCTTTTTTATTCATATCCCTAGGCCTGGCATAGAGCCAGGAACATAGAAGAAAATCAATAAATTATTGTTGATTAGTTGACAAATCAATAGGAACCCAAAACATTTGACTTGCTTGAAAATGAGATCATTGGAATGACTGTTGTTGGCTAAGCTTGTTAATTCATTTAATGCCAACCAAGTTCCCATAAAGTGACAGAATTCTTTTTTTTTCTTTCTTTCCAGTAATATTTTATTTTCCTCCAAAATATATATAAAAACAATTTTAACATTCACGTTCTCACATTTTGAATTCCTAAATCTTTCCCTCCCTCTTTCCCCTCTACCCTCCCTGAGATGGTGAGCAATTTGATATAGATTATACATGAGCTGTCATGTAATACTTTTGATATTGATCATGTTATAGAAGATGCATATCACAAAAAAAAAACCTTGAAAGCAATAAAACTGAAAAACAATGTTTCAGTCTGCATTCAAATTCCATCAGTTCTTTCTCTAGTGATAGATAGCATTTTTCATCATGAATCCTTTGGAGTCATCTTGGATGATTGTTTTGCTAATAGCCAAGTTATTCACAGTTGTTCATCATACAATATTGCTTTTACTGTGTACAAGGTTCTCTTGGTTCTTCTCAAAGTGGCATAATTCTTGTCTTGATGCATATATTACTTGCACGTACAAGAAGCTGATTCATTTTGTCCTCTCAAGAATCACTATTTCTCTCAGAGAAAGTTGCATACTCCATTCTCAGAAACAAGTCATCTAGAATCATTTTTTAAGAGAAACTATGGAAAATATACTTAAGAAAATTCTCAGGAAACCTCATTTGGTGGACCCAAAAAGCAGGCTACTAGAAACCTGTATCTTAAGCTCAGAGACCTTAAAGGCCATTTAGTTCATTCACCTTATAGAGATGAGGAAGCCCAAGCTTACAGAGTAGCCTTGTGACTTTCATGAGAGCAGGGTGTTTGAATCCAGGTCTTTTCACTTTTCATGATGATGATGCCTTCTCTCTGTGCTTTATGCCTAAAACACACCACTCTAGTTCTAGAAAACTGTGTTGGATGCTCTGGATTTTTAGTGAACTTTGTGGTTTACCTTAGTATTGAAAATTTTAGTTTACAAAGTTTTATACAAACCTGGGAAATTCAAAATCTAAATTCAATCCAGAAATTTAAAAAAACAAAATCTGATTCCCTCTTACTGTTCCCACCATTCCAATGGCCACATCTTTAACATTAACCTCTTATTTGGACTATTGTTATAATTTTCTCCTGTGTATTTCTGTATTGGTTTCCTTCCATATCTAATATATCTTTCTCACAGCTGTTTAATTGATAGTCTTAAAGTATGATCTGACATGTCATTCTCCTGCTAAAGTAATTTTTGTCTTCCTGTTGTCTTTAAGATAAAATAAAAACTCCTCTGAGTCTTCCATAACTTAGCTCTAGCCTATTTCTTCAGGTTAATTATATATTACTTGTAAACTTTCCTTTCTCTTTCCCATACTCATCTCATCCTGTCTCTACATTACAAAGGTTGTCTCCCATACCTAGAATGTTCTCCCTTCTCATTTGTTTTTAAAGACTCAAACTGTCTCTTTAGGCTCATCCTCATGAACTTCTTTCAAGAGATCTTTTCTAATTCCCCCATTATTAGTGCCCCCAGATATCAGTGTAAATTATATTTCTTAATCTCTGAACATGTATCCTCTCATAAAATAAGAGTTAGCTCATTGCATATAGAAGTCATATATTCAACTTGCATTTATATCTCAAAAGTTTAGAACAGTGTTTGGCACATAATAGGTGCTTAACTGATGATTTTTGATTGGTTGATTTAGTGTCATCTTCTGGCTCTCTTTATAAATTGAAAAGGTTGTTGTTTTGTTTGTTTGTTTGTTTTTTGATCCAGGAGTTTGAATCCAAATTTGCCACTTACTGCCTCTGTGACCTTAGGCACTTTACATCCATGGGTCTCAGTTTTTACATATATATAAAATGATTAGTCTGGACTAAATGATCTCTAAGGTGCCTCCTAGCTGTAGGTCTGTGGTCCTATAAGTTTTTATCATTGCTCTTATTCCTTGTTTGGTGAAAATAATCTCTTCCTAGTCATATTTGTGCAGTGTTCCATTCCTCAATTTAAAAAAATGATGTGACCTTTTATATTTTAGCATTGTATCTTTTAAAAGTTTAATTTGTTATAGAATGCAAGATATTGGTATGAATCTAAATTTTGCCAAAATGCTTTTCAGTTTTCCCAGTTACCCAAGTAGTTATTGTTAATGTCTACAAAGGTAGATCCAAACCTGGAGAAAAGATAGAAAAATGCCTCAAGAAAAAATTAGAAAATTGCCTCATGAACTGTGACTTTATTTTTTCTCTAAACTAGTTGTATTTCTTTCTGATAGTCAGTGCAACTTCTTCCCTATCATCTCATCTCACCTCATAGTGTGACTTATGCTTATGGGTTTTAACCATAAAATTGAATGTCATTAACTTACGTTTATAGGGCAAATGCTTATTTATGATATATGGTATTCATACTATATCCTAATTAACAGCATTATTTCATCATTTTCCAAGTTTATTCCTTGAATAATAATGAGCTTCCTCAGCTTATTCCAATTTATAGATTTCTCCCTGGCTTCTATGGACAGTCTTTGAGGTTCAAGATATAAAGCAAAACAAACAAAATCCATTCAGTTTACTTTTACCTAGCAACAGAAAAGGCTAATTTGTGCTTTTTCATATTCATATTTTAATATTAGTTGTTACAGCTTTTCAGGAGTTGGAAATAACCTGACTCTTTTTTTGATTGATGGATTTGAGCATGAGTGGTGCTCATTCAGTCTTTTGTGGGCCATTACACAGTAATATAACCACATGGGTATCCCTAGGCAGAGGCACTTTTAATTAGGATCCTCCTTACCTCTCTAAAACCACAAGAGGGCACCTAAGAATGTATAGACAAATAGCCTTTTTCTGTTCCAATAGCACCAGAAAAGAGGAGTCTAGAAAGGAGTGACAGCTCACTAACAGCTTCTGCAGTCCTATTAAGTACCTGTATTATTGACAGTGAGCCCAGGCATCGGACCACTTTACTAACATATCTGCACCCAGCCAACTGGACCAAGCTAGGAGAGAAATTATTAGGCAATTCAGTCCAAGCAGGTTGAATAAACAATGTCCACAAGAGGGTAGATCTTGTCTTTTCTTGAATGACTGGAGTCTTCCAACTCTTTTTTCAGTTTCCCACCCCTGGGATGGGGGGATAATTTGACCATCATAATAGTAGGAAACTGGGTTATTAAATTTATAAATATTGAATAAGTAATGCCTCTCTTGATGGTGCTTCTTATTTCCTTGGCTCCTGCCCTGCACCCCTCAAGTTTGCTCCATCCTAGTTCAGTATACATATTAGGAAAATTTTGAAGTCTTGCCTGTCTTTCCCCCTAGACAGGCTACCTATATTTATAGCTTTCCAGACTAGGCCTATTTCCATGGACGTGCCATGGGCTGGAGCCATCCAGATGGGAGGAGGATGACTCATTATACCAGAGATTTCTCTGGTGACAGAAACAACCATAGACTCTATTTCTTGGCCAAATGGGCTGGAGAATATGATAGGAATAAAATCTGGTAATAGTCATCTCAGAGTTCCAAATCCTAACGAAGGTACACAGTAATTAGGGCTTACTTTCAGCTATAAAGGTTCTCATGACTATTCATAGGTACAGACATATATATACATGCAGACATCTCATAAATGGACACAAATACTCCACAAACCAAATGCTGACATAGACACAACCTCCTCCACAATGCAGGCATGAGCATACACAAACACAGACATGTACACTTGTCCCATTGTATATACATATTCACAAAGCCAGCCCATGTAGTCTCATACAGAGAAAAAATTCTACTAATTTATAAAGTTTATATTAGCATAGTGTTGGACACATAGTGGAGTGAATAAAATGGTAGTTGACTAAATGACCATAAGATTCCTACATTCATTTGTGTAATCCACCTTATAAAGGAATCCAGAAATGTCAGCATTTGGCAAAGACTGAGCCAAAGTTACACAGTTTACCTTTTCACTCATTCTTAGAAGTAGCCAGGTGTTTGCTCGAAACACTAAATTATTTGAACCTTAAACAAAGCAAGATTTAAATACATTGACTCTATATAGCATAGTAGATTGAAATCTAGACTTTGAAGTAAGGAAAGCTTCAGGTCTAGTTCTAGTCTAACATGTATAGGATGTCCCCAAAATATCAGAACTATTTTAAGTTCCTAAGACTTAAAAATAAAGTTGTACTAGTTGAATAACCTCTAAGGATATCAAGCAATACTCTCAAACTATAAATTCCAAAATAGTTGCAGACTTGCTTTGATATAAATTTCTTTTCTGGCAATTACCTACATTGACAAAATCACAGTTACAGACCAAAAAACAAAACTAAAACTAATAACTCTTTTATATCTAGAATGTATATTACATAAAGAAATACTCTAAATACTATGATAAAATTAATAGATTCTCAGAACTATGATATAACTTCAAGTTCTTGGTGGCATAGGTAAATTGGATTATCATTTAATAAAATCAAATCTCAGATTCAGCTTTCCTATCAAGATAAAAGGCATATTGCAATGTGAGCACCTTGAATTACACTGGAGCCTTATACCAACCATGAATGTTTTACTGGTATCAAATCTAGGGTGTCATAATAATGATCCTTTAAGAGGAAAATAGGGCCACAAATCTAGAACTAAAAGGAACTTGACACCCTTTGCTCAGTTTATAGATAATGAAATTGAACCAACTGGCTTTAGAACACACAATTAAAAAGAATACAAGGTGGTATTTGAATGCAGATCTACAGATTCCAGAGGCATGCTCTTTGTAGTCCCTTCATTGGGACAAGTCATAACTCCCCTTTCCCTTAATAGACAATCTTTGTGAGTATCTATGACTGAAAATATTCACCAAACAGTGCCTGATCTTTTATAATCACCAGAGCCTCTCTAAAGTTAGATTAGTCCTTTGCTGATAGACATACAGTTCCATCTCAGCATCTGTACTCAAAATCTTCCTTGAGTAACATCTAAAAGAGCTCCTCTTCACTGGAATAGCCTTTGCAAATTTTGAATTTTATCATTATTATTTTCTATGTATACTATAATGTGGCATCAAATGAGAATTTAATAGAAGATGAATAACAATGATGAATTATTCTTGTAATTTTTTGCTTATTCATTGTGTCTGAATCTTTATGACTCCATTTGGGATTTGCTTGGCAAAGATGCTGGAGTGGTTTGCCATTTCCTTGTCCAGCTCATTTTACAGATAAGAAAACTGAGATAAATAGGGTTAAGTGACTTAGCTTACCCAAGGTCGCACGGCTAGTAAGCATTTGAGGCCAGATTAGAACCGAGGTCTCCCTAACGCCAGTCCCAGTACTCTATCCACTGTGCCACTGGCTGCCCATTTACCAAGCAATTTTTCCTCATAGAAAAGTACAGTAGAGCTCCCATATCCTTGGAGGATACATTCCAAGACCTACCCATATGACTGAAATGCAGATATAAGTGAATACAAGTTGACTCCCATATATATTCTCTCTCTCCCTGTTCTTGCCTCTTAGCATTCACCAAAAATAATAATAATAATAATGCAAAAAAGGTGAAAATGGAAGCAGAAGAGATGGCACACCATTGATACAGGCAAATTTCTGGTTCCCCAAGGGCAGACCAGTAGTTCAGGTTGACCTTTGATAACTGAAACCATGGAAAGGAAACCTACTGGTATAATGAAAAACCCTGGATTTGGGCATTAAAGGAATAGAATAAAAATCTTGGCTTTATTATTACCTCTGGAACTCAGTTCCTCCAAATGAAAATTATGACCTCTGAAGTTTTTTCTAGTCCTAAATCTTATGAACTCTGCAAGATAATTAGTACAAATACTATTGTTTCCATTTTATACATTTATTGAGGTTCATGCTTATGGTCACATGCTAGTAAAGTTACAGAGCCAGTATTCAAAAACAATTCTTCTAGATTATTAGGAGATATATGTATATAATTATATTATTTTCTTATAATACATTATAAAATGTTATATAATAAAGTATTGTGTTTTAATAATTACATTATTATGTTTATTCTTTTCACTCTCACGATGCTGAATGTTGTATGTATGATAAAATCATGTCATATTTTCTAAGGGACTTTCTGCCCTCCTCTCTCAAAAATCACATTTGATACAACATGCCAATAAGATAGTAGAAAACTAAGGATGTCATTGAAGAAAAAAAGAACCGAATACCAAGAGAAATAATGAATCAAGAGAATGGTAAAAGGAAAATAGCGTCAAACTATATTTTAAAGGAGTAATCATCAAAACCATTTGGTATAAGTCAAAAATAGATGAGCATATCAATGGAACAGACAAGGAAGAATCAAAAACAGTCAAACTCAACAATAAAGTGGGAAAACAAATTACTTGGGAAAACTCTTCCCTGTGATAAAAAAGACTGCTGAGAAAACGGGAAAGCTGTCTGGCAAAAATGAGGCTTAGCTTATCATCTTGGACCTTCTTCCATAATATATTCTAAATGGCTATGTGATCTTAATGTTAAATATGACTCTAAAAAAAGAGAAGCAGATCATGTTCTTTTTATATATCTGGGTAGGTGATATATTCTAAACTAAACAGAGAGTAAAGTAATTACAAATGATAAAAGAGAGAAGTTTGATTTCATGAAACTGAAAGGTTTCCATCTAAGCAAAATTAAATTAATATATCAGGAATTAAAAGGGAAGCAGTGGAATGGGAAAAAGTCTGTGTTAAATTTCTTAATTGAAGGTTTTATGTATGCATTATATATGTATGTGTATGTATATAAATACACATGAATACATAAAACCAATCACTAGTAGACAAGTGATCAAAGTATACGAAAAATGAGTTCTTAAAAAAAAAACAAACCTCTTACCTTCTGTCTAGAACCAACATTACTTCTAAAGCAGAAGAGCAAGAAGGACTAGACAAGTGATTATCCCATGGTTACACATCTAGGAAGTGTTTTTGATGACAGATTTGAACCCAGGATATCTCTTCTCTAGGCCTGACTCTCAATCCACTGAGCTACCTAAGCTGCCTCCAAAACAATTATTTCTTTAAAATTGTAAACTTATAAACAACAATATGAAATAATGCTCCAAATAATTAATGAGAGAAATGCAAATCTCAGCAAGCTTCAGGTTTCATCTCACATCCAGCAAACTGGCAAACATAACAAAAGATGGAAATAGTCATTGTGGGAGTGGTTGTGAAGGTAAGCACATAAGATCTGGGAGTCTAACCATTTTGGAAATTTGAAATTATGCAGATAAAATAAGTAAAATGTCAATGCATTTGATTCAGAATTCCACTATTAGGTTCGTATTCCAAGGAAGGAGATCATTAATAAGAAAAATCCTCCAAATATGTATAGCAGCAGTCTTTGTAAAAGCAAAGAATTGGAAGCAGAATAGATGTCCATCTATTGAGAAATGACTAAATAAATTATAATACATGAATTTAATGGAATATTACTATACTGTAAGAAACAATGAATATAATAAAGGAAGCATGAAAGATTTATAGAATCCTCACAAAGAATGATGTAAGCAGAGCTAAGAAAACAATATACACAATGACTATAACATAATGATTAAAACACACACACACACACAAAAAGAATATTACAAAATTATAAAGAATAAGCATTAACCCAAGATTTGAAAAGAGAGTATAAATAAGGGGTCCATGGATGAGATGTTGTGCACTACATATATTGAGCAAATTTTGCTGTTTTTTTCTCTGGCTATTTTTTACTTTTTTCTTTAAAAATATTTTTATATATGGTGACTCTTTAGGAAGGAGAAAGGAGACTAGATGAAATTCTATAATATAAAAACAATAGATTATCAAAAAAATCAAAATGAAGATTTAGTTAAACATTTGGTTGAATATTCCAAAATACTTCACAAGATCAGTGGCTAAAAGTAGGATAATTCTTACCACAGGAGCTAAATTACCAAATTAAAATACTGGGTGACTATCCATTGACCCTGGAATTTTCTCAGTTTTGAAGAGACTGTATGCTAAAATAGGGAGAAAAAAAAGCATTTGTCCTGGTATCATGAGACTCACCATTTATTCTCAATTGTTTTTGTTAAGTAGGAATATGACTTTTGGTAAGTCATTTCACCTTTCTTGTTCTGTTTTCTCAACTGTAAAATAATAGGGTTGAACAAAATGATATTTAAGGTCCGCTTCAAGCTTTCAAAAACTTTGTTATTGCTCCACTTTTGCAGATGGGAAAACTCAGACATTGAAATGTTAGATGACTTATCCAAGGCCAGATATATGAATCACAACAAAACTCAGTCTTCCTTATTCACTTTTCTAACAGGGCTATGTTTTCCAAGCCAAATTGCCTTAATTAGAAAATATCTTATACAGTAGGAACTCAAGAAATGTATTTTATTAAAGATGACAGAAATAGGAAATGAGCATTTTCTTTACTATGTAAAACAATATATCACACCTATCCTAGTAGGCTTAATTAAATCCCAAAGGTAGAGAAAAAATATTTTTTAGAAAAATAACAAGTGCATTGTTTTTTGTGTTTTTTTCTTCAAAATTTGCATACCCTTACATTAGGGAATTTTATAATATGAATATTTGTATTTATAATTGTGCTATTAATTTTCTGTGTGACCTAGGTAAATTGTTTAAAGTCTTTGGACTTCAACTTCCTTGTATGTGAAATGCAAAGATTAAGTTGGATTTTCTAAATTCTCATATTGTACCAAAATTTTGTGTTTATTTGTTTTTAGTTATTCCTTTTAAAATTATATTATAGTCATTGGGGAAACAGAGTAGAACTCTCCACTTTATGAGAGAATATTCTGATATAACAAAGAAAAATAGTTAAGCGAATATAGCCAATACAGTGACTATATCTGATAATTATTGTCCTGTAAAGAATTTTTACAACATTCTGCCTAAGAAATTCTATCCTTGGGGAGGGAAAAAAAATAAATCATATTAACATGGAAAAATATTTTGAAATTAAAAAAAGAAATTCCCTCCTTTTCCTACTGTGAGAAGGGAAAGATATTTCATTATAGCATCTCTAGGAGCATCAGTGATTTTTTAAAAGAAGTTATTTGGAGATCAACTTTGTCTGAGTGAGCTTTTCATTTATGTTTTAAATTGTTTTTTTTATAATTTATAATTTTATTTGTTCTTTGGACTTTAACAAGTAGATAAACATCAATATTTCCATTTATAAAATAACAGAAAAGAAAATTGCCTATGAAACCATGTAATTATTATGTATAGTTTGAGTTTTTTAAACAATAAAAGAAATTTAAGCATAATAAATTCAGTATATTCAAATGTTGTATATTTATGTCTCCTTCCAAATTTCTTTCTTTTGTCTTCTGTGCATTTTTAAAAAATGCTTCATTGATCTTTTTTATTACTTTTCTTATTTTTATATTACTAGCCCCATTCTTTCCCCATTTTCCCTGTGTATGAAGTCAAAATAATCCCTTTTAAAAAAAAAACAACTCTTTTTACAAATAGGCAAAATAAATCTACAATTGTCCATGTCCAAGATGGAAAGGTAGATAGAGTAGTAGATTTGGAGTCAGGCTTATGCTGCTTCAAATATTTATTCGTTATGTGATCCTCAGCAAGTCTCTTAACCTCTGTCTGCCCCAATTTCCTCATCTATAAAAGAGGGGTTATAATAGTACTTACCTCCCAAAGTTGTTGTGAGAATCAAATAAATAACATATATAAAATACTTTGTAAACCCTAAAGGGCTACATAAATGCTAACTATTATTATTCTGTGCCTTTAGTCCCTCATCTGTCTTTGAAGAGTTGAGAAGCATGCTTCAGTCATTAGTTATCTGGAGTTTATGGTCGCTCATTGCAACTCTGTTACTAAGTCTTAGAAAGTTATATTTTCTTTACAATGTTGTATTCATTGTATAAGCAATCTTCATGATTCTGCTCATTTCATTCTGTATCAGTTCATACAATATTCCCAAGTTGCTCTAAATCCATCTCTTTAATCATTTCTTACAGTACAATAATAAATTCAATCATGTTCATATACCATAATTGGTTTAGTTATATTCCAACTGATATCAGGTCAACTGCTTTATTCTCCACTTATTTGATATTAAAAAAAAACCTGTTTCTACAAAGATTTCTTTATATATACACCTATTAAAAATATCTCTTTGGAGTGTATTTGTAATTTGAGCTTAATAATGATATCATTGCTTTAAAGTCTGAAAATTTTCATTGACATTGTAATCATTGAGTCCTTTTGCTAAATTTATACTATCAATTTATTAAAATATTATATTTTAGAATTTCTCATGTTAACTGTTATTGCTACATAATTCTTTTTCATTCATGTATCAGGTTAAAATATTTTTTAATCATTTCCTCATTTTGTGGCATATTTTCTCCATAAAAGTACTTTGATAATCCAAAAAGTACATTTCTGAATAGTTTGTGTTTATTAGACCTCTGATTTTGTCTTTGACCTCCATGTGATATATGATTCATAGTGGAGTCAAAAGTTATGAATAATTTCACCATTGAAGAAAAAACAAAAAAAAAGAGTTCCAGATGAATTTTTAGAATAGTCAAAATAGTTTAATACCCTCTCAACAATATATTAGTTATCCTGTCTTCCTATAGCTTCATCTCCCCTAAAATATTCATGTCTTTGCAGATCCTTATCCAATTTCAAATAGAACTTTATATTACACTTATTAAATGATTAAGCATCTTTCAGATAGCCATATTTATACCTTATATTTCTTTTAAAAACATTTCATATTCTTTTATCTGTTAGGAAATTGTTCTTCATGTTACATAAATACACATATATGTTTGTGTGTGTTTTTTAGGCACCTATTTTTCGAATATGGCTTTTATCCATGGTAGTCGATGGAAATATTTTCTTCACTGAATAGTCTCTCATATTTTCTTCCTCAATTATATTTGGGAATTTTTTTAAATTTTATATATTTACATAATTAAATCTTTTTTTAATTTTATCTCTTCCATATCATTAAAAATTTTCCCTGTGTATAATTATGAAAGCTACCTTGTCATATTCTTCTCTATTATATTAATATTTAACCTTTTAAAATTCAGATCACTCTATCCATTTTGGTGTTTAGGGTGTAAGATGCTAGCATACACCTGAAATCTACCAAACTATTTTCCAGTTTTACTAATAACTTTTATCAAAAGAGAACCTCCCCCTGATAATTTATTTCCTTCAGTTTTTCCAAACCAAATAGCCAAAGAAACTGGGCTGCAGTTTTCTATTGCTTCTGTTTCTTGCTTATTTAGACTGTTCCATTGAGCTATGTTCCTGGTGTTAACTATATCACAAGGAGCTTTGATTATTACTGGTTTGTAACATACCTTGAGGTATGGTAGTATTATGCCTGTTTCATTTGTACTTCACATGATTTCCCTTGAGATTCTTGATGTTTTTCAGTTTTTTTTTCCTTTTTTGTGGATGAATTTTTTTAATTTTTTGTCTACTTCTAGAAAGTACTTTCCAATAAAATTGGTTAAAATAATACTGAATCTATAAATTAGTTTTGTAGTATTACCATTTTTATAACATTAGCATGGACAGATGTTTAGCCAGTCATTTCTTGTCTTTTATTTCTATAAAGTGTAAAGTTTTATTTACAGAAATCTTGTGTATATGTGTACATAGGATCAGACACATGTTTTATGTATTTTGTAGATTTTTTCATGGAATATCTCTTATTGGCTCTTTTCTTAGTTTATTAATTGTACTTAGAAATTTATTATTTAAAAATGTATCATATATTTTGCTACTTTGCTAAAACTATTGCTCATGCAACTGAATTTCTTTTTCTAATTCTCAAGAATTTTTCATTATAAAAATACTATCATATTATCTGCAAATAAGGATAATTTTATTTATTTTTTCTCAGTGTCATTATTTCAAATTTTGTTCTTTTGTTGCTATAAGATATCATTTCTAGAAATTTTAGATAATAATGAGATGAGGGGAGTTATTCTTACTTTTATTTGGAAAGCTTTTACTACTTGCTGAAAATAATGAAAGCTCTTAGTTTTACATATGTGATCATGATCTTATGAAAAACAAGAAAACTACCATACCTCTGATTTCAGAGTGTTTAAGATATACGAATCCTGTATATTTTCATGTTCTCAGATTATATTTTGAAATAACATTTTTAAAAATTGTGTTGTTTTATGATTATTAAATTAAGTAATTTTTATTATATTTAATATTTATATTATTTATCTTGTGCTTATAAAATATATATTTCATTATTAATTTATTATTTGTTAAAATGCATCTAATGTTGAATAACCTATGAATCCCAAGAATCACTAATTTATTCATGGTAGACTTTCTGAACAAATTGCTATAGTTCTCATTGAAAAAATTTGAGTTGGCATTTTTACATTAATAGAATGTTTTATAGATATTCCATGCTTCCTTTGATCCCTCAAGAGTGTTTGTATAAAATTGTATATAGTAATTTCTAATTATTCCTTTTATTAATTATCAAGGAAACATTTTCATGGACATAGCAAAAAACAGATTTATGCAGATTAAGCTATGCTAGGAAGTAATATGAAAGCAATAAATATTAGAATAAAGTGAATGGAGCTGAAAAGGCTATTCTTTATAATAATAGATCTGTGACCTCTATATTATAGGATTCATAGGATGTACGTAGGCACATATACACTTAACACCAGTACTTTGAGCAAACATTAACTCCTTCCATCTACAAAATAATTATCCTTCTGTATTTTATCCCATAAGACTTTTTCCAAACATAAATTCTCTAAGGAACACCTTCTCAGGAAGATAGAGACTTTCTTCTAGTCCCCTTTGTCTCTCTTGAATGCCTGTATACCATTCCTATTACATAACCAATCCATCTTTTCTGGGCATGCTGGTACTTTTCAGTGTCCTTCACTGAAATTCTTAAGAATCTGTGAGTAAGGAGATTCAGCCCTATGGTTTTAGTCAAACAGTAACATCTAGAGAACATTCATGCACTAAGCTTATTTCTGCAAGTTATTTTTCTTAACAGATGCAAAATTTTCTTCCAATAAGTCATATTTGTCTAGTTTTGAACCAGTAGAATTATACCATTATAAGGACAGGAAAAACTGAACCCACTCCCTTCTCCAGTGAAGGGCACCAGGCTTAAAATCCAGACCAGGTTCATTCTTAGGGAGTTTGTCTCTAACAAGAGGTTAGGTTTTCTTCTCTCATATTCATTGTCTTAGTAAGTTCTCCTCAATGCTGTAGAAATAATTTTGCCTTGCATAAAAGGGGAAATTAAAAAGGGTGATAAGTGTATATATAGAATATGATCTAAGTGTGGGGCTGGCAAATTACTCCTACACACACATAGTGGATTGAGAGCCAGGGTTAAAGATATGATGTCCAGGGTTCAAATCTGGCTTACATAGTTCCTGTGTGACCCTGGGCAAGTCACTTAACCCCTATTGCCTAACCCTTATCCCTCATCTTCCTTGGAACCAATGCACAGTATTAAAACCAAGATGGAAGATAAGGGTTTAAAAAAGAAAAAGGGAAAGAATATTTAAAGGATTGCTGATTAGGCATTTTATATGCCATCTCAGCTCTATTATTCTACTCAAAACCTGAACTTCTGGACTTCACCCTCTGCCACTTCCTCAGTCAATTATTTCTACACTAGCTCCAAAAACAATCCCTCCTCGCCTTGGATCCAGGTTCTCCAGACCTTCAGGATTCATAATGTCACCTCTGGTTCTATACATGCCTGTCTCAAGAATGCTACTTGTTCACCTACTCGGAAAAGGAAATACAAAAGCAACAACCTCAACCCAGGCTCAGAGGACTGCTCTAAGCAGAATTTGTGCATTTGCTCTTCAGTGCTCACAGCCTCCAGGTACCCAGGAGAAAAGAATGGGACTGGCCACCCCTCCCCACAGCAACCTTTCCAGACAAAACTTAAAATAATACAGCAGGCTGGAACAGAATCAAAACAGAAAGAGGGGGTGGAGTGGCAAGTCTCTTGCTTTTGTGCATCCAGTGAGTCATCATGAATTCTTCCAGCCTTGCCGCCAAAAAGGGAATTGTTTTAATCTCACAGTTCAGGCCTCTCAGCAGTAAGTCACACATGGTCCAAGTAACATTTCCAAGCTCCTATTTAGTTGTCATGAAGCAGGAATTTTGATTCTAAGTATGCTACAAGGAGGGGATGGCCCCTGCTATAATTAATACTTCAAAGATCCATAATTTCATCTTTTGGGGTCATCTCTCTGCCAATATAGATCACAACTTTTCCGTCCTGTGGCAGATGATTATTGCAGCCAAAAATAATTCATCACATCCTCACCAACACCATGGAATTTGGTTGACTTATCTCTGAATGACAGCTATGGAGTCAATATTCAGTTTGCCCTGGTTGTTAGTAGTATTTCATCAAAGCTTAAGTGTCATTGGCTAAGACTTTGAGGACCCAAAGTCATCTCTGTGTCATGATGAAAATTGGAGTACTTTATTGAAAAGACTCAATAATACATTTGTGAATTATATATTTATTTAATAGTACTCTTAGTGTCCAGGATAAACTTGGACATGGGCCATTTTAATTGCTAATGGAGAGTATCAACTTGACCTCCAACTCAAGAAGATCTGAGTTCAAATTCCGTGTCAATACTTACTAACTGTGTGACCCTGAGCAAATCATTTAACCACTTCCAGCCTCAGTTTTCTCATATGTAAAATGGAAATAGTTAAAGTATCTATCTCAAAGGGCTATTGCATCACATCAAATGTGGTAATATGTATAAAGTGCCTTCCAAATCTAAAAGCACAAAGGGTAACACTTGAACCTACTTATTGATATGAAATAGGGAATTTTCAGGTGAGGCAATTTCTTCCATTTCAAGTCAGACCCTTAACTACAACTTATAATCTTGGAGAGATGCTTAGATTGCTGAGAAGCTATGACTTGCCCAGTATTATGTAGCCAGTTAAGTATCAGAGGCTGGACTTGAACTCATGTCTTCCTGACTACATAGCCAGTGTCTACTATGCTGTGTAAAATTATGCTATACTGAAAACCATAAAGCACTATATGATGTTAGTCATCATCACCGTCATCATTATCATCTTCACCTTCATTGTCATCTCATACATCTTGTAGAGTCTCAGGGTGAGTAATCACATCTAAAATCTCAACTTATCTCAAAAGTGTCCATTTTTTCCTAAAGATAGTCTAGACTTGATTCTAGGACTTGATATAATTTTCATCCATCTGCAATCAAGGGAGCCCATGTTAATTTCCTTGACTATAAATATAGAATTCATAGAGAATATTGACAATGATTGTATTAAAAAGGAATGCTAGAAACTTTTTTTAAAAAGAGCCACTACTACATGAGGTCCAACTCTGCACCTCATGCCTTCGCCAAGACATTGCTAATCTATGGTTAGTACAGTGAAATTATGATTGGTCTAATTTGGGCAGCAGATTAGCTATGGCGTGTTTACAGAAATGGTATAGGAAGGGAGGACTTGTGTGCAGTTATGTCATGGGTCATTGAGGCCACTGTCAGAAGTTATAAAAAATCCCTACCAGAATCATCACCATATCCTTTCTACAGTGTGTAAATAGGACTGGAAATTTTGTGACACTTTCAGTGGAATGAATGACAAAAGGGATTGCAATGTGAAGAGCTTGAGAATAACAATAACATTGAGGGGTTTTTCTTCTCTTGTTCCCAGCTATACTCTTTAGCTATAAGCCTCTCACATTTAAGTGGTAGAATGTAAGAGTTTTCCAGTACAGCTTGTGAGAGGTGCTGCCCTTCAATCCTTATTGGAAAAAAGAAGTTAAAAGATCTGATTTAATCCAGCTATTCTGGAAGGCAATTTGGAAATATGCCCAAAGGGCGATAAAAGACTGTCTGCCATTTGATCCAGCCATAGCACTGCTGGGTTTGTACCCTAAAGAGATAATAGGGGGAAAGATATATACCCAAATATTCACTGCTGCACTCTTTGTGGTGACCAAAAATTGGAAAATGAGGGGATGCCCTTCAATTGGGGAATGGCTGAACAAATTATGGTATCTGTTGGTGATGGAATACTATTGTGTGCAAAGAAATAATGAACTAGAGGAATTCCATGTGAACTGGAATGACCTCCAGGAAGTGATGCAGAGTGAAAGGAGCAGAACCAAAAGAACCTTATGATACACTGTGGTACAATCGAATGTAATGGACTTCTCTACTAGCAGCAATGCAATGATCCAGGACAATTCTGAGGGATTTATGAGATAGAACACTATCTACATTCAGAGGAAGAACTGTGGGAATAGGAACACAGAAGAAAAACAACTGCTCGATCACAAAGGTAAAGGGAATATGATTGGGGATATAGACTCTAAATGATCACTGTAGTACAAATATTAATGGTACAGAAATGGGTCTTGATCAATGACAAATGTAAAAACCCAGAAGAATTGCACATTGGCTACCAGGGTGAGGGGGGGTACTTGAGGGGGCGGTGTTTGAGGGAGAGCAAGGAAAGACCATGAATCTTGTAACCATGGAAAAATATTCTAAATTAATTAAATAAATTTTTCAAAAAAAAAAAGATCTGATTTAACATGGGAAGGTAAAGCTGTGGATGAAAGTAGAGGAACAACTCACTGTTCCCTAGAAATGCTTTTGATTCCTGACCCTCCTTACTTTTCCCCTACATATTCCCAAATAAGATCTGTCTCAAAGCTCTGGTTGTGATAATATAAAATATCATCATCAATAGCAAACAGATTGAGAACTTATTTTTTGCAAGACTTTGTATTCAGCTTATGAGCATGAGCATGAGCAAAATATCAGAAATATATTATTTCCACACTTGGTATCTCCACTGAAAATGAATTACACTTTTCCCTTAAGTCATTAAATGATTAGTGTTTCCTCTTGCATTGAAAGTTAGGCTTTTACTTCCATAAAGCTTGGTTATAATTCTCTCTATATATATAATGCTTTCTCTGTTCATAAACATCAATCACCTTTGGATCTAGGCACTTCAAAATATCCAGATGATGTACAACAGAAAACAATACAGGAGGGGTCCATTTAAAAATACATCAAAATAAAATTCAAGAGATTCATGTTGCTTTTCCTGGAGCCCATTATATATTGGTCATTTCTGTATCATCTTAATTTAACAGCTTGGCCATGAGTATTCCCTCCAACATTTCCATGTCTCCTTATCCTTTGTTATAACTTGTCTTGTCCTCCTATAACTCACACACAAAAAGCTCATCATACTGAAGGTCTACCTTGATTCTCTTGATTAATTTTGAATGCCTTTGACCAAGTCAACTTTATGTTAATCATCCCTTACCCCTTATCATACAAACTGCTCATTTTTTCTGTTCATACATATTTCTGATATCATCTCTTACAACATTTTTCTTGTATAAAACTTCAATGGTAATGTGTTGTAGCTTGCTCAAACTCACCCTATGTTTCTCCATTTTGTCTTTGGGGGGTCAAAATATCAATTTGTCAGACATGATACAAATGACTCATAGATTCAGATCATACATATACACACACACATAAATCTTAAAGATATGTATACTCATATACATATCTTTTTTGAATTAATTTATTTAGTCAATTTAGAACATTATACCTTGGTTAAAAGAACCACATTATTTCCCTCCCTCCCCTTCCCCCACCCTTTCTGCAGTCGACATGAAATTTAATTCGGTATTACATGTGTCCTTGATCAGAACCTATTTCCATGTTGTTGGTGTTTGTATTAGGATGTTCATTTAGGGCCTATATCCCCAACCATATCCCCCTCGACCCATGTAATCAAGCAGTTGTTTTTCTTCTGTTTCTACTCCCACAGTTCATCCTCTGAATGTGGATAGTGTTCTTTCTCATAGATCCATTCAAGATGTTCAGGATCACTGCATTGTCACTAATGGGGAAGTCTATTACATTCGATTGTACCACAATGTATCAGTCTCTGTGTACAATGTTCTCCTGGTTCTGCTCCTTTCACTCTGCATCAATTCCTGGAGGTTGTTCCAGTTCCCATGGAATTCTTCCACTTTATTATTCCTTTTAGCACAATAGTATTCCATCACCAACATATACCATAATTTGTTTAGCCATTCCCCAATTGAAGGCTATCCCCTCATTTTCCAAATTTGCCACCACAAAGAGTACAGCTATTAATATTTTTGTACAAGTCTTTTACCTTATTATATCTTTGAGGTTCAAAACCATTAGTGCTATGGCTGAATCAAATGGCAGACAGTCTTTTAGCACCCTTTGGGCATATTTCCAAATTGCCCTCTAGAATGGTTGGATCAATTCACAACTCCACCAGCAATGCATTAATGTCCCAACTTTGCTACATCCCCTCCAGCATTCATTACTTTCTGTTGCTGTCATGTTAGTCAATCTGCTAGGTGTGAGGGTGATACCTCAGAGTTGTTTTAATTTGCATCTCTCTGATTATAAGAGATTTAGAACACTTTTTCATGTGCTTATTAAGTTTTGATTTCTTTAACTGAAAATTGCCCATTCATGTCCCGTTCCCATTTATCAATTGGAGAATGGTGTGGTTTTTGTGCAATTGGTTTAGCTCTTTATAAATTTGAGTAATTAGACCTTTGTCAGAGGTTTTTGTTATGAAGATTGTTTTCCAATTTGTTGTTTCTCTTCTAATTTTGGTTGCATTGGTTTTGTTTGTACAAAAACTTTTTAATTGGATGTAATCAAAATTATTGATTTCATATTTTGTGATTTTTTTCTAGCTCTTGCTTGGTTTTAAAGTCTTTCCTTTCCCAAAGATCTGACATGTATGCTATTCTGTGTTTACCTAATTTGCTTATAGTTTCCTTCTTTATATTCAAGTCATTCACCCATTCTGAGTTTATCTTGGTGTAGACTGTGAGATGTTGGTCCAAACCTAATCTCTCCCATACTGTCTTCCAATTTTCCCAGCAGTTTTTATCAAAAAGTGGGTTTTGGTCCAAAAAGCTGGGATCTTTGGGTTTATCATATACTGTCTTGCTGAGGTCACTTACCCCAACTCTGTTCCACTGATCCTCCTTTCTGTCCCTTAGTACCAAATATTTTTGATGAGCATTGCTTTATAGTATAATTTGAGATCTGGGACTGCAAGGCCTCCTACCTTTACAGTTTTTTTTTTTCATGATTTCCCTGGATATCCTTGATCTTTTGTTCTTCCAAATGAACTTTGTTATGGTTTTTTCCAATTCTGTAAAAAAAGTTTTTGGTAGTTCAATGGGTATGGCACTAAATAAGTAAATTAATTTGGGTAGGATTGTCATTTTTATTAAGTTAGCTCATCCTACCCATGAGCAATCAATGTTTTTCCAATTGTTTAGATCTAGTTTTAATTGTGTGGAGAGAGTTTTGTAGTTGTATTCATATAGTTCCTGTGTTTGTCACGGCAGATAGATTCCTAAGTATTTTATGTTGTCTAGGATGATTTTAAATGGAATTTCTCTTTCTAATTCTTGCTGCTGAGATGTGTTGGAGATATATAGAAATGCTGATGACTTACGCGGGTTTATTTTGTATCCTGCAACTTTGTTAAAGTTGTTGATTATTTCCACTAGCTTTTTTGTTGATTCTCTCCCACAAAGAGTGATAGCTTGGTCTCCTCATTGCCTATTTTAACACCTTCAATTTCTTTTTCTTCTCTAATTGCTACTGCTAGTGCTTCTAGTACAATGTTAAATAATAGAGGTGATAGTGGGCATCATTGTTTCACTCCTGATCTTATTGGGAAGGCTTCTAATTTGTCCCCATTACAGATGATGTTTGCTAATGGTTCTAGATATATATTTTTATTGCTTTTAGGAAAGACCCTTCTATTCCTATGATTTCTAGTGTTTTCAATAGGGATGAGTGTTGTATTTTGTCAAAGGCTTTTTCTGCAACTATTCAGATAATCGTGATTTTTGTTGGTTTGCTTATAATATGGTCAATTATGTGGATGGTTTTACTAATATTGAACCATCCTTGCATTCCTGGTATGAATCCTACCTGGTCATAGTGAATAACCCTGGTGATCACTTGATGGAGGCTTTTTGCTAGTATCCTATGTAAGATTTTTGCATCTATATTCATTGAGGAGATTGGTCTACAGTTTTCTTTCTCTGCTTTTGACCTGCCTGGCTTTGGGATCAGTACCGTATTTGTGTTGTAAAAGTAATTTGGTAGATCTCCTTCTTTGCTTATTCTCTCAAATAGTTTGTATAATATTGGGATTAGGTATTCTTTGAATGTTTGATAGAATTCATTTGTGAATCCATCTGGACCTGGGGATTTTTTCTTAGGGAGTTCTTTGATGGATTTTTTAAATTTCTTTTTCTGATATGGGGTTGTTTAAGTTGTCTATTTTTTCCTCTGTTAGTCTAGGTAATTTATATTTTTGTAAATATTAATCCATATCACCTAGATTGCCATATTTATTGCCATATAATTGGTCATAATAATTTTAATGATTGCCTTATTTTCCTCTTCATTAAAGATGAGGTCTCCCTTTTCATCTTGGATACTATCAATTTGGTTTTCTTCTTTCCTTTTTTAAATTAGATTGACCAGTACTTTGTCTATTTTATTTGTTTTTTCAAATTACAAGCTTCTAGTCTTATTTATTAAATCAGTAGTTCTTTAACTTTCAATTTTATTAATTTCTCCTTTGATTTTTATGATCCCTAATTTAATTTTCATCTGATAATTTTTAATTTGTTCATTTTCTAGTTTTTTTAACTTGCATGCTCAATTCACTGACCTATGTCCTCTATAATTTGTTAATATATGAACTCAAGGATATAAATTTCCCCTTGAGTACTGCTTTGGCTGCATCCCATAGATTTTGAAAGGATGTCTCATCATTGCCATTTTCTTCAATGAAATTGTTAATTGTTCCTATGATTTGTTCTTTAACCGGTTATGGAGAATCGTATTGTTTAATTTCCAATTAATTTTCGATTTACCTCTCCATGTACACTAATTATTATTTTCATTGCATTGTGATCTGAGAAGGTTGCATTTATTATTTCTTTTATTTTGCACTTGTTTGTAATGTTTTTATGCCCTAATACATGGTCAATCATTGTGAATGTACCATGTGCTGCTGAAAAGGTATATTCCTTTTTGTCCCTATTTATTTTTCTCCACATATCTCCTAACTCTAATTTTTTTAAGATTTCATTCACTTCTCTTTTTCTTATTTATTTTTTGTTTGATTTATATAGTTCTGATAGAGGAAGGTTCAGATTTCCCACTAGTACAGTTTTTCTATTTTATCCTTGAGCTCCACTAGTTTCTCCTTTAGAAATTTGGATGCTGTGCCATTTGGTGCATAGATATTTCCTCATTGTCTATACTGCCTTTTATCAGGATTTAATTACCTTCCCTGTTTCTTTTAACAAGATCTATTTTTACTTTGGCTTTGTCAGATGTCATTATTGTGACTCCTGCCTTCTTTTTATCAGTTGATGCCCAATAGATTTGGCTCCATCCTCTTACTTTTACCCTATGTATATATACGTGTCTTGAAGAAGTATTGTTCACTAAAAAGTCAATCCTTCCTAACTTGATAGCTTCTATTCATGTTAAATATGCTTTCTAGAAGCATGTGGATATCTAGTCAAAAAGAACAAGCATTGAGCACGAGCTTCGAGCCTAACAATAATCAGGGTGTGCCAAAGGGAAATTAGACAATAACCCTAAAGAAAACTCGGCAATGTGACAAAATATATATGTGTGTGTGTGTGTGTGTGTGTGTGTGTGTGTGTGTGTGTGTGTGTGTGTGTATTCTGCCTCTCTTTTCTCCTTTTACTGATTTTCATGGAAATCTGTGTTTGCAAAGGAGTTGTAAGAGTGTTAGAGATAGGGAGAATAGATTGATTAAGGCAGATTATACCTTAGATATGTTTTAACACAGTGATTGGATTCTAAACATAAAATCCATGCCCCCCAACATATCTGAAAATAGATTTGGAGGGACCATGAAAACAGATGGGACAAATTATATATTTATTTTAATATGATTGGTTTCTTTTGTAATCTTATATGTTCTATGCATTTAAAAACATTCTCATAAAAAGTTCCTAAGCTTGATCATGCTGCCAAAAAAAAAGAGCCCATGATTTAAAAAATAATAAGAAACTCTGTGCTAGCTACCCATTGTGTTACAGAAAAGGAAACAAAAACCTAAAAATATAAAATGACTTATTCATTGCCCCACAAAAAAATAATAAAGCTAGAGAAGAACAAAATATCCAGTCCAGTCATTGCATAGATATCTTAGTGTGCTGATGTCTTTTTGCTGAGGCAGGGATGGCAAAGAGAGAAGTAATTGGTGGATATTAATATAATCAGGAAAAAATTATGACATATTTCTTTGGCCAAATAAGCATAAAAACATTGTATATATATCTTATTTATATTATTACATAACTATAAGGTTTTTAAAATTATTCAAAAAATTTTAAACCAGGCTATAGAATATCAAAGGAGGATGACTTCTACCTGAGAATTCACTGTTTGTGAAAGAGATGGCAGTTCGTATTATTCTGAATCTGCCACTGACTACATTTGTGACCTTGAGCAAGTAATCTAATGTTTTGGGGCCTCAGTTTCCTCATTTGTAAAATTAAGGGTCAAAGTGGATGGCTTTTAAGCTAGCAGAGACCTTAAGATCTTAGTTGTATAATATAATTTTGTAATTTTAACCAATCTTTCATAATAGCTAAATAGTATCTACCAATCTTTCTGGCATAACAAAATAATATTAATGTGGATTTATTTGGCTATTTTAGGCCAACTTTAGGAATTCAGTCTTCAGGTCAATTCAGCAATCACCTAATATGTGCCAGACATTGTACTAAGGGCTAGAACTGCAATGAAAGCCAAAAATGGAATCTACCCTCAAGGAGTTCACAATCGATTGTGATACCAAGCAAAGTTATATTTTGTTTCACAAATATTTATTTTGGAGGGAGGCAAAGCACTTCTTGGACTCTGAAGACAGATGAGATTAATGTTTCCCATTTCTGTGGCTTTATTTTAAGTCTCTGTACTTCTACCCTCTGTGATGCTTTGAATCAAAGGTTTGAAAATTCTTGTAGACAATAACAAGGAGTAGCTTGTTACCAGAAAGAGTAAGAGGTGGGGTTCAAGTCTTCCTCTGTAACATATTGTCTATGTTACACTTTACAAATTATTTAATCTCTTGGTGCTACTAAAAATTGTCTAATACAATGAATTTCAGAACAATTTCTGGTTTGCATTGGAAATGAAATCATAGACCTATAAATAAAGAGGATAACATATACTAAATCTTCTATTCATTTAATTACTATAATAAAATACTATCATAGAGATATCATAGACATGACATCCCTGAAACCCTTATCTTTCTTTAAAAAAACATTTATTTACATTTATTTTGTTATAATAAGTACTTCCCAACAAAGTAAATTTTCCTGACAACATTTAAGCCACATATTCATAACCTAGAGTCCATGAATCTGTGGATAGATTCCATGGAGTCTATGAACTTAAGTTATATATATATGTGTGTGTATTATATATAATCTCTAATTGAAGTTTAGTATTTCTTTTGATTATGAATATAGGCAAAAACAGTTTTCTAAGAAGGGGCACATGGGCTTCTCCAGTTTGCAAAAAGCAAACTTCTCCATGACACCGAAATAGAGGTTAAGAATCCATGAATTAAGTCTCACCATTTAATAATGTCATTGAGACTGAAAGCATGGTCACATTTTACTTTTGTGGTTTACTGATTGTTAGCAGAAATAAAAGATGCGTGTGGTTGAGAGTGGATTTGTACTGAACCCAAAGCCTCAGGGCTTTAAATTCCTATTGCTGACATGTTACCAGTCAACATGGGCAGTCCTAAGGCAGCCCACCCATTTCAAATAAGAATGGTAATTCTGTAAATTAATATGGCTTGTTAGTAGTGAACCAAAGGGGGAAAGGGGGAAAGCCCTTTAGGAAGGGGATTTTAGGGTTTAACTGGGGAAACTGCTTCTTGCCTCTTAGGATTGATTCTTCAGGGTCTTTCCCTCTAAAGCTACCATTCAATTACCCTATATTCATCTTGCATGTACTGGTTTATATGTGTTTTCTTCCCCATTAGAATGTAAGTCTCCTGAGGGCTGGGTCTATTTTAGAGTGAGTGGTTTCTGGGGGGATTTTTTGTGGGGAAAGGAGTGTTTTTGTATTTCTAATACTGAGTATAATGCTTAATACAAAGTCAACAAATAATAAATATTTAGTCTTTTATTGATTGATTCCCTTTTATCCTAGCTGAATGTGGATTTTGCTAATTTAGGGAACAGAGATAGTTGGAAAGTAAAGAATGAATAAAGAGTGACCTTAATACACAGGAGGTTGGGAACACTCAACTATCAGAGGCCAAATTGAAATCTTTACTGGTGTTGATGATTTTTCAAGACCATTTGCCAGACTCTTGTAGGTGATGGATACCCTTTGAATTTCTCTGGAGAGAAAAGCAGACTATAATATCAATTATAATTATATTGAGTAGCCTGTCCTGTTAGAATTTGTTTCAGATACTTTGAGGTCCATTGGCTCCAGGCTGGCCCTCTAGGCAAGAGTGCTCAGCATCACTCACTATCCAAAAGTGAATGGGAAAATGCCAGGTAATTTGCATCATGTGTACCATCTAAATCAAAGTCCATCCATCATTTCTGAGTCTTCAAATGCCATGATTATCATATCAAAGATGTAGGATGACATTGAAGATAATAACTTTTCTGTTGCCCATTATCTCTAACCAGCTTTGAGTAATTATTAGCATATGTCCTTGAAAGTTTAATGTGTATGCTGATTTTCATAAAGACAGCCTATTTGATGCATCAAAGATATAGGTAGGACTATTCTTCAAGTCTGTATTTTAAGTGGAGAATTAGAGAGACAAGGTAGAAAGGACAGATTGTACAAACTATTAATCGTATTTTCTTATTCTTTCTAAAATTATCAGAGCTCTTATAAGAGTTTTTCCTGCAATGTAGGGATTCAGATTCAATTCATGAACTTCAGCAAACATTTAATAAGTGTACATAAATCTACTCTGTATGGAGAAACAATATCAAGCATAATGAGAACCTTGAATCAAGGAAAATTTAGGTTCAAAATTCACTCTGGGGCACACTGGCAAGTCACTTATTTTCTTGTTACTCCAGGCATCTCTAAAACTCTCAATTCTGGGCTTAGACACTTACCAACTATGTGGCTCTTGGCAAATCGCTAAATATCCACCTTTCTCAGTTTCCTCATCTGTAAAGTAGAAATAATAATAGGACCTACCTCCCAGAGTTGTTATGAGGACAAAATGAGATAACATTTGCCTTTTCAAACTTCAAGAAGATATATAAATGCTAGCTATTAGTGTGATGACGATGACAACTATAAATTGTAATTAGAGTTCCTTACCTAACAATTCCCTCTACTGATGAAATCATAGGTCTAGTCCTTAGCCTGTCTCTATCCCTTTTAATCCCCTTGGCAGGGAGACCAGAGAGAGGGTCCCTAGATACATAAGTGAAAATGAAACTCAGTCCAAGCTGATACTGTGATATCTTTCTCTTCCCTGCTTTGAGGGAGGGGAATGAGATACCCAGTAGATGATGAGCATCTATCCCCTGAATAAGAGAAAAATGTGCCTAAAATGGATAAGAGGTTAAAAGGAATGTTTCTATAAATCCAAGGTTAACCCTCTCCCATGGGAGCTTCTGACTAGGTGTAAGGGGGGCATGCACTTGAATAGGGAAAAAAATAGATCTTTATTTTCACTGATCTCTAACTAAAACATGTTATTACTTTCAATTCTTTAAAAACATTGGAAGAAGAGGTCCTTAGGTTTGGGGTATACCAAAAAAGTTAAGAATGCCTGAGTTAAGAAAATTTTGTGATGGTATGGGCTATTAAGTTATTACTATAGGAGATATAATCATATCCTCTTGAAATCCCTGATATTATTGAACTCTTTATTTGCCCTGATCCCCCCAAAAGAATTCTTTCCCCCCTTTATCTCCCGTGCCTCACTAGAAAATACTTAGATTAAGCAGAGATTGTTGGCCTTGTTGACTTTTGCTGGAAATGTCCCTTCCCACTTCATATACTCTTCTCCTCTTTCTCATTTTTCCTCCCCTATTTCTCTTTTCCCTCAGGCCTTGGCATGCTTGTTTATTTGTTCTACTGTTTATGGCTTGAGAAAGTTTTAGAGGTGTTTTAGTGTTTGTTCTCTGAAGGTACAGACACTTTGGACTCAAAAATGATTTAACAAGAAAGTCTCCCATATTCTTGGGGGTGGCTAGATGTCCTTCCTGAAAGCAGAGAGGTGATTGGGATGATCTGTCAGTGTTCCTGGTAGCTTCCTTCTCTGCAGTTGCTTACCTACTATATTCATTAGCCTGAAAAGCAGTAAAAAGGTTTTTCTGTCCCAACAGGATGGAGAAGAGAGTGCCAAGTATGTTTCCTGACACATAACGGATGACAATTTGCTTTTTCACATTTCTTGGTTAAGATCCTAAAATGCTCAAGTAAATTTCATCTGGGAAATTTTATGTGTCCCCAAAATAAGGCCTTGGAAAAGATTCAAACCTAACAGTTTGACAGAACAGTGAAGCTTAGTTTGCCTTATAACGTTTAATGGGATGGATTATCAGGCTGCGTGAGGAAAGCTCATTTTAATGGCGGCATCAGGCAAGCTGACAGAAGCCTCTGCCCAGAAGCATACTGGGCTGAACTGGCCACAAGCAGAGCGAGCTTGTTTGCACCGAGTCAGAAGACATTTCATAATGCAATACAACAGTTCCAGCCAATCAGCCACCGCTTGATGTGAGCTATGAGACAGACGAGGAGTGCTGGGTGGAGAATCAGAGGAACAAGGGGTCTGAGTCAACACTTGTATTGCTGGCTCTGGGCCAAAAACCAATTTGTTTTCCCAGCTACGTGCACACTCCAGTTGAGAAGAGACAGCAATCTGGCTGCTAGGTCTGGTCCTCCAATGCCCTCTGCCAGCTGGTACTTGGCACCTGGCATTGGCAAGAAAGAACATTCACTTACCTGCTCCATCTCCAGCCACTGGGACACATGGAATGGTAGGGAGGGACAAGAATAACTAGTCACAAAGCCTTGCTTCTTTGACTCTTTCCCCCCTCATGGTTTGGTGTGAAACGTCTGAATCCTAGTAGTCACCACACACCCCATTCCCATCTCCCATCTATGCATTCCTTAGCAGCAACATTTTTGCCATAGGGAAATGTTTGCTAAATTTTATAAACACATCTTTGATGAGGGGGAAAATGTCTCTTCTTTTGATATGGGATCTATTAATGGGAGATAGGTAAATGAGAATAAGGATTACGCATAGGAGAACTCTTAAAGTGCCAAAGATGCAAAAATGGATTCTGTTCTTATTTTATCTTTAGAGGCTACTTCTGTCTGATCGTACCAAGCTTAAACTACCCTTTGTTCATTCATTTTTATCAATATGTTCATCATTTCAATCTTCAATGCAGCCATCTAAGCTTGCCAGAACCTGTGAGAGGCTACTTTGCTGGAGCAATGGGCTGGGACAGAGAAGATAGACATCCTAGCCCCAGCACAGTCATGGATTTAGGGTTATGTCACTGAGCCTTTTCTTCAATTTGTCCTTGGTTAACAAGGGATATGTACAACCTGCTTTTCACCACTCCATATGGATATCTTAAAGATAAATGAAAAACAGCATAAAAGATCTTCAGTCTCTTTAGTTGAAGAAAATGATTTTGGAAATTTAAGAACTGAACTCAGGAACACTCTCTGATGTGCCCTGGAGAGCAAGGAGGAAGTTAGGATGAGGAAACATTCGTGGAAAGATAGTATAATAATAACCATTACTAGGGTGCAAACTTTTAGTATTTGCTGCTTTGAGCAATAAATAGGTGTTTCTTAATTTGTAAACATGAAGATGGAATAAATTTGTTTAAGATTTTGCTTTTTGCTGTTGTCATCTGCAGTGAACATTTAGTTTTCTAATATATACTATATATGGGTGTATGTGTGCATGTGTAATACATATATATGTGTAATCTTACTGTGGAATAAGATCTCTATCACAGATAATTAAATTTGGGTTCCATTTATCTGAAAGTTTTTTCCTATCATTCCATGGCTAATTATTTTTTTTTTAAAGATGTATTCTGTGTACTCCAGTTTCTCTTTTCTGTTTTACCAAATGTCTTCTTGTATCTCATAGAGCAAAGCAAATGGAGATTTAGCAAATAGAGCTATAAACAAAGGAATGTATGAATAAAACTTTTTATGTATGCATCATTTTAAAAAGATTTAATTTTGCTTAGCATATATTTCCTTGAGTATTCATGTTTATTAGCATCAAGCTTTAAGCTCCTTGAAGAGGACCCTGTCATTTGTCTTTGTATCACCAGCATTGAAATAAGGTCCTTAGAAAGATAAAGAGCTCAAAATTACTTAAAAAAATCACTGTGAACTAAATCAACAAATATGAACATTCCCATATTTAAAATAATCTATCATTTTTAGCTTTATAATAGAGATAATGATAACTCAATCAATGATTTCATTAACAAAGAACTCTCAAATGAGAAAATTCCCAAAGCAGATTGTTAACCTTTTCTGCCCTGGGAGGTTAAGTAATTTGCCAAGACTACAGAGTTGTATGTGTCAAAAGTGAGATTTGAACCCAAGACTTCATGGTCATGAGGTTTGGTTCTTTATCTACTAAGTTCTTCTCATCCTCTCTCCTGTTACCAAAGCATGTAAAATAAAAAGAAAATAAATGTGGTACAGAAATTCCATCTGAAATTAAGAAATATAAATAATACGGTGAAGTCCAAGAACAGGATATTTACTCATGTCATACACAGAGCTGACTCAGCAGGTTATACAAGGTTGAGTTATTGAGGCAGAGAAATTGAAAAACGGATCACCTAATTCCTCTAAGTCAAGGAACACTATCTAAAAGAACAAGGTTTCTACATTCATACTGATTTCATAGCAAAATTTCCTTCATTCTGCCAGGCCTGCTCTCAGCATTCTAGTCAGAGATATTTATTTTTATTTTGTTGTGCCTGCCAAGTTAATCCAGAAAGCTGTCAGGTGTGTGTGGATGTGAAGCTTTCACTGGGTTTTCAATCTTACCCTTCCTGGCAATTCTCACCTGACTGAGTGGAAAATGTGTAATTTTTCCAGGAAAGTAAATATACCTTCCCATTTACATTTTAATTTCTATCATTTAAAAATCCATTTAGAAAGTCTACTTTTTACAAAAAAAAAAAAAAGAGAGATGTTTTAATGTACTTAAGAGAAATGGCAACAATGTGGACACCTATAATAAGGAGTTGGCTCAGATGGTCGAGACAAGGGCCATTTATAATGTTCCCCTTTCTGGAGAGCACTGCAACAGTTGCTGGGCAATGGATGAATGCGCATGTTTGACATGTCCTTTTACTGGCATCAAGTAGGAGTCTGGAAAGGCTTTGCTTTTAAACTAGGCATGTCTAATAGGTTTTAATACAACCTGCGAATTTACCCCTGAACAAGGTCAGCTTTTAGGTCAGAAGAATGCTGTACAAATTGCACTTTCTTCCAGACTGTAATTATACCTGGGAGAAGTTAATATGCTGCCAAGTTCAGCAGACTCCAGATATGACCAAGATAAACTGGGAGCTTTTTAACAATCCCCCCTGAAACTGACTTTTTAAGAACATGATATCAAGCAAAGCATTTTTCTACACACACACACACACACACACACACACACACACACACAAAACCTTGGAGTCTATGTCAGGCTATTATTTAGGTGGATGGTGCCCAGCTGTTTTCTGTGTAAGGATCATAGATCACAGAAGGATAGATATTTATCTGGAAAAGACCTTAGAGGACATACAGTCTGATTCCCTTGTTTTATGGATGAGGAAACTGAGGCTAAGGAAGGTGAAATAATTTGTCCAAGGTCACACAAAGTAATAAGTAGTAGCAGAGCAAGGATTTGAACCCATGCCCTTAGGCTACAAATCTAGCTGTCTGTCACTGCTGTGATTAATTGCATGTAGAAATTATTTTGGTTTTGTAGTAGAAAAATAATCTTAGATATATAATAAATGCACATCCTTTATAATTTTAAAAACTCTAACAAATCCTCTATTCTCAAAGATTCTTATATATCTAAGTTTATGGTTTTGTCTAAAGATGGTGGGGCATTAGACTTTTCAAGTTTCCCACTAACCCTCAGGATTCTATGATTATTGTGACCTTTGAACAGGTTATATATATATTAGTGACTTCAGTGTAAATGTTAGGTCTCCTATGCAAAATTTTGCAAAACCCCAACCATGCCTTTCCCCCAACTCTTTAGCTCACTGCTGTCTACTCTCCATGTTCTCTGTGAGTTGAAAGGGAGAAAGGAAATGGACTTTTCATATAATTCCTAAACACTTAATGATTTTTGTTTGCATTATTGTTAGTACTGTGATGTGTAACTTCAAGGGGCTTCATGATATTTCTCTGTGTAATAGTTCCACAGAAATATTCAAGTTTTTGAAATAATGTAACCAAATGATTTACATTGGTCTCATTCAAATATCATGCTTTAAGGAGTAAAATTTTAGCATTTTCCACCACTTCAAACCCCCTTATTTCTAAATGCTGATGTTTAGAAGTATGCCACAATTCTTATTCCAAGGGTCTATATAGGAGAAAAGAACAAATGAAAACAGAAGTCTTTTTTTTCTGCCATGTTCACCTAGTATAATAATCAAATGATTCAGAGAATATTTCTAAATTCATACAGGCAAGAGATTTTGAACACAAGATGTTGAGATTCAGTTGTCCTACTTATTCCCCAAATAACCCAAAGATAATCACTTAACCTTTCTGACATCAGTCTAAAAGTTGAAGAATATTAGATATCTAGGATATTTGATGGTCACTTTCTTCAATTTCAAAATTCCTTGGGTAGAAATTGCCTTTGTGCTATTGATGAGATGGTCTATGATGAGAAAGAGCTAAATATTTTTGCTCAGTTATAAAAGTAATGAACATATTTCTGTCCTGTAATCTTGTCAAAGAAACGGGTCATGGAATGCTTGGGAGTTATAAGACATGGATGTTGCCCTACAGTGATTTTCCTTGTTGGAGACAAAGACAATATTTCCTGTAACATTTAACCATTTCTCCTTCCCTGAGTATATTTTAATCACTTCATTCCAAACGCTCAGAAGGAAAGAAATAGTACAAGAACCGTATGCTTCTTGGAAAATTTTTCTATCATCTTTCGTGAGGAATCCAAAGAGATGGTTGATGTACTAAAAAAAGACACTGGCTGTGGAGTCAGAGGTACTTCACTCAATTCCAGTCTTGGAATTCCATGTCTCTTTATTAACTCTGTGGTGTCGGATACATCATTTAATTTCAGAGTGCTTTAGTGTTTTCTTCAGTAAATATGAGTAGTTTGGGCTAGAAAGTCTCCAGGTTTCCTTCTGACCTGAGATCTTTGATCATATGATTATTTGAACTACTGTGTGTCCTCTTTAGATGTTTCTAAATTGCCCCATCTCACTGAGCTTATGGTTCCAGATTTCATATCACATAATATTTTACGTGGTTATGATACTTTTACATGCATGTGTGGTTTCAAGCTTTAAGGGAATAAACATGCACAATTCTAACAGTTTCAAAGAGTAGAATAAAGTTTGTATTATCTTGTATACTGAGGTGTTAGAAACAAAGTAGCAAAGCTCATTTTCACACACACAAAAAAAAGTCTTTGTTAGTCTTCTTGTTCAATTATGTCTGACCTTGACTCCATTTGGGATTTTCTTGACAAAAGTACAGCAATGGTTTGCCATTTCCTTTTCCAGCTCATTTTATAGATTAGAAACTGAGGCAAGCAAGGTTAAATGACTTGCCAGGGTCACATAATTAGCAAGAGTCTAAAGTTGAATTTGAACTCATAAAGATGAGACTTCCTGATTCCAAACCCAGTACTCTGGGATCAGCTCAAAATTGTTAGTTTTACAGTGTGATTATTCTTTCCCAAGAGTTTATCCTGAATACCACTCAGCAAATGAGGCAGTGGAAAGAACACTGCATCAAGAATCAGTAGGCTGTGACTAGCAGTGTGACCATGGGCAAATCACAACCTCTCTGAACTTATTTTCCTCATTGGCACAGTGAGAAGATGTGGCTTTAAGATCTCTTAACTTCTCTTCCAGGTCTAAAATTCTATTATTCCCTAAGAAAATTCTATGTGAGGAAGCCCATTGTGTATTCGAAAACCAACTTATTAATAGGTACACATCTGGTGTTTTTCAGGGACCTTAGTCTCCATATATCACTGAGCATGACTGTGTTAGTGAGTCAAGAGCCTGGAAATAAAAAGCAAGGCTCCAGGAATTCCTGAGGTCAATCAGAGCATACTGCTAAATATTTCTCAAATCAGGAAAAGACACGAAGGTGATTTAGTTAAAGCTAAAATAACAACAGCTAAATCTAGTATTTTACATATATCCCTATGCTGATCTTTTTCCCCTTTAATCCATTATTTCAGGGGTTTTGTATATATTTTAGAACCTAATTTAGTTGTCTAGAATATTGTCTATCCCTCCCAAAATGATATATAAATACATGAATATCATCTGCAAATTTGATAACTATACAGCCTCTTCCTTCTTCCAGATATTTAATAATTCAGTGGATGTCATGACTTCAATATAGGTATTCCTTCTATTAGTACAAATAACATGCTCTTCACATCTTCTCATCCGAAGTGTCTGTTACCCATGTTCTTTGATAAATCCTCTGTATTTTAGAGGTCCTCCTCTAAATCCTTCAATGTTCTTTGAGTACCACTATAGCACTTGATTTGTTCATCTGTTATCTCTGGCTACATATCTGACCCCTTCTTTTTCTGTCATGTTTTTCTTGATTGATAGCTTTTATGGCCCTTCTTACATTGTTAGAAATATGTTGCAGGCTATTTATAAACCTGTTATGTATCTCTCTATTTTTACCTACTACTTGGTATTACAAGATTTTAAATTATACAATATTAATTGAAGAATTTAGGTGTTTTTAGTTTTTTAAGGTTTAGGTTTAGGGTTAAGGAGGAGTTTGGGATATGAAAAACCTAGTGCTTCATTTTCCCAGGCCTACCTGACATTTTCTCCCTAATTTCTTTATTGAGAGCCATGATCCCTCAAAAAAATAAGCATTAATTAATTCTGGAAAGACTGGATGCTAATTATATAGTTTTCATGCAATCTGATCAGCAGTCTGTTGAGTTAATGATTCAGTACTTAGGACTGGTGCTAAAGTTAGGCCATTAATGCAAGACATGGATAAAAGTATTTGTAAAGACAAGGACAAAGACATAATCATATGACACTCATTTTAAAAATTCTCCATATTTATATGAATCAATTCCTTTTGGGGTATAGTATCTTTTCCATAAAAAGATCCTAGGAAACTTTGTCAGATGACTAGATGAAATATAGGCATATTTGTCCAAGGAATCCCCCTGATCTGTTAAGTAGCAATCCTACCAAATAAGCAAATGTATTTAAAAACAAAAATTTATGCCTTTCTGTTATAGTCATTCCTGCATATACTTCAGCCCCTTAAGCCCCAATCAAGTCCACAATATTCCTCCCCTGTGATGCTTCCTTTGTAACAAATATGTAAAAGGGGAAAAGTACAGGAAAACCAAACATATTGGCCAGTTTTTACCATACATGCAATATCCCAGTGTCATAATCCCCAAACTATTTGATGAAGGGAAGGAAATACATTTTCCTCATCTTTTCTCTGGAGCTAAGACTAGTCATTTTAATTCTACACCATTAAATTTCCTTTTATTATCCTTTCAATTTATATTACACTCGAAATTGTGTATAATATTTTCCTGATGCTGCTTACTTTGTCTCAGTTTATGTTTTCTCATATCCCTGAATTCTTTATATTCATCATTTCATTAGGAATATTCAATCATATTCATGTGCCATAATTTGTGTAACCAGTCTTTAATCAGTGAGTACCTACATGATTTTCAGTTCTTTGCTATCATAAAAAGTGTTGCTATGAATATTTTGATGTATAAGAGACCTTTCAGCTTTTTTATCATTTACTTACCTGGAGAATATGCCCAACAATGGAATCACTGGGTCATTTAAATTACTTTTAATTTCATTCCAATGTGGTTTCTAAAATAGTTAAATCAATTCAAAGCTGTTCCAAATGTGTATTTTATGCCTGTATTTCCAAAGTTTATTGAACATTAACTATTTCTATCTTATTTCATCTTTTCTTTTGTGTAGATTTATTTGCATTTCTCATAATATAAGTGATCTAAAGTACTGGCATTTATATAGAAATATATGGCTTTCCAATTGATTAAACTTGCTGGGAAAACTGTAAATCAATTTGGAAAAAATTAGACTTACACCAACATTTTACTCTATATGGAATTAAGATAATATATGTAACGTGTATGTTAAAAAGTCATGCTATAAAAAAGTTTTAAAGGAACCTGATCAGTTTTTTTTCAGAGCTTTGGTAAAGAACGTTTTGTCAAAAAACAAAAATGACCACAAAAAATGGATAATTTCAAATGTATAAAATCAAAACAACTAAATTTAAAAAGGAAATGGTCAATTGGGGGGAAAAGTCTTTGCAGCAAATATGTCAAAGTCTGATTCTCAAGCTATATTGGAATAGAAGACAAAAAAATTAGACTAAAAATCATTCCCCGAAGAATGTACTCAAAGGTTAAAATTTTTTCAAAAAGATTTATGAACTATTAGCAATGATATGGCAAATTATTCTAAATGACTAATAAGAGAAATGCAAACTGGCTCTGAGATTTCAACTCGTACATGTCTAGCAAATTGGCAAGGATGACAAAAAGAATAAAATAGCCAATGATGAATAGTGTGTAGAAACATACACTAGTATAATGCTGATGGAGCTGTGAAGTGGTCTCAACAGTTTAAAAACAATTTTGAATGGTGCTAAAAAGATGATTCAAATGTTCATTTTTCTTGACACAAAGATGTCATTATAAAATGTATACCCCAGGGTTGTCAGTGATAAAAAGAGAAAGGCCCTAGCCATATGATTATAATCTTAGCAGCATTTATAATAAAAAATAAAGTAGATGCTCAAGGCTTGGGAAATGACTAAACAAATTGTAGTACTTAAATGCAAAGGAATATCAGTGTGCTATAAAAATATAGCTTTGTTTCATAATAATTAATGTTCCAACAGCACAACTTCCCATATTTACCAAGCATGCTGGTTTCATCTCTGTTAATATTTATCTAACTCTAAAAAATGATGCATCAATCAAAGGGATTTTTACTGTTTCCCCTAGGAAATCCCTTCAAACTCATAGCAAGCTTGATGTGAGAATCTTTCTTCCTGATCTTTGGCCCAAACTGCCTTTCCCTGGCTTTACTTTATTGATTTTAATTGTAACTCTTCATGCCAGCATATTTAGTCTAATAGTTTCAAAACTCAGTTCAATCAAATATCCTTGTTTATTCCAGTTGTTTTAACTTTAATCATAATTTGACTTGAGTATGCTTTTTTTTAGAAATATGCTCACACAGATAACCTACCCAAATTCCAGAAAACTCTGGATACATCCTAACTAATCTCTTGGCGAATTGATCAAATATTTAGCCTGATTATTAATCTAAATGTCTTTTTCTTTGGCATGTATCTTCTTAGCTACTTTGTATCTGGACTTGATTAAAGTGTATATTTTAAATATGTACATATAAATATATGTGAATATATTTCATCCACCCTTTTTATTCCCTATTCACTCATGAATTTTCCTTGTAATTTATTTGTTGTCCTCATCTTACAAGGAAGAATATCACATTTTTCCAGGGAAGCCTAAACAAATCCCAGATCAGTTCTTTCTTTCTGTTATTACTACCATGATGATGGCAAAAAAAAAGGTAGAAAAAGTACAAATATAGCGACTAGAGATGCCAAACAAGTAATGACTCAGCACTGTTATTCATTTTCTTGGGCATTGATATATCACCTTTCTCTAAAGACCTCAGAAGGATTTGCATGTAGGTGAATACAACACTGAACTTGGAATCAGAACAACCAAAGTTCAAGTCCTGCCTTAAATATTTACTAGCTTTGTGATCCTGGGCAAGTAACTTTATCTCTCTCAGACATAATTCCTTCATTTTTAAAATGAGCATACTAGCAGAACCTATCTTTTTATGAGAATCACATGAGATAACATATATATATATATATATATATACACATACACACACATACCCATACACATACACATATACATATATATATATATATGCATCTATATGTTGAGTTGTTTTTCAGTCATGTCTGAGTTTTCATGATCCACTTTGGGTTTTTTTGTGGGTTTTTTTGGCAAAGATAATGAAATAGTTTGCCATTTCATTTTCTAGCTCATTTTACAGATGGGGAAATTGATGCAAAAGGGATAAGTTAATTGCCCAGAGTAACAGCTAGCTAGATTTGAACTCAGGACTTTTTGACTCCAGGACCAGCATTCTATCCACTGAGAAATCTAGCTGCCACCAGTATATGTGCACACGCGCGCACTCACGCGCACACACACACACACACACACACACACACACACTGCTTTTTAAACCTTCAAAGGCTATATCAGTGTTAGCTATTAATATTATTATTGGATATATAATCTAGTCATTCTCCACAAAAAGTAGGTCCAGATTGCAAAAACAACTATTATCACTGAATTACAGAAAAAGGAAATTAAGGTGCAAAGTTATTCAGTAATAGTCAGGCAAAAAAATTAAAGAAATAATAATTGTGAAATAATGACTCAATTTGCAGGGGATAAAGCAACTTCTTTACAGAAATCTTATCTGTATAAGTATTGTTATCCCTGTTTTACGGATAATTAAACTAAGTTTCAGAAAGATAAATGGGGAAAAGTAGATTTGGCAAATGAAAGAGGCCAAGGCTTTTTTTTTTTTAAAACCCTTACCTTCCAGGGGGCAGCTGGGTAGCTCAGTGGATTGAGAGCAAGACCAAGAGATGGGAGGTCCTAGGTTCAAATCTGGCCTCAGGCACCTCCCAGCTGTGTGACCCTAGGCAAGTCACTTAACCCCCATTGCCTAGCCTTTACCACTCTTCTGTCTTGGAACCAATACACAGACAGAAGGTAAGGGTTAAAAAAAAAAAAAACTTAAAGCACTGTAGAAATGAGTTATTATCATCATTTGCACTATCGGACTATTTACTGCCCCTTCTCTTCCTGATATTTTGCATGTACTGTTTCTATCCTGAAGATAATGAATTTTCAAAGCCCTCTTTCTTTAAATTTTACTCAAAGTCAACTCTAATGGTGATATCCATTTTCTTTTTATCTCTTTATGAAAGTTATAGCAAATTAATTACTTAAGGTTTCATGGCATTTGTTGTCTTCATCTGTGTTTGGCAATGTTCACTATTTAAATTTTAATCTGGGCTTTCAGGTTCCTAATTGGAAAAAAAAAAGCTAGAAGACTACATGTCTGTGTGTGTGTGTGTGTGTGTGTGTGTGTGTGTGTGTGTGTGTGTGTGTGTGTGTAAATGGAAGCTGCCCAATTCCTTTTTTTTTCAAATAGCATTATAAAGGTGTTTGGAGCTTGCCTTGTTCTGATTTGTGTAGCACACTTTTATTTTTATCTTGTCCTTAGAAAGAATAGACCAGCTAAGCACTCTCCCTTTCTTCCTTTATGTATCTTCTGAAATATTATATGATAAGACATACTCTTGGGGGAAATGGTTGATCCAGTGGGTTTGTTCATCTTAACCAGACAACGTAGGATTGAGAATATTATGCTCTGATCTCTTGGGGAGAAACTAGTCACTGACAGGAAGAAAGGCAAATGTTTAAGACACTAGCACTTCATTCAGCAAATAAATATAAATAAATATAAAATGTAAGTAAAGCTTTAAACACAACTGTGGTAGAAAAGAGTATAAGATTTTAGCCTTTAGTCTCAAGCTCTAGCAAACATTATATATTACTGAACACTTCCATAGGCAACAGTGTTTGTTTTTTAAAATATCATCTATCTAAACCATTGTTTCTCTGAGTGTTCTTCAAGGTATAAAACCCTAGAAAGGAGTGGGACAGGAAGAATATATCATATTAACTTGGTTGATATGTATGTTTATAGATCATTACACGGTTTACAAAATGTTATCTTCACAATAATGCTATAAGGAAGGTTGTACAAATAATACTGTCCCTGTTTTACACATGAGGAAAATGAGGCTTGGAGAGATTAAGTAATTTACTGAAGTTCAAAGTATCAGAGCTGGATTTATAACTCAGTCTCTCCAGTCTTCTATTGAACTGTCTCTCAAAATGTACTGCAACTTCCCAGGCTGAATTTAATATTCTACTCTGGTGCCATGTGGAGCAACTCCTTCTAATATACTGGGATTCTTAATCCCCCTTAGGGAAAATAACAAGGATTTTTCCACCTCCCATCCCATAGCTAGCATGATATTAGGCAATATTATTAGGATATTTTTGCAGGCAAATGATTAGCCTTGTGAATAGAAAGGATATCTCCTCTGTGACTGGAGGAAAGAAAGGAATAAATGATAACACTGCAAACGTTCATTGAATTATTATGCAAGGATGTAGAAACATGTTATATGATTTCAGTCAGATCTTAGTAAATTAGGATATCAGGTCATCTGATGTGGAAGAAAGGTGGCAGCAAGAGCCAAGAAAAAAATGGGAAAGCTGTAATGAGATAAAGATTGGTATGATATGCTAGAAGGATTGTGGAGTAGCATCAAGGGCCAAGCTGAGATTATGCACTTCAAGAATGTGTAGTAGGTGAAAGCACTTGGGATCTACTCCCTCAGTTCCCCCACAGAAGTGAATTTTGAGCACTCTATCATATGCCTGTAATTGGCATAAGAAAAACTGCATAGCCCTAAAGGACTATCAGCATCTTCCCATCACTGGCCCAAAAAATAATTAGGTAGGGCCATTTCACAAGACCAAATTATTTAGTATTTCAAGATTTTGATAATCATTTCTGTCCACTGATTGCACATTCTTGTGTCCATGGCATAAAATACGATTATTTTCTCCCCTCATTGTTGTCATTATTGGCCCTCTGATAAGGTCATACTATAATATCTCCAGTAACTGGATTTTCAAAATCTTTGCTCATGGAATGAAAACTGGAAGATTCTACTAAGCTGGAAAAGCTTTGAGTATGGATCCAGTGGTGGATGTGTTCATGTTCATGAGTATGTGCATATATACACCAATCTAGACCTATTCTAGCTAATTCCAGAGAGAGAAAATGTCGCCAGAATTTTAGCCACCAAGGGAAGAACTACTTTTGGTGACAGAAAATTATTATGACTCCATCTACCAAATCCATGGAGTTGCAATCTGAGTTGCTACAGAGAGCACCTACACCTATACCATCTAATTACTGGTGGAGTCACAAGAAGGGCAGCATAGTTTAGTGGAAAGAGTCCTATATTTGGAGATCTAGATTCACATCTGACTCATTTGTGCAACCTTGGACAAGTAATAATTCACCATCCCATGAGTATGATTTCCTTACTTTGCAAAAGAGATAATTTGAATTCAGTCACCTGTTAAGGATTATTCTCATATTCAATCCCACTTTTACAGAATCATAGGAAAAATAATAATAAACATTCATCAAGAGTCTATGTAGTGAATTGAGTGGATTGAGAGCTAGGTCTAGAGGGAAAGGTCCTGGGTTCAACTCTGGTCTCAGGCACTTCCTAACTATGTGTGATCCTTAGCAAGTGACTTACTTTACTCCCATTGCCTAGCCCTTAACTGCTCTTCTGCCTTGGAACAGAAACACAGTATTAATTCCAAGATAGAAGGTAATTTTAAAAATAAAGAGCCTAGGATCATATAACCATGGAAAAACATTCTAAATTAATTAATTGAATAAAATTTTTCAATTAAAACATGAAATTAAATAAAGAGCCTACTATGTGCCATGTACTATGATAACCACTGGGGGGGGGGGTACAAATAATGAAATATAAAAGGTCCAAAGAGGTTAACTGCCTAAATAAAAAAATATAGAGTAAATATTTGAGACAAGATTTAGATCCAAATCTCCAAGTTCACCATTCTGGCCTATACCATATTGCCTCTCTCATTAGCTCCCCTAGTGAAATAAGTAAAGAAGTTAGAAGTGATCTATATGACATCTAGCTTGGCACGTTTTGATTTGCTGAATTTAAGAACATCATGTTGGGTCACTTTTAGTGAAAGATACATAAATGTTTAATTGACTTATGCCCAGCCTAATGTCTCTGAAAAGATTAAAGGAAATTCAGTGCACTAAAGAAATGTCATTTAATGTCATCTGAGAATTTAGTTATCTCCTCCATACTTAATATGGTTACTTAAAGATTGTATTAACTCTTAGACTGATATATCTTTTTTACTCTAGATCGTCAAACTGCTAGATGGAAAACGATCTCAGACTGTGGGAATCTTGATATCTAGCTTACATTTAGAAATGAAAGATATCCAACAAGGTAAGTCTTCTCCATTCATCTATTAGTTTTAAAAATTAATACAGTTATTACTTGGTACTCTGATACTGCTAAAAACAGAATGAGTTTGACCAAAACATATTTTATGTGTGTGTCTGTTTTCCCCATTCTATAAATAGCAAATTAATCATTTTTTCTAAAGAATAATATTAACTTGTAAAGGGAAGCAATTCCAAAGCCATGTCTGTTCAGAATATCCAAAATGAAAATATATCCCCTTCCTCCTCTCTACTCAATTGAATATAAATCTTTGTTTTTTTTTTCATTTAACTTGCAATATGTTCCAAATACTATACAATTTTTCAGGGATATTTTAGTGGTGTTTAATCCTTTCATTTAATTTTGATAGTGTTTAATCTCCATTTAACAAGAGACACTCTGAATCTCTATTTATCAAAAAAAGTTTCTTTCTGTCATTGTCTGAAAGCTACTTCATTTTGGCTCCTGTTCTCTAAATCAAAGGGCTCTGCTTAGTCTTTCAAGGGAACTCTGCTTTCATTAGGTGTTTAATTTCTTGCTGCAATGGTAGCATTTAGAAAAAAATCCATTCAGACCTAAAAAAATACCCCCAAAGCAAATGATAGACACGGTGTAATTATCATCTTGTTGTTATTATTTTGATAACCCTTACTTTCTGTCTTAGAATGAACACTAAGAATCCTTTCCAATGCAGAATAATGGTAAGGGCTAAGCAATTGCAATTAAGGGACTTCTCAGGTGACTTCACAGCTAGGAAGTATCTAAGGCTAGATTTGAACCTAGATCTTCCTAACTATAAGCCTGACTCTTCTTCATCCACTGAACCACCTATCTGCCCCTCACCCTGTAATTAAACCACCTGGCCAAGAGTCTAGATCTGACTATTGGAATGGAAGAAATAAAAGTAAATCTCAACAACATAAGTTGCCATGAATTAGGTGAAAAGAATAAAGTGATCCTTTGAGAAATTTTTTCACTTATGTCACTAAGGACATTTCTTCTGGAAATACCATTATAAAATATTGTTATTGATATAACTATTATAAAAATAATTTTTATTTGGAGGACATTACATAAAATAGCTAACCATAGTCTTGGTCAGTCCAGTGCCATATGAATACCAATTGAGATGATTTGTTCTCAGAATCATGTGTAGTCCATGTTATTTCAAGCCTCTTGGCTCATGGCTTCTTTAATCCCTTTTCATAGTCCCTTAACTGTAATTATTATTTCAATGGAGAATAAGTAGAGTTTTCCAAGAAGTATAAGGTTTAAGATGACAAAGTAAAGGACACTCAACTCCTCTAATCCCTCCGTGGACACATACACAAAAAGAAAACAAATCACCAAAAACAAAGAAAAGCTATAGGAACACATCTCACAGGACTAAGAGGAAACAGCAGCCCAGGAAGCACAGCATTTGTAAGAACCAGCAGATCTTGGAGCAGCCCATGATTCTGTCAAAGGCAATAAAGCTCCAAAATCAGAATCAGCTTAGCCAGAGCCACTCTACACAGATAGAGAAGTCAGGAAACCTATAAATTCCTCCATGGCATTAGATCCCTGGGGTTACAATGTAACAGAGAAGAAGAACTGGAACCAGAGTGATCTACTCAGTCCCAAATGGCAGTAGTCCCCTGGGCAACAGGGGAGCAGAGAGGGTGAACTAGAATTATAGTGAAGTAGCCTGCTTGTTGCCATGTGGCAACAGATTACCTGGTGTAATGGAACTCAAGAAAGGGAGCTTGCCTCTCCCAGACCATTTAGCAGGGACAGAAAAGCAGCAGAGTGGGGTCCAGCCCAGCTCACAAAACAACTGGGGAACTGGTAGTATGAGGTACAGAATATAGCTGCTCAAAATAGCTGAAAACCTTCCCAGAGCAAGCCAAGAGTGTCACCTCCTTGACAGATATACCATAAGAAACAAGGACAGCAAGTCCTACCACAAGTATCAGAGAAGAGTATTCTGAAATCTTAGAGCAGTACTCCTTCTATCCTAGGAACAGAGAAGAATATCAACAGATATATGAGCATAATGGGGGAAGGGGTTAGAAAAATGAGCAAAAGACAAAATAAAACCTTAACCTTAGAAAATTAATTTAATGCCAGAGAAGTCCAAAATATAAACTCAGAAGAGGATAGCAGTGACAAAAAGGAAACATTTGAAGCCTCCAAGCGATACATGGAAGAATATTATATCTCAAAAGAATCCCTGGAAGAACTTGAAAAAAAAAGTTCAAAAACTAAATGATAAGAGAATTGAAAGAAAACTCACTGAAGAAAACAGATTATTAAGGAATAGAATCAAACAAATAGAAATGGAGGCAAAAAAAAAACACACCAAAGAAAACTATTCTTGAAAACTTAGCCAAGTGGAAAAGGAAACACAAAACTCAAGGAAAAAAATAACTTCCTAAAAATTAGAATTGGGCAAATAGAAGCTATTGGAACCATATGACAACAGGAAACAAAAAAAAATTTAAAATAAAAAGAGAATAAAATCTAAAATGCCTAACTAGAAAAATGACCCACCTAAGGGGGCAGCTGGGTAGCTCAGTGGATTGAGAGCCAGTCCTAGAGATGGGAGGTCCTCGGTTCAAATCTGGCCTCAGACACTTCCCAGCTGTATGATCCTGGGCAAGTCACTTGACCCCATTGCCTAGCCCTTACCACTCTTCTGCCTTGGAGCCAATACACAGTATTGACTCCAAGACAGAAGGTAAGGGTTTAAAAAAAATGACCTACCTGGAAAACAAATCCAGAAGAAATAATCTAAGAATCATTGAAATATCTGAAAGTCATTATTTAAACAAACAAACAAAAAAAAAAACCCTGGATACCATATTACAATAAATCATCAGGGAAAACTGCCTTGGTATCCTTGAATAAGAGGGAAAATAGATACAGAATCCACTGATAATCTTCTGAAAGAGACCCAAACATAAAATACTCCAGATCTATTGTAGCCAATTTCCAGAACTCCCATGCCAAGGAAGAAGTACTAGAAGCTGCCAGAAGGAAATAATTCAAATATCAAGCAGCCACACTCAGTATTACACAGGACTTAATAAACTCTACATTAAGGAACAAGAAGACGTGAAATATGATCCTCCAAAAGACAAAAGATCTAGGATTACAACCTAGAATAACATACTTAGCAAAACCTTGTGTAATTCTCCAAGAGGAAAAAATGATATTTAACGAAATAGAAGAATTTCAGACTTTCCTGACCCCCCAAAAAAAAGTTGAAAAGAAAATTCAATGACCAAATTCAACACTCAAAAGTATCATAACAAGGCAAAGTGAAAACTTAAGGGTTTTGTATAAGGTTGGAAAGAGCATATTCATAACTGGGAAGGTGGTGATTTATTTATTCTTATAAATTTAACTTAGTGTTCTCATATTTGAGAAATAAGGCTTTTGTCAGACATACTTGCTTTCCCCAATTGAGAAATGGTCAAAGGATATGAATAAGCAATTCTCAGAGGAAGATTTTAAAGCTATCCATAGTCATAGGGGAAAAATGTCCCAAATATAAATTAAAACAACTCTGAGATACCCCCTCTCACCAGATTGGCTAACATAACCAAAAAGGAAAATGATAAATGTTGGTGGGTATGTGGGAAAAATTGGGTACACTGGAGAGCAATATGGAACCAGGCTCAAAGTGCCACAAAGATATGTACAACCTTTGACCCAGCAATGCTACTACTTGGTCTACATCCCAAAGAAATCAGAGATAAGGGGAAAGGATCTACCTGTACCAAAATACTTTTAGCAGCTCTTTTTGCTGTCAAAGAATTAGAAACTGAGGGATTGACTATCACTTGGGAATTGGATGAACAAGTTGTAGTCTATGGTTGTAAAGGAAAATGATTGCTCCATAAGGAAGGATGATCATGAAGTGTTCAGAAAAACCTGGAAACACATGTTAACTGATGCAAAATGAAGTTAGCAGAAGCAGTAGAACAATGTATACACTAACATAAATATTATATAATGATCAACTATGAAGGACTAAAACATTATAAGCAAAGCAAGACTCCAACATAACCATAAGAGACTCATGAGGAAAATGCTGTCATAGCCAGAGAAGGAATTATTGGAATCTGAGTGTGGACCAAAATATGCCCTCTTCCATTATATGTCCTTCATGAGATTTCTATTGTATTTATCATATGTGTCTTCTATCATGACATGCATAATATTGAAATATGTATTATAGGTATATAATTAGAATTTGCTAACCAAGACTATCTTTCCCAGCATCCCATTTGCGTGTTTATGCTAACGTACTAACGTAGGGGAGTTATTAGTTTTGTGTACCTCCTCCCTCTCTCTCTTCTTCCCAAAACACTACTGTGGAGTCTGGGGGGAGAATGGCCATACTTAAGCTTTGTATTTCTCTTTTTTATATTTCTGCTACTTCAAGTTACTATTAATAAGTTTTGTAAAATATAATACTTGGAGTTATTGGTATTAATTTAAATATTACATATGAAAATATGGGTACAATCTGTATCAGTCTATTTATCATCAGGAAGGTTAGAAAACCAAAATTTTAAAATGCCAAAAACCAGTTGTCAAAAATTGTTTCTATATGCAACTGAAATAATAAAAAATAAAAACTTTTTTAAAAAGGCTATGGTTTTCAAAGTACTCTCAAAAGATATAAACTTGGGGGATTCAAAAAATGGTCAGGGGATAGTGACTACTGGCCAGAAGAAGAAATAAATTCTGAAGACAAAAATGGGCCAAATAAGAAGACCAAGCCAAGATGAACAAGGAGAGCTGGAAAAACAGGGACAAGACAGTGAATGAACTGGATGAATGAAAAGGACATATTAAGTGCTTACAATGTGCAAGAAATGTGCAAAGAGCTGTGGATACAGATAGAAAAGCCAGGCAATCCCTGCTCTTAATTAGCTCACAGTCTAGGGGAACCACTATATAACAGAAAGACCAAATATAGGACAGAGAAGAAAAAGTAGTAGTCACAGGATGAATGACAAGGAATAGGAACACAAAAATGTGATTCATTTGTATTTAGGGAAAGATTGAGAGATTTGCTTTTAGCAGAATTAGTGCAGGGAAGTAATTGGAGACAATATCAAGATAGTAGAGGAGAAAACATTTTGGTAAGTTAAAAATAAAAATGGGAAAGAGAAGCAAAAACAAAACAAAACACTGTACATCAGGCTAGCTCCAGATGAGAGCCAAACAAGGCAATAATGGTTGGATCTAGAGATGGAGAAGTAAAGGAGAAAGTGATAGAGAAAGGGAGAGGAAGGAAGAGAAAGAGGGATAGACAGAGACAGAGAGAACCAAAACACTATCAACATTTGTTTGCTAGCAAGAGTTTAAAAATGAGTCAATGGTTTCAGAGAATCATAGAACAGATAGCAGATAGACAGAAAATGGGATAAGTTCCCTAGGGTTTTAATATAGAAGAACAAGAAGCTTTGCTTAACTTTAAAAAGAAGTAATTAAAAAAAATCATCCCAGTGGGTAGGTACCTATTTAAATGACCCAAGGCACATAGTCAGATTCTCAACCACTATTGAGGATGAACCCATCATGGCAGGAATTATTCAAGTTTTGATTTTTATTACTCCACCAAGTGGAGTGGAAACTCCATTAAGTGGAAAGAGCTCTGGCTCAGAAATCAGAGAAATGGATTAAAATCCCATCTCTGATATTCACTACCTTTGAGTGCATTTGGGAAAGTCACTTCACCTGTTTCCTCATCTGTGAAATTAAAGAACTGGACCAGATAGACTCTGAAGTCCCTTTCAGATCTAGAACTATGATCATAGCCAATTTTACATTCATTTCTGATAGAACACACTGTAGCTCATATTCCTAGAAATGAGACTGTGTAAAAGGAATGACCAAACACTGAATTTAGAGTCAGAGTATAACCTTGTCATTTAATACCTGTGTGACCCTAGGCAAGTATTTTGACTTCTCTAGGCTATTGTTTTCTTATCTATGAGAGTGTTGGTTTATCAGATATTCTTAACCCCAGGGTCCATGAATTTTCTGGGATTTTATTTTTTAATCATTTTAAAATGATTAATTTCTTTTTTTTGCAACAACTCTCAGACAGAACGGCACAGGCTAGGCAAATGGGGTTAAGTGACTTGCCAAGGGTCACACAACTAGGAAGTATCTGAGTTCAGGCCTTATGCTCTATCCACCATACCACTTAGCTTCCCCAATTTTCCAGATTTATATGTATATACATATATATGTATATACATATTGAGAACTCCATTTCCATATAATTCACTTATGTATTTCATTTTTTTTGTATCTAAAAATATTATTCCAAAAAAAGGTCCACTGATTTTACCAGGCTGTCAAAGGTGTCTACCACATTAAAAAATGGTTAAGAATCCTTGATTTAGATGAAATTAATCACATGAATTCTGTGAACCAAAGAAATTGACCCATCAGCCCTCGGGACCAGCATCTCACTACAGTCAATGCGGGATTCCCATATAGAGTGGAGAAACCACTATGAAAATAGGAATTTCTTCACAATTTTTGAAAAGTCCATGTTTGAAGAGTATCAAGTCATGGGGATGGTGTGACTAGGTTTCCCCTACAGTAGTGACTGAGCATAGACACGATAGAGTGCTCAGGCTGTGGTCAAGAGAACTTCTCTTCCTAAGTTCAAAAAATTCAAATTCTCTTCCTGAGTTCAAATCAAACACTTAGAATTATGAGAACCTGAGCAAGTCACTTAACTCTGCCTCAGTTCTTCATCTGTAAAATGGAAAACTACTCCAGTATCTTTGTAAAGAAATTCTCTAATGAAGTCACAAAGAGTTGGACAGGATTGAAGAACAATAGAACAAAGTATCTGATAAGATTTCATTCCCATGTTTGTAATGAAGCCATACCTGCCATGAACTTGCTAGTAATAAAAACATGTCAGGATGCTCAACAGGCAACAGCAAGACTGACAATATAACATTATATTCAATAGGCCAGGACTTTTATGACACTCTGTGTACTGTCTATTTCAATAGCGTCTGGTAGAATATTCATCATCAGAAATAGCACACTTAGCTCATCTGCTTCCCTTCCCCCTTGCTAAGATCATTTTGCCAGGAACCTGCTTACATGGTGGAAAAATATGTGGTCAGTGCTTTCCTGTTGATGAAAATCATAAAATCATAAATTCCTAGGATTGGTTGAGAATTGAAATGGTCATTTAGTCCATCCCCCTACCTCAAGCACCTAAGCCAATCCCAAAAAATTATTGTCTGCCTATTCTGAAAAATCCCTACTCAACAGCTTCTCTTAGTAATGCATTCCAGATAGATGTGGCAATATGACCAGAACATAGTCTTCTTTTTGAGACAGTTGACTGACGCAGGCATCTGAAGGTCACTTAGGACCATCAACGTCATTTGCAATTTGCTTTGCATGTGCATCTGAGAGAGAGAGAGAGAGAGAGAGAGAGAGAGAGAGAGAGCGAGAGAGAGAGCGTAACAGTTTAACTTGTTATTCCCTTCTCAAAAGGATGCCTGTTTGTAGTCTAAACTGTGAGAGTCCAGGACACTAGGTAGCTACAATGTGATGGGAAAGTGAAGTTGGGCAGTGGTTTAATTATTCAAATAAATATGAGAAATTAAGGAAAATGAAATATTCACATAATGACACCAAAACAGATAAAGGATGGGAGCAAGAACTTCAACAACACTCAGAACATTGCTCTCTTTATTTATTGCTCTTAAAAACATATAATCTAACTTATCATTTAGGACCACAGAGATTTAAGAAGAAAATTTAAAGATTAGTTGTTTAAGCATCTCATGTTGCAAATATGGAGATTGTGGTTCATAAAGGGGAAGTCATTCTCTATGATCACACAGGTATTAAGTAGCAATACTGGAATTTATGGCTAGTTATTTGGATTGTAAATATCAACTGTTTGTGCCATGACATTATGACACTGATGAGTCTAGCTGGTCCCCAATGTACATGACTATCTTAAATGTGTATCAGCAATGATACTAAAAAAAGGCAAAACAACAGAAAAGGTTTTGCTGATAATCTAGCACAGAAAGATGTTGCAACTCTTTTCCGTGGCCTCTTTAAAGACTCTCAATGAAAGCCTTAAGGTCACTCATATTTTGAGAAACAACTTTTTGAATAATTCATTCCATTAACTGGCTATTTTTATTTTTAAAATGCAACATATTTAGACTAATGTTGATTTCTGTATTTTAAAGTGTTGGCTACTTATTTAACACTTTATGCATTGCTTAGAAATTTGTATGCCAGGACTTTTTCATACTTTTACTATATTAGAGTCACCATAATTTCATTGATATGAGTACTCTCTAATACTGGGATAGAACACAACATATCCATGCCTTCTTATTCTATTCATCCCTTGTCCCTGTCCTCTTCCAAAGTCTCTATAGGTGTCCATTCAATATGCTGGAGATCTTCATCTAGGTCATTTAAGACTACTTGGATTTAATACAATATTTGACTTATCCATGCATTATGCTGTGTTATTATTGCATATACTACTTCTTTTCCTCAGCATATATATCTCTAGGTGATATATTTCATGCTTTTTCTATACATACAATTTTTGGTAATTTGTCAGTCTATTGATTCCTGCCATCTATTTCTTAACTTCCTTTAGATTACTTGCAGTCTTGATTTTTCAGAAATTATGTCATTCTGTAACTATTAGCCATTAAACATTATCAGAAAAATATGTATCTGCAAAGAAAGGTCTTGCATACTTCTTTAGGTTTTTCCATATTACTCTTAATGATACTCACTGATAATTTTTTAAATTTAATTTTTTCCATTTGAATAAGTTTATTTAGTCAATTTCGAACATTATTCCTTGGTTAGAATAATCACATTATTTCCCTCCCTCCCCTCCACCCACTCTTCCTGCAGCCAACACGCAATTTCATTGGGTTTTACATGTGTCCTTGATCAAAACCTATTTCCATGTTGTTGATGTTTGCACTAGGATGTTCATTTAGAATCTACATCCCCAATCATATCCCTTCGACCCATGTATTCAAGCAGTTGTTTTTCTTCTGTGTTTCTACTCCCACAGTTTTTCCTCTAGATGTGGATAGTGTTCTTTCTCGTAGATTCCTCCAAGTTGTTCAGAATCACTGCATTGCCACTAATGGAGAAGTCCATTACATTCGATTGTACCACAGTGTATCAGTCTCTGTGTACGATGTTTTCCTGGTTGTGCTCCTCTCACTCTGCATCACTTCCTGGAGGTTGTTCTAGTCCCCATGGAATTATTCCTTTGAGCACAATAGTATTCCATCAGCAACATATACCACAATTTGTTCAGCCATTCCCCAATTGAAGGGCAACCCCTCAGTTTCCAGTTTTTTGCCACCACAAAGAGCGCAGCTATGAATATTCTTGTACAAGTCTTTTTCCTTATTATCTCTTTGGGATACAAACCCAGCAGTGCTATGGCTGGATCAAAGGGCAGACAGTCTTTTAGTACCCTTTGGGCATAGTTCCAAATTGCCCTCCAGAAAGGTTGGATCAATTCACAACTCCACCAGCAATGAATTAATGTCCCAACTTTGCCACATCCCCTCCAGCATTCATTACTTTCTTTTGCTGTCATGTTAGCCAATCTGCTAGGTCTGAGGTGATACCTCAGAGTTGTTTTGATTTGCATTTCTCTGATTATAAGAGATTTAGAACACTTTTTCATGTGCTTATTAATAGTTTTGATTTCTTTAACTGCAAATTGCCTATTCATGTCCCTCACTGATAATTTTTTAAATGTACATCAAAACAAATCATATCAAGCAAACTGGAAAAGAGGACAAAATATGGAAATGATTTTGGTGAAAAGGATGGGCTCACTCTATCTTTGATAGTCTACCCATTCTGGAAAGCAATTTGGAATTATGCTGAGAAAGTGGCTAAAATATCAAAACCCCTTGACCCAGAGATCCCACTCGCGGATGTATATCACAAGGAGATCAATGGCAGGGAAAAAGGCCCATATACCTAAGATATTCATAGCACTGCTTTTAATAGCAGCAAGAACAAAGAGGGCATAATAGAATATTATTTTTTAGTAAGAGATGTCAAATATAAGAAATTGAGAGATGCAAAGGAAGACTTATGTAAACTGATCAATTGTGAAGTAAGCAGAACTAGGGAAAGTGATTTCAGTGATTTCATCAATCTAAATGGAAAGAGCAAAAAGAAAGATACATAGTGTAATTATAATGAGTAAATTTGGCTTCATAAAAGAGTTGAGAAAATATATCTCTCTCACTTCAGAGTAAATCATGGGAATGGAATATTCTATATACTGTTTAGTAGATCTATTGATTGGTTATGTTGATTACTTTTGTTCAATTGTTTTCCCCCTCTTTCTTTTTAAATCTTTGTTAGAAGAGAATGCAGGGAGCAACTAGGTGGCTAGGTGGCTAGAGAGATAGGCCTAGAGACGGGAGGCCTTGGATCCAAATCTGACCTCAGACACTTCCTAGCTGTGTAACCCTGGGCAAGTCACTTAACCCCAATTGCCTGAATCAATACTTAGCATTGATTCTATGACAGAAGGCAAGTATTTTTTTAAGTAGAAGAAGAGAATGCTCTCCAAGGAAGGGATATATTTGGAAAATAAAATTCTTTAAAAACAGTGGTTTAATTTTTTTCATTTTTGGTTTTGTTTTTGGTGGGAATGGATGACCACTCCGGTGATTTCACTGGTACAGGGAATGCTCACTGAAGAAATTCCCTTTAATCCTACTGGTTTACATTTGTCTGACAACTTAGAGAGAATTTCCTTGGGCACTAAGTGGTGATGCAACAAAGATAAATTAGTAAAAATAAGATTAAAAAAATTAGACTTTTTGTCTTTAACTCTTGATCTTGGTCTAGAAGCAACCTTGACTAAGGAGAGGTGAAAAACACTTGTCAACCATCCCCAACATAGAACTTTATGTATATTTATGTATATTTACCCACTTGCAACCAATTGAGTGCTATAAACCTGATGACATTTCTGTGGAGGTTCTTAGACTTTTTTTTTTTTAATAAAAACCCTTACCTTCCTTCTTGGAGTCAATACTGTGTATTGGCTCCAAGGCAGAAGAGTGGTAAGGGCTAGGCAATGGGGGTCAAGTGACTTGCCCAGGGTCACACAGCTGGGAAGTGGCTGAGGCCGGATTTGAACCCAGGACCTCCCGTCTCTAGGCCTGGTTCTCAATCCACTGAGCTACCCAGCTGCCCCCGGTTCTTAGACTTTTGAAAATGATGTTTCTTATGTTTAACCTAAAGTCAGAATAAAATCAGTATTTATAAGTAGCTTATGAATCTTAACTTTGAGGAAATATAGTTGCCACAATAGCTGCTGATTTTCTCTGTCCCATTGTCCTCCTTTTTCGAATCCTGCCTCCAGGAATGAGAAAGAGAAGCAAGCCAATTGTTTACAGGGTTAATCTCTAAAATTATAATTCCCAGCCTGATGTCTATCTCCTAGACCAGTGATGGCAAACCTATGGCACAGGTGCCAAAGATGACACACAGAGCACTCTCTGTGGACACTTAGATTCCCACACATACACAATACTCCCAGAATTCATTACCAGAAAGACCTAGGGACTAGGGTGAGCTACTCCCCTCCCCCTCTCCACCACACCTGATGACATTTTTTCACATCCCCCACCCCTCTGCCCAGAAGCCAATGGGAGCACACAGGGGATAAGATAGGCAGCTCAAAGGCAGCAGAGCTAGAGGGGAGCAGAGGGTTCCAGCCATGCCCCTCCCCTCCCTCTCTCTACACTTGCTGAGGACATTCCTTACTTCACCCATCCCTCTGTTCAGCAGCCCAATGGGAGCACTTCTCCTCCTCTGGGTGGGGTAAGGGTGGGGCAGGGCACTTCTGGCACTCTGTGGAGGAGAGGGGACAGCACACAGTCTGTGTGGAGGAGAGGGGACAGCACACAGGTGGGGGTGGGGGGGCAGGCACCACACTTGGTCTGGAGGATGGGAAGGGGACAGGGCCCAGCACTCTGCCTCTAAAAAGGTTTGCCATCACTGGTCTAGAACCCCCACTGAGTGTTAGGTGTGCTCTGCCCTCCCCCTTTGCCCTACATAGGGGAGGGAGAAACACTCCTAGTAGGCTGCTGGGCAGAGGGGCAGGAGATGTGAAAAAATGTCAGGCACAGTGGAGAGGGGGAAGGGAACAGCACACCTGAGTCCCTCTGCCTTTCTAGTAATGAACTCTGGTAGAGCAGGAGGGGAGGGTGGCCAAGTGCCCACAGAGAGCACTCTGTGTGTCACCTTCGGCACCTGTGCCATAGGTCGCCATCACTGATCTAGTTCAAAGTATATGGACATCTTAGCCACTTTATTCACATAATTCCATATTGCTTTCCAAATTGATTGCACCATTTCAGAGCTCTACCAACATTGTATAAATATGTATTAATATGCCCATCTTTCTACAACCTTTCCCATACTGTTCCATTTTCGGTTATTTTTGACACAGATTTTGTGGAATCTATATTCATCTCTGAAATTGCTTGGAAATATTTAAACTTAGTATTTCTCTAGAACAAGAGTTCTTGGACATTATAAGTTTTGTGTTTTTTTAATACTTTGATAAGTGGATTTTGCTATCATTAATTTCCTTTGTAGTCATGTATTTTAGTGCATTTAAGGACATTCTGAGAATAGGCTTCACCAGATTATGGTGTGCATGCACACACACACACACACACACACACACTCATACACACCATAATTCCTGCTCTAGAAGTGTTGAGAAGAAGGTAATAATGTTGTTGAAATTGTGTGGTGATTAAAGTTGTAGAGCTGTTAGCATAGACTTTCCCTTACTCTCTCTGGAGAGCTTTTGATTCTCAACTGCTTCTCTCTTTATCTTGATCATCTCATTCTCCATTTTCACAATTATTATCTCTCTTAGTCAATACCTCTGTTGTTCAAGGTAAACAAAATGAGGGTGCTGAAACGGAAGAAAAAAGAGATAATCAGAATTCAGAATTTTCTTTCTCTTTTAAAAATGATTTTTATTGATGTCTTTTTTATATCACTATAGTTCCCCTCATTATGCATCTTCCTGCCTCTCCCAGAGAACTATCCTAAAAAAATAGCTTTTTAAGAGAATAGAGAAAAAAGGAGAAGAAATCAGCATAACTGATTGATATATTGAAAAAGTATGAAAATGTGTGCAGTGGGCAACACTTATAGACCACCTTCTTCTTATATCTCATCTTTCAATTCCTGCTTATTCTTCATAATTTTGTAAAATTTACTTTTTATGGTTCTTTCCATTTATATAGTTGTTATTTCATATATTATTTTCTTAGCTCTGCTTACTTTACTCTGCTTTGACTAATATAAATCTGTTTCTCTCTATTCATCACATTGACCATTTCCTTAGCATAGAAAAATTCCATTACATTCACATACCACAATTAGTTTAGTTATTCTCTCCCTATTTTCTTTTTAAGCCATAGAACAAATATTGTTTGTTAGACCCCAGGGACTGATTTTTCTATTTGGAATTCAAAAAAAATAGAACAATTAATGAAACTCTCTGCTTAAAAAATATCTCTCTTATACTAAAAAATCTACTGGTAATGCCTAGTCCTTAAAGCAATAATAGAGACCCTAATATTGTACTTAAGGCCAGAACTGACTTTTAAAAGAATCAGAAAAATCCAATAAAATACTACATTTGTTTTACCTTCAGTCTGAAATCCTGCCTCCCCCTACTTTTTATTTTTGTGACATAAAAGATTCTTTACATGTGGAAGTACAGTGGAGTGAGAAGGAGGGACCTAGTTGACAATCACATTTTTAGATTAATCCACCAGAAGAAAGATGTTCATCTCCTCGTTCCCTCTGGCCACAGTATGTTAGGGTAGCTAGATAGCACTGAATTTGAATTTGGCCTTTGACACTCACTAAAGCTGTGTGTGCCACTGAGCTAACCTCTCTGTGCCTCATTTTCTTCATCTGTAAAATGTGGATTATAATAGAATCCCCATCACAAGGTTCTTCTAAGAATCAATTGAATTTGTACCTTTAAAGTGTTTTGCAAACCTTAAGCACTCTAAATGTGTTAATTCCTCAGAAGAACCTTGTGATGGAGTTCACATTAGTAAATATTTGTTATTTAACATTATTTCATAATGTTTAATATAATGTTATTATATAATTCTATATAAAAATATAATATAACATTATTATATAATTATATCTAAAATATAATATAGTATTATATAATTATATATGATATATAATTATATTATTTTTTATATTTTTTATATAAAAATATAATATAATGTTATTATATTAGTAAATATTTTTTAAGAACAGAAACATAGCAACATACGCATAGAGCTTAGAGGCTAACTAATTTAACCTCCTTATTTTATAGTTGAGAAAGCTAAAGCTAAGGAGATGACCTGTAGAAAGTAATTGAACCTAAATCCTCTGATTTTCAAACTTTAGACTTTTCCATGTTTTTCCCTTCCCTCCATTAAACTATTATAAAACCCAAGAATGAGCAGAAAGTGGGAAAATAAGCATTCATAATGAAGCATCCTCAGCAGTCCTCAAATGGCTTATAGTAAGCTGTTAGGATGTTTAAGTTCACAAAGTCTTTCCCATTAACAGACCTGGACCATCTTATTAGAATCTTCTGCTGAGGATATTTTCAATCTGTTGTCAGATATTTACGGACCTATTGTCAAATACGTGTTAACCAACTGCAAATAAGGCAGCAGAGAAGAGAGACATAGAATCATAGCACATAAGATTTTAGATTATGGAAGAATTAGTTTGTGGATGTGAGTGCAAAGATTCCAGGAAAAGGGACCCAGCACAGCAGAGTCCATCAAATTTGACAGCTAACTTCGTTTTTCACTCCTTGGAATCTCTCTCCAACAGCTTCACTGATCCTTTGTCTTTTGGATTTGGTTTATCTTGGAATTAAAAAGTGTTAGAGGTGAGAAAATGGATGAGAGGACAATGAGAACCCCTAGTTTCACTTTACCTTCAGACCTGTGAAAAGCAATTTTTTTTTAAAATCTGAGAGGAAAGCTTACCTTTTGTGTAAGACCCTTTGCCTGTGCCTGGAACTGGCACATAGTTTTATGTGTGCCTGTTAGTTTGAACGCGTGATGCGGATCTGCTTTTTGTCCAGGCTGACGGTTATTATATCTTAATGGGTGAAACACTACGCTAATGATCCTTGTGTATATAAATTCTTGTAGTAGAGAGCAGACACCAGAGGACCACATAAAAATGTTTGCCTCAATTTCCCTGCAAAAAAGGAGCTCAGAAACCAGACTCGGCCAAGTAACAGATTTTTAAAGGTAAAGGAACCCAATAAAATTACCAGCTTTTCACAGCGTGTGTCTACTTCCTTTAGACATATTGTGAGGTGTAGGTGAAGTATTCTAACTGAACTGACAGTGTGAGGGGGACAGCTCAGGAGAGAGCAAGATAAAAGTAAAAACCACCAGCAATGATTGATCCTCGTTTTGTGGAGTTGACACTTCACCTTTCAGACATCTGCAGGCGTGTTGGTATAATGAGATATGGAGGGGAAAGCCAAAACGGGAATACTGTATGGGGGACCTTGAGGCTAACGGCATTATATTTTTGGAGTGTTAGTATTTGTTCATTTTGCTGGAATAGCAAGATGAAAGGCGTAGGTTCAAAATGGGGTGAAAATGAGATTTCATCAGATCTCAGGTAACAGGGTCACTCATATCAAAGAATTATTTCTCTGTAGTGTGATGACTTCCTTCTCGGTTTTCTGGGTTAATATAACAAACTACAAGTTTGAGAGGTTGCGTTTTTGAACAACAAGCATTTATTAAGTGCTTATGACCTGGTAGACCTTAGGAGTAGGTGTAGGGTATATATAAAGAGGTCCTTGCCCTCATGATGCTCGAGGCATTGCAATATAGTGAAACAAACCCCAAACTAGGAGGCAGAAGACCTGGGTTCTAATCTTCCACTAAGCCCACACTATTTGCTTGCTATGTAACTTAAAACAAATTGTTTACAGCATTTCAAATTATTTTGTTGTTAGTTGGTATATTTGTAAAATGGAGGTATAGTAATCATACTTTATTCAAAGGCCTAAAAAATAATGATAAAGATGTAAATGGTGCTTATCAGATGAGTGGTATATAGACAAAAAAAAAGTACAATAGGAATACTTATTAGTAAGAAATCATTGTATTTTGGAAAGCTTCAGAGAGCAGGTGAGAGAATGCAACTAGATGTATTCTGTTCCCTGACCATTTTCTATCTGCAATATCCGTAAAATTCTGGAAGGTTGTATTTGTATCACTCCTAGGAACCAAAATGGTTGCAAGTTTCTCTTTTGATACATCTTCTAGGTAGTAAAGGAAAGAAGTGAGAAAGGTTGTATTTGTATCACTCCTAGGAACCAAAATGGTTGCAAGTTTCTCTTTTGATACATCTTCTAGGTAGTAAAGGAAAGAAGTGAGAAAGGTTGTATTTGTATCACTCCTAGGAACCAAAATGGTTGCAAGTTTCTCTTTTGATACATCTTCTAGGTAGTAAAGGAAAGAAGTGAGAAATTAATAATCACTAATGAAGTTTCTTTATATTTTATAGGTTTTTCCTTCTATCTAGAACACAGAGGATAACCAGTGGACATTTATTTACTAAATGATGTGACTAAATTATTGAATCCTTAAATTTTAAAAAGGATGCTTATTGACAACATAACTCGTGTGCTCTCTAGTTAAATTTACATAATAATCTTTTCATGTCACTAAGTGCAATACTTGGATGTATTGAAATTTCAATTTAGATGTGAGAAAAATGCTTCCAGTATTTTGAGTATTTTCCTTTCCCCTCATAATTTTGCTGGCTGATTTTTGTAAGAAGGTAATGGGATTTGCATGAGGCTGAAAAGGTATCTGGCCATTTCATTTAAATGGTTGCCGGAGGTTTAAAAGCAAGTTCCATCTGATAAATTAGTGAGTTCATATTATTGACACACATAAAATAACAGTCCTGCTGGGAGGGTAAATTCTTTCCTCCTTCCTTCAAGTGATGACTGCATTTTCATTTAGTGGTTTCAAATTGGTCTTTGTGAAAGTATATGGCATTTGGGGTTTCACTTAGCTTAGAAGCCTTGCTTTGTTGCTAAAGCATTAACCTGATCTTTCCGTATCCACATCCCCAAACAACTAAGGGTCAACCCAAGGTGTTACAGCAAGCGGTGAATCAAGGAATTTAAGGTCTTTACTTAGTATCATCTGATGAGTTCAATCTTCATACAGCTGGATAACATCATTGTATTTGGGAAAGTGAAAAAGAAGCCACACTAATTGAAATATTCAATAAATTTCAATAAAATTTGAATTTTACCTTGATGAGCTTCACCATTTTTATTTTTTCCCCTCTGCCTTCTCCAGGAGTCCCATTGTCATGTGGATGGACAGATTAATAATTGACAGGCAAAATTTTAAGGCATTCTAAATGTCACTGGTCCTTTTAATAAAATTAATTAGCCTGCCATGGAGAAAATTTACTAGCCTGCTGGTTAATTTCACAATGTAAAATCAGGGAACAGAGTGTGGGGGGTGGGATGGAGAAGAAACCTTATTACTTTTGAATAATTATTTAAAGATGTGAGCCTTGCCTATTTCAAACATTTCGGATAGCCAAATCCATGAGGGCTTTTAAATCTCAGGGTTTGTGTCCCCACATAGAAGGGAAGAAATCTAACATAGCAGAAATGGAACCAGTATCAGGTAGCAGCAGCTAAATGGCTTGTTTAGGTTACAGTGGGACAATTCAAATGGTAATAAGATTGGGGGACAGAGAGGGTGCTTTAAGATTGGGATTTGGGAGGTGGCCATAATCTTCATTTGCCATCGACACTATTTTCTTCTCCATTCTCTTTGTAACTTAAACACGATGTTGGGTTGGCAGTGGAAAGGTGTTCAAAATCACATGCCTGGATAAATTTAATTTGCAAAAATTTTCTTTGTTTCCCCCCAGAAAAGGAAAGAATCCTTTAGTCAGGTCTATGGCACTAGGTACTAAATCTCTTCAATTACTGACTGGGAAGAAAGATTAAAAAACGTGCCTCAAACCTACACCCTGGTTTAGTTCTAAAGCATAAACACTTCTCCTGCAGAGCCTAAATTAAACAGCAGTGGGACATGGAGTTTGTGGGATTAAATGAGGCAGGGCAAGGGCGCAGGCCAATGATAGAAACCATTTTGGCTCCTTTCATTTTAGCCCCCTGGGGATCAGGGAAAGAGAACAGTAACATGGTGAAAGGCATAACTTGTGTGAGAATGTGTGATATTATATTGACTGGAAACTGGGCGGGAAATAAATGTTGGCTTGGGGGGTCTAACGAAATATTTTATATTCTCTCTCTTTCTCTCTCTGTCTCTCTGTCTCTCTCTCTCTCTCTCTCTCTCTCTCTCTCTCTCTCTGTCTCTCTCTCTCTCTCTCTCTCTCTCTCTCTCTCTCTGTCTCTGTCTGCCTCTCTTCTCTTCTCTCTCTCCTACTTCTCCACTTCTCTCTCTCTGTCTGTTCGTCTCTGTCTGTCTGTCTGCCTGTCTCTGTCTCTGTGTCTCTGTCTCTGTGTCTCTGTCTCTGTCTGTCTCTGTCTCTGTCTCTGTCTCTGTCTCTCTGTCTGTCTCTGTCTGTCTCTCTCTGTCTCTCTCTCTCTCTCTCTCTCTCTCTCTCTCTCTCTCTCTCTCTCTCTCTCTCTCTCTCTCTCTCTCTCTCTCTCTCTCCATCCTTCCTTCCCTCCCTCTCTCCCTCTCCCCCTCCTTTTCTTTCCCAGCAATTTTCAATGTGGATGATTCTGTGGTGGACTTGGAAACATTGGAAGCCCTGTATGAAAATGTAAGTGTTATTTGTCTTTGCTAAAAGCAAGAAGGCAAGTGAGGCATAATGGATAGAGGAGCTAGGCTTGGAATTATATAGATTTGGAATTCAAGCCCTACCTTTAACACCTAGTAGCTATGTGACCCTCAGCAAGTCTTTTACCAAGGTCCCCAGAGCATTTTTTCTAATATCAGTTATTAACAAAGTCTTAATACACATTAGCAAAAGGAGTATTTCCTCTACACCAAGAGCTCCTTATACCCAGAAAATAATGTCTAGACCATAACAAATAAACTGACCAAAAAAGACCAAAAATAGATGCCATTCTCCATTAGAAGCACTAGTGGGAGGGTGGATGATGGCTGAGATGCTAATAGGAATTGAGTCATCTAAATCTCTGTTACTGTATTCAGTGTAGGAGACCTCATTTACACTGTGAGGCTGGGGGTAGAAGGTAAGATCAAAGTTGTAGCTGATGGAAAAATCAGTAAGTTGTCAGAAAATCGGCTCTAAGAATAGTCTTCCTCTAACCATATATATTCTCTTGGGTATTCTTTCCCTTAATCTCCATATGCCTCAGAGATCTCATTTGAGAAACAGTAGTACTATTATGCTCTTTAATCCCAGGAACAGCTAAGTGACACAGTAGATAGAGCACCAGACCGGGGGTTAGGAAGACCTGAGTTCAAATTTGGCCTCAAACACTTATTAATTATTTAAATGGGGCAAGTCACTTAAACCTGTTTGCCTCAGTTTCCTCAACTGTAAAATAAGCTGAGAAAGGAAATGGCAAACCACTTTAGTATCTTTGCCAAGAAAACCCCAAATGAGGTCATGAAAAGTTGGTTGTGATTGAAATGACTGAACAACACAACTTTATTCCAGAGGTACTGATGAGGGTAAAATGAGATGATAGATATGAAAGTAAAAATTATTAGATAGTAAAAAGTCTCATAAAGTGATAGGGTGATAATATTTGGTGTATTAATGGGAAATTATCATTATCATCCAAGTCAGGTGAGAAGGATTCCCAGTAGAATCAAAGCAAACACCCATCACATTTTTATGAGTGGATTTTTTTTAAATAGTTTAATAGAAAAGTGGATTCTTTGGCATGAGAAGGAAGGAATAGAAGAGCAAAGGAGACAATTCACCAAAAATGTGACCTGAGAGCTGAGTCCCCAAAAGTAACATGAGGATCTGTCAGTTATGCAGTGATCCTTGGGCTCAGGAAATTGTTCTATTGAATTATGCAAATAATTCTCATATTTAACATTTTGTGAGTTTCTGTAGAGCATACAAAAATGTAAGTCTTATGCCTTGGAGGACTTCTCAACATAGCTAGAGAGGCTGCACATACATGTGAAATAATTATATGGTCATATAATTCTGCAGCATGGCATGATAGTTATATTGAAAGGTATCCTGGATTGGTTTCATATCAGTTTCAAATCTTACTAGCTGTGTGATCCAGGGAAAATTATTTAAGTTAGCTTACTCAAGTAATTTCCTAAGACTTGGGTACTAAATCATAGATGAGTTCTGATCTGCATTGGTGGTGGCAATTCTCAGCATGGAAGTTCTCAGTGTTGAAGAAATTATATATTCTCTATATACTCCAAATGATGCAAGATATAATTGTTTCATTCATTCATTCAATGTGGTGAATGCTCAAAGAAACAGAATGAAGAAGATGAATTTTTAAAAAAACAGCCACCTGATAAACATATTATTACTAGAAATATTCTTGACAGTACAGAATAACTATTAAGATATTTGAGGTCTGGTAGTAGACTAAAAAGTTTCACGTGTGATATGACTTCTGAATCACAAAAGGAAGATAAACAGTTTTACGACTTAAAATACTATAAAAATTCACATTTATATAACACTTTTAAATTGGCAAAATGCATGTCCTCACCATAACCCTGTGCCGTTGTTGGTAGTACATTATTACTATACCCTTTTACAGATTATTTAACTGAAACTTGGAAAGTCACACAACTGGCATGCTAGAATTAGCGCATCAATTTAGACCTCCTTATTCCTGGTCTGAAATTCTTTTTTCATTTTGCCATCCTTAAAATATTGAGTGCCAGGGGGCAGCTGGGTAGCTCAGTGGATTGAGAACCAAGCCTAGAGACGGGAAGTCCTGGGCTCAAATTTGACCTCAGCCACTTCCTAGCTGTGTGACCCTGGGCAAGTCACTTGACCCCTATTGCCTAGCCCTTACCACTCTTCTGCCTTGGAACCAATACCCAGTATTGACTCCAAGATGGAAGGTAAGGGTTTAAAAAAAAATATATTGAGTGCCAAAGAGAATCCTTGCAGAAGATATGCAGGGGGAAGCAGCTAGGTTGCTTAGTAGGTAGAGAGCCAGACCTGTAGACAGGAGATCCTGGGTTCAAATATCACCTGAGACACTTCTTAGCCATGTGACCCTGGGCAAGTCACTTAAACCCTATTGCCAAGTCCTTAACACTCTTCTGCCTTGAAATGGATACTTAGCCAAGAGAGAGAAAGGGAGAATGAATATCCATGAACCATTTATCTGTAATATTTTACCAAAATTATGTACATTAAGGGAGAAAACTGACATATCTCAGAGTCCTTTCTAAACTGAGGGTATAAATATCTGGGGTCCCTCTCTGTACAATCTTATGTCATTGGCTGCTCAGCCTCTAAACCTTTTATTCTCTAATATTTTGGCTTAAAACCAGCTGGCTCCATCTCTGCAATGCAGGGAAAGAGACCTACATATTTAGTTTTTATCCACCAGCTTGAATATCCATATAGACTTCAATCAATTGTGTAGATTGGACCAAATGATCTGTGAGATCCCTTCCAATCCTGAGATTCCATGATTTAACAAGACAATCTCTTATTTCCTACATTTTGTTATTTCATCACAGAGAGCCCAGAAGGATGAGCTGATAAAAATAAGGAAACATTATGAAACCTCCAAAGAAGAGGAATTGAAACTACTGGACAAACCTGAACAGTAAGGATTTGTGAATGTCTCTCCCTTGGGTGGGAATGGGAGATTAGATTGGGGCCAAAGTTCAGAATGCTGCCCCCTCTCCTCCTCTATCCTTCCACCCCTCTGCACTTTCCTGGTCCCTCAGTTTTGAAAAATAAAACTTAACTCCTATTATAGTCTATTAGATCACAATGCAATCATTCCAGTGACCTATTGCACAGGCACAAAAATAACCTCAGATGCCAGGAAATTCAGGATCAAGATTTAAGCTATTGCATACTCTCTTACTCGCTTTGCTTCCCTCCTTCCCTCTAGTTTTAGTAACTCACTAATTCCTCCTAGACTAAACATTCTGGCTAAGAGTAACTGAAGAAGATAAGGTAGCTCTGACTACTTACTTGCTTCAGGAATAAAGCATCATCAGAGTTCCAGAATTAATTATGGTTATTATTTTCCTAAACATTCCCTTCAATAAATGAAGCCAAATCACATTTTGCTCCTAGATTCATCTAGCTGGCTCTCTTATTGAGTTTTGTTTCATTTTTTTAACCCCACACATAGCTTTCCATTTTCTCTCTGTATTTTCCTTTTCATCCCTATCTCTTTTTTTTTCTGCAACTGTGGTTAGGTGCTATTCTTTTGCCTTCCCACTCCTTATTCATACAGGTATTAGCAGCCTTGGGAAGTCAGAGATGTGGAATGGATTCAGAGTAGATACTGGTTATTATTGACTTGGATGGGTCACAGGGAGACCAGTCTTAAAGAACCAAGAAGATATCGGTGGAAACTGAGTAGTTCCTTGGCCCCTTGGTCATGATTAGCATCAGGAAGGATCTTAGGAGAATAGATGGAATTGAATATCCATAGAACTCCTTAAGATGATTGGATCCCTTGAATAGCATAGAACTTTGAGACATTTTCCCTCCAACCTCCATACATACTCTGTTTAAGATCTACAGAGTAGCTAGATCTATCCTAGACCTCCTTAAATGGTGATGGGATTTCAAGGCTTGAACTAGATCCCTGAGATGCCTTTGGATCCCTTCTCTGTGTTCTGGAGGCTTTGGGCTATGGCTTCAGGAGTTTAGATGAGAATAATTCTCAGAAAACTGGGAAGCAGATTAAGATCATTTCCCCAACCTTCCTTTGTCCTTGTTTCCTATCCTTAAGTTCTCAGGAACTTCAGTATTGCAGGTCCTTTTTACTATGGTGCTCTGCCTTAGCCTGCACACCTTTGCAGGGTCCCATAGTCTACATATGCCTTCCTCACTCTCTTCCGTGACCCCCAATCCCCAATCCATCCTTTCCTGCCATGTGTCTAATTTCTTCTCCTACTGTGCTTTCTCCTTTTCTAAAACCCTTATCTTTTCTTTTAGAACAGGTACTAAATATTGACTCCCAAGTAGAAGATGGATCTCCTTACCTCTATTTTATTTTTTTAAACCTTTACTTTCAGAAGAGTGGTAAGGGCTAAGCAAATGGGGTTAAGTGGCTTGCCCAGAGTTACACAGCTAAGAAGTGTCTGAGGCCAGATTTGAACGCAGGACCTCCCATCTCTAGGTCTGGCTTTCTATCCACTGAGCCACCTCACTGCTCCAGACAGTGCTGTCTTTTTAACTAAGTCTTGCAAAAAAAAGGTGTTAATGGTTGACTATGGAATAACTAATGGTGAGATTTCAGGTCATGGAAAACTTGAGATATATGAGAAAAGATGTTTAGGGAGAGCAAGTATTTTAATGCTCAAATCACACCATGTAGGCAATTACTTTCTGAGACATTTGGAAAGGATCTTGCTGCCCATAGTCAGCAGTGCCATACTTTTTTTTTCTCATTGAATAGAATGCTGGACCTGGAGTCAAGAAAATCTGATTTCAAATCTGACCCTAAATAAATACTAGTTGTGTACCCCTAGGCAGGTAACTTAACTTTTGCCTGCCTCTGTTTCCTCCCTTGTAAAGTGAGAATAATAATAGTATCTAATTCCTCAGAGAATCAAATGACATCATATTTATAAAATACTTTTCAAACTTCAGAGTTTCAGATAAATGGTAAACTGTGAGGAGACATCTTTATCCTGGATTTTTAGTCCTGGATGTTTTAAGCAATGAGCAAATTGCTAATAAGTAACTGGGGGAGGAATACTTTTGCTTATCTCTCTCTCACTCTTCCCTTCCATTCCTGATATCTCTGCCACCAGAAGCCTTTCATTTTTCCCTTTTTAGCCCTGTCCCCTTCCCAGGGTTATTCTAGATACCAAGCTGTGGGATTATAGAATGTGGATACAATGATAACCCTTCACCTAATAATGATTGTCTCTACAGCTGTCATGTGGGAATATTGGGAAAGGTTTCACCTTTAATGGGTTATGATCATAATGATTCCTCAGAACATCTATGACCATCACTGACAGAAAACCAGGCACTTCTGTTGTTCCTGGCAGGGAGGGGGTGCATGGGTTGAATTGCTGGAAGGAGAAGGAGAGGAGAACGAGCAACTATTCAGACTGAGCAAATTTTACCTTCCCTCCCGACCTCCTGCACAGTGTTGTGTGTGTCTGAGGTTTGCCAGAGTTTGACTCTCTGGCAACCTATTAGCTCTTCAACTCTTAGTGAATTGACTATAAGTATATTTTACATACTGGAAAATATGAATCATTTACTGAGTTCCAACATTGCAATTTCCTTCAAGTACTGTGGTGCCAGTCCTGTAAATCATAGCAAGGAGCGGTTGGCCTCATCACTCACCTCATCAGTTTTATTCCATCCCAGCCCAAGAATTGAAAAAACAGTTGGAGGATAGCTGTTGTCTGCTTGGGGCAAGACTGGGAGCCACTGGTGTAATAGAATTAGACAAGGGATTTGGGAGCTGTGTCCTCCATACTGATTAAAAGGAGCCCCTGGAATATACATCCAAATCCCTTTTAACTGGTTTGGGACTTCAGAAATAAGAAATCAATGATTAACCTTTCAAAAACAAGTTGACCATCACCAAAGACTCCTGGCATTCTGATAACTACTCCTATGTAGTGGGATGCTGGTCAGGGAATTTTTACAATGCCTTTTGGGTTTTCAGACTAAAGCAAAATCTTTCTGGAAAATGAGATAAAAAATAACTACTCACCATTAGTATAGCACTTTATAAAGTATGTGTTTGTGCGTACATACACAGACATATATGTATATGTATATATATAAAAGCTTTGGGAATTTGTTACTTCATTGGGGTGTAGTGGGAAAAATACTAAATTTGGAGTCGAGGAGATCTGAATTTGAATCCAAGAACAGGACTGGGAATTTGAAGAACCTGCATACATTTGTTCTAAGCTAATACATTTTCTAGTAAATGTAAGATAGAAGAATCCTGGTGTTCAGAGTTGTGAATGTTATTTATTTAAATATAGAAACACTATTTGTATATTTGTATTGGGCTCCATTTTCCTCATCTATAAAATGAAAGGAATTAGAATGGATTATCTCTGAAGTCCATGAGAGCTTTAAATGCTAGGGATATGTGTGGTAAATTGACCCAAAGATGCAGGGGAAGACAACCCAAAATGCAATTAATCAAAAAGTATTTTCTGATTGCCTGCATTACAGAAATCCATTTAGTTATTACGATGGTCCATACACAGAAGAATAAAAGATAGACTCAAGGAGTTTACCACCTATTTGAAAAGACAAGACTTCAGCACATTTTTGAAGGAAAAGGAATCACAATATCCCAATATTTTACAAACTCTAATTCCTATCTTAGTATCACAGGAACTTGTCCAGGTTGCTTTAAGACACTATTCTAAGGAACAGCTTCCGTTTTTTTTTTCCGACTATGCCACATTGTAAACTGCAAAGTGCCATTTATATGTTAGCTTGCATTTTTTTGTCCTCATGATTTCAGAGGGGATAGTGTGTATGTGACAAGAAGAGTACAGGAAAACTCCATCTTCTAATGCAGCCTAGCTCTGTAGTGTCAGTCTTGCAGTGGGTCCAGTGAACATTAAGATCTAGATAGTTCCCTAGCATCAGTGACTGTAGGGGCATAGCTTTGCATGGAGAGAAAACAGCTGAGGATGGGAGAGCTTGTCTTAAAGAGATGCTTTCCAGTTGGTTTCTTGGTAGGATATTTCTCACAGACCTAATCAAAATTAATTTGAAAGTTTCTTAAACCTCCCCTTTACACATGTGTCCAATCTAGATAGTAGTTTCTAGTCCCTTCTATGTGCACAGACCCATAAAAAAAATTCCTAGAATTTGGAAGTTTTCCTTTATACAGATTGCTCTCTAGTTGTATTGAAAAGTCTATTTCTGTGTAATTATTTTAGTGAAATCAAAGGTATCTTTCAGCTGTCCTAAGTTCTCTGGTAGGATAAAATCTCTTAGGATAGGAAAAAAGAAACAACTTTAGAACAGAAAACAAAAATTTATGCCATGGAGCCCTTTGGTAGTCTGGTGGAGCCTGTGAAACCCTCTTAAAATAAAATATGTAAGATTAAAAATAAGAACAATTATGTTCAAGTTGTTATCAAGATATTGAAAAATAATAAAAGCTAGCATTAACACAGTGATTTAAGGTTTTTCACAGCACTTTACATATGTTAACTCATTTAATCCCTTAACCATTCCTGTGAGGTAGGCAATATTATAATCCTCATTTTACAGATGAGGAAATTGAAGTATAGGAAGATTAAGGAATTTATCCAGGGTCTCAGGTAAGCATCCATGACAATTTAAATTCAGATCTTTTTGACTTGAAGTCCTGTCATCTATCTATTATGACACCTATCTGCCCAAACGAGTCCATAGACCATAGCTTATGAACTCCTGCTATATTTGGAATAAAGTATAAGACTTGGAACGTCTATTGAGAAAGGGGAGGTAATAATGAGAAAAGTAGCTTCTTGGTTTGTTTTTTTCTTTCTACAGGTAAATTTATCTCTATAGATAAGTTTCCATATAGTCCCTAAAGCACAGTAATAGGCATTAATAAGGATACTACTCTTTGTACCAACAGAGTAAATAAATATTCTTATACCATCAGATGATCTCATCTACAAAGAGATGAATAAAAGCAAAGCATAGTTGGATTGGTAGACCAAGTATTGATTTTTAGTCTCTGTGTAAAGTCTTGGGATTCGTGAGAGAATGCATCATAGAATCACTACATTTATCTGAAGGAATATGATATAGTCATCATTAAACAACATTTGCTTTATAGTAGCTGAACCTTAACCAGGGACCACCTCTTTGAAAGGTTTTAAATGAGGTCTATTTTTACAAACAAAGATAGAGTTCCCAAGCAGGAGTTGGATTCCTGAAAGTATGGGAAGAGGAAAAGAGCCTATCACTTTGGGAGTCTCAACTTGCTCAATAATAAAAGAAATGATGAGTTTGTTCATTTAAAACAAACAAACAAAAAAAAAAGAAACGAGAAGGGGACAGCTATGTGGCTTAGTGGGTAGAGAGCCAGGCTTGGAGACAGGAGGTCCTGGGCTCAATTCTGCCCTCAGTACTTCCCAGTTATGTGACCCTGGGAAAGTCACTTAGCCCTGTTGCCACCTAGCCCCATTTACTGCTCTTCTGCTTTAGAACCAAGGTAATGATTTTTTTTTAAATCTGAAAACCTAAATGAAACTGAAAAACAAAGTGAACCTAGAGAACTCTATATAGCAAAAGAAATAGTGTTTAAAGAATAACTTGGGTATGTCCTCCAGAGAAAGAACTAATAAATAGAAGCAAGCAAGACATAATTTTATATATACATGTATCTTTTTGTCAAATGATAAATTTCAGGGCAGGGAAGAAGGGAGGGAAAATACCTGGGAATTTTAATGTAACAAATAAAAAAATTTTAAAAGAGTTGAGTTGTTATAGAAAAATGTCTAAAAGTTCTTCCTGCTATAAATAAGTCCTGTGATCTTATGAAACCCTATTGTTGATCATTTTCCCTTTCCCACCATATTTTTCCTTGCCACTCACTCTAATGATCAGAGGTTATAAAGATTCTGGAGAAGGATTCCTTTCCTCCTATGAATTCCCTTTGCTGAAGCAATTAATGTCTCAAATGTCCTTAATGTCTCAAATGAAGGATTTTGACATGAATGGAAGGCTAAGTATGGAAAAGCAGTTGATAATTAGGAGTTTATTAAAGTACAAATATCTCCAGAAGTAGAGGGATCATAAAATGTGAGCCAAATAAACTTCTTCGGGTACAGAAGTAAAAAAGCTTTCCAACTTTGCTCCTGTGTAAAAGTATTCTTTATGTCAGACTGCAGAAACCTCAGAGAAATGGTGTTATGGGTCCACCAAGAACTTCAGAAATACCAGTTAGTCATCATTTCAATTCCAAAATCAAATTAATAGCTGAGTGAGTGGATTCCCTCCTTTGCTGAGGTCATGGCCAGCTGTTTCCATTCATATTAATTTATGCCCCTTACTCTGATTGTTGGCCTGGAGAACTTGTCAGCTATTCCAGCCCAAGTCTACAAAGCCCAGTAATGCCTGAACTCAGACAGTGAGTTACTGTGTAGGTCAGTCCTCACAGTGAGCTGTCTGTTGGGATCAGTGATTAGTGTTTTCTTTACACTTTGTCAACACATGTAGGCTGAAGTGAAGGACAGAGCAGTTATCAGATGATTTAATGAATATCTATGATTAATCTAAATGATAGGAACTCATCTATTGCTTACAGGGAACTTGGGAATCATCTAGTTAATAATAGTTCATTATTAGGACACTAGTTAATAATAAAAAAAATTATGTTGTACCAGGCTTTCAAAGTACTTTACATGGGTTTCCCCCTTTGATCCTCAAAACAACCCTATCTAGTGGGTGTTATTATTATCCACCTTTTTAAAGACAAGAAAATTGCGGCTTAGACAGATGGTGACTTGCCCAGGGTTACAAAGTTAATAAATATCTCAAGCAAGATTTGAACTCAGGTCTTCCTAATTCCCAAGATGGCAACCAGGTGATACAGGAGAGTGTTGGGTTGAGGTTGGGAATGTTCATCTTCCTCAGTTCAAATCCTAGCTGTGTGATCCTGGGAAAGTCACTTAAGTCTGTTTGCCTTAGTTCCTCATCTGTAAAATGAGCTGGAGAAGAAAATGGCAAGCCACTCTACCATCTTTGCCCAGAAAATCCTAACTGGGATCACAAAGAGACAGACATGACTAAAAAACAACAAAACAACAACTTTCCTAACCCCAAGTCCAGTACAATTTCCCCTCTGTCACCTAGTACCTACCTTACCATAGATTTAAGGTTGGAAGTAAGAGTAGATCAGCCTAGTCAACCTTCTTATTTTGCAGATAAGGAAACTGAGGTCAAGAGAGGTTAAGTGACTTGAAACAGAGTCAGATTTTGAACTCAAGCCTGCTGATCACAAATCTAGCCCTTTTGCTATGACTGCATTGCACATCCAAATTTTACAGATGGAGAGATGAGACCTAGAAAAGTGACATTTGCTTAAAGTCCCATGGAAACGGAGCTGGGTCTGTGCCCTTTCCACTACTCCATACAGTCTACTTGCTTTTTCCTGGCCCTGAATTCTGTATGTCACTTAACCTTATAAACACAGCTAGAATGGGCATTTTGAAGAAGGGAGTTACCATGCATAATTTCAGAAACTAAAAATAGAAATGGGCACTCGCGCTGACATTCGCTCTTTTGGAGCAAACCAAATATGACAGTAGAGACCAATGGTCATAGCTTTTGCACAACCATTTGTCTGGTCTTAAAATGTTTCAGATCAATCTAATAAACATTAAGTATCTACCAAATACAGTATACTGTGCCAGGCATCACAGAAGATGAAAAGATAAAAGACATGGTCAATATCATCATGAAATTTACTCACAAATAGAGTATACTTTTGTCTACATGTGATATATACACATATGTATAGAAATACATATTTTCATGGAAATTTCATTAATTAAAATAATTTTTTAAAAAGAGAGGCTAGATCTGAAATGTAAAACAGGTTACGTGTGAACCCTATTAATGGCTACCATCATTACAGCACGTTAAAGTTTGCAAAGCACATTATAAACATCATTTTATCCTCACAACAATCCTATTAGGTAGATGCTATTATTATATTTATTTTAAAGATGAAGAAACAGAGATAGATGAAATTTAAGTGACTTCTCCAAAGTCACACAACTAGTAATTAATTATCTGAGGTCACATATAATCTCAAGCCTTCCTGATTCCAGGACTAAAGTATTTGCTGTGTCCTATACAAAAGCAAGGAATTGGCTATCAAAGTATTCTTTTGACTCTTAATTTGTAGTCACAAGTCATGTCTGCCATGTGGTGAGACTTTTGTCATTTTGTAGGATTATCTCATCCAATATCTTTTATTTAAAATGTTCAAGCTCAAACCGAAATAAAGAAAAGCTACAGTTAGCTCCTCTCCTGATTTTCCTGAATTCATCTCTATATGTGTCATTTACTTTAATTTGCACAGGTTCTTATACGAGTTAGCCCAGATTCCAAATTTTGCCGAACGTGCCCAGTGCATCATCTTCAGATCTGTCTTTTCAGAAGGTATTACCTCTGTTCATCGAAAGGTGGAGATCATTACACGGGCTTCAAAGGTGTGTTCATTTCCTAACTTAATGCGCTACCCAGAGATGGGAGGATGGACCAAATGTCTTTCAGAAAGCATTTACTGCTGTGAGATTCTAGGTTTTTCTAAAGCCTTTACAATAGGGATTTTGTTGTTTTTTGCTTTGTGTGTGTGTCTTTGGTGGGACTGTGAGGAGAGGGGAATGCCTATGCCTCCTGTGTGCCTCTGAATGAACACACTGGCTCTTCAAAACCAATTATATTCAAAACAAAATAATTTTATTGGAGTTCTAGCACTTCGTAATAATAATAATGATAATAACTAACACATATATAAGTTTTCATAGTGCTTTATATACATCAAAAAGTACTTTACATACAATCTTTTCTGATCTTCAAAACAAATTTCTGAGGTAGAACATCTTCTGGGTAGTTTAACTAAAGAAATTATCTTGGCATTGGACCGTAATATGGATCATTGGTGGTTTATCCAATTTGGCAGATAAAAATGGATGCTAAAGACTTGGAATTCAAATCAATAAGTAATGGGATGACTGATTATAAAAAACATATCAGTATTTTTTTCTTGATTGTCTCGGTCCATTTGCAAGAGTTTTGTAAAATTGGGACCTCTGAGGTAGGCATGCAAAAAGGTAACTTTGGTGGCAGTAGAGAGGAGGAGAGATTCCAGATATTTTTCACCAAATGGAGCAATACTCCCCTACTCCAAAACTGTGTCACATGAAAAGCAAGCCAAGTGAGACCAAAATGACTTGTTCAGGGTCAGTCTCAGACTAGATTTGAACTCAGGTCTTCCTGACTCCAGATCCAGCTACTGTATCACCTACCTGCTCCAATGGAGAACCTTGTGTTTGTTTAATCATTGACTCAGAGAACTATAAAGGTAAAAGTTTTAGAACCTGAAGAAATCTTAAAAAACCTCTTCACCCTCTCCTTTTAATGATGAAAGACTGAGCCTCTGAAAGATTATGTGTGACCCTTAACCCTAGCTATACCACACATGTTAAAAAAACACTTTGGGGTTCAGCACAATGATTAAGTGGTTTCATTTCCCCATTTTCTTTCAGTGATCCATTTCTGTAAGAACACAATATTTTCCATAAATGACTTGATACTTAATCAGTTCTCCAATGGATATAGGGTTTTTTAAACCTAAATATTAGCTGTTTTCAATAAAGAAACCATAACTATAACCATACTATAATGAACTCCCTTAGTACCACCTTAACAGGGAAGAGGAAAAAAATTGACTAAAGGTCATTTAAAACAAAACAAAAAAAACAATTTATCTTTGCACTGAAATAAATAGAAAATAAGCCAAAAGGCAGAAATAAGTTTCTTGAATTTTTTTTTCATTTGAGTAACAAAAATAAGAAGAAAATCAAAATGAGATGGAGATCTGAAGGAAACTCTGAACAGTTTTAAATTGTAAAAGTTTATGGACTCATCAGCAAGCACATAGTAAATTGCAGTGCATGGCCTTAGGTTGCTTTCAGAGTGGCTGTCCTCTTAATTTTATACTTATTGAGAAAAGAGAAAAGTCTTACTATTTATACTACACAGACTATAATTGAAATGTATGTGTATAAATTGCCTGTCCTACAAACAGATTCCTAAGAGGCATTAAATTCTTTTCCCACCTGAAATCATCAAGGAATAAGCCTAAATATATCAGACTTAAAAAAATATTTAGAGGCTCTTACAGGTTTTTTTAAAGCTCTAACAGGTACAGAAAAAGAACATGGTTACCAACAATCTTTAATAGTATAAAATATGCAGTCTTGATAATTTGATGACTGGAAGCAGTAATGTTTTATGGGCATTTCTGGGGAAATTGATTAGGGAAAATGTGTTTTTGGACCACTGATAATCTTGCCTACTGTCACATATCAGTTGCTTTATCATTTGAGGTGTAAAACTATTAAATCCTAACTTGGCATTTGCCTTCACAGGGTTTGCTAGACATGAAGAGTGTAAAGGACATTTTAGCCTTGATCCTGGCTTTTGGGAACTATATGAATGGAGGGAACAGAACTCGGGGCCAGGCAGATGGATATAGCTTGGAAATTCTGCCCAAACTCAAGGATGTCAAAAGTCGGGTTAAGTATCTGTTTACTCTAGTGTAATGGATGTCATATATTTTCTCTTTCCCTCTTTAATTAGGTACTCTTGCATGAGGAAACTGCTTCTACTAATAATAGTCGGCATCTTCTCTGTAATGTATAATCATGTCAGAAGGGGCAGTTAGATGGCACAGTGGGTAGAGTACAGAGTCTGGAGTCAAGAAGACTCATTTATCTTCCTGGGTTCAAATCCAGTCTCAAACACTTACAGGTTGTGCGAACCTAGGCAAGTCACTTAAACCTGTTTGCCTCAGTGTCCTCATCTGTCAAATGAGCTAGAGATGGAAATGGCAAACCATTCCAGTATCTTTTCAAAAACCAACAAATCCAAATGATATCATGAAGAATTGGACACAACTGAAATGTCAGAGCAAAAAGAGATGACCAGAACAGTGAGATAACAACTTATTTACACAGGGTCACAAACTAAAGTGCCAGAAATAAAATTTGAATCCAGGTCTTGGGTTGTGAGTCCAATTCTCCATCTAATATGCCACATTGCTTCTATACCCTTTTAATTTAAAAAATATGTTTGAAATAATCCATTGCTCTCCCTTATTTGTCTATGAAAAATTCTATTTGTATAATTTATTTTTCTCTTGTTTTACTCTCCTTTTGTTTCCCAATACAAGGTAGATTTTTTTCCTTCTTTCCCCAGGATGATAAGCTCTTACTCTCTCTCTCTCTGGAAGAGTCCACTAGTTTTTTTTTCTTTTTTTCTTCTTTCTGTCTATGTGTTTGCTTTAAACAAGAGAAGAGCTGAGTTTCAGGAGTAATGAGGAGGATGTGAAACAGATGAATAGCCCATCATCCCATCTGTCATGTGAAACACCAGCCTAGTGGAGTCTGGTGTTGGCTACATGTAATCTATTCTTTCCTGAATGGCAGCAATGAGGAATCATCATTATGACTGTGCATTTGAATTGCTTTTTAGCTCTCTACAACAATTGGGCTGGAGTCTACCTACTGTCAAAGACTCCGGACCTGATTATCAGTTGGCTCCACACCCCTGCAGAGTCAGTTCTTTAGGAGCCACCAACCTATACCTTGGACTCCCGTGGGGGCAAGGAGGGGGAGGTGAGGAAGGCACCAGCAAATTAGAATTGGACCCATGCAAACAGGACACAAAAGCTGCCTTGTGGGAGGCCCTGCTCTCCTTTGGCCTCCCAGGGTCATAAAATGACATGGTGTTCCTTTTAAGCCTTTTTTTCATGCTAGTACAAGCACTCCTACATTGTGCCCCTGCCCCTCTCTCCTTTTCTGGAGAGAGAGAAAAGTTGGGATGAGGGGGAAATAGAATAAAATATTTCCCTATTTTCCTTGGGTCTCATTTTTCGCTTTTCTGTTCCCTCTCAACTCATAGCATAATTAATAATAATAATAATAACTAGCATTTATACAGTGTCTGTGTGCCAGATATTATGCTAAGTACATTATTATCTTGTTTAATCTTCTCAGGTAGGTGCTACAATTATCCCCATTTTACAAATGAGGAAACTGAGGCAAAATGACTTATCCAGGGTTGGTCTCACAACTAGAGTTGGAAAGTATATTTGAGCTCAGATCTTCCTGACTCCAGAGCTAGCTACTGTACCACCTACCTGCCCCAGTAGAAAATATTGTGTCTGTTTTAATCATTGTCTCTGAGAACTACAGAGATCAAAAGTTTTAGAAGCTGAAGAGGCCTTTGAAAGCCTCTTCACCTTCTCCTTTTAAGGATGAAGAACTGAGCCCCTGTGAGGTCACACAGGGAGTCAATATCTGATTTAGGATTTGAAACTAAGTCATCTCTAACTCCAATTCTCTTTTCACTATATCATTGCACATAGGAATTCTTAACAAAAGATTTTTTCATTTATTCATATTGTAGAAATATTTTCCTTTCTTTCATATGTTTCACTCCCACAACCCCTCCTGTCAGGGACAAGGTTATTATCTCAATCGTAGAGATGGGAAACGGAGGCATAAAGGTAAAGATGTTAGGGCGAGGCTGTAGGAAAAGAGAATATGGCCAAAGTCCATTGGCACTAACACCTGAAGTTAGACACCCAAACCTCACTTCTTCCTCTAATATATGGAAACATGTAAGTCAAGTGTTTTCCTACGGATTTAAAAGTGTAAGTCAATTTATTTTTCTCTTCTCTCCCTAGGATAATGGCATTAATCTAGTGGACTACGTTGTGAAGTATTACCTGCGCTATTATGACTCGGTAAGCACAAAAAAAGACAGAGGAATGAGCTTTTTGATGATGCTTTTCCAGAAAAGCTACAAGTGACCACAGACCCCAACATCTCCTTCTACTAGACTCTGATTTATTTTTTCTCTGGAAAAATCCAGATCAAGGCAGGAAAGTCTTATTTTTAAAACAGGAAAGTGGGATGCCAATTGTATGCAGAAAAACTAAGTCATTAGAATGTTGAGCCTTTTATCCCCAATGCTTGTGTGAGATGGGTTTGAGTGCAGCACATTTCAGGTCTTTGTGGTTGTTTTTACTCAGCCAATCAGTCATGTATGACTCTTGACCCCACAGACAACAGCAGGCCAAGCCCAGCTGCCCAAGTGAGTCTGATGGAGAATGATCCCCTGATTTCAGTTTTACATATTCTACTCATCCTTGCTAAACCAAAGAACCCACAGCACTATGAGGAGGACACAAGTGGTAGTGTAGATCTTCAAGAAACTGAGTAGCTTAGGGGGCACCTGGGTAACTTAGTGATTTGAGAGCCAATAGAGACGAATGGTCCAGAGTTCAAATGACCTCAAACATTTCCTTGCTGTGTGACCCTGGAAAGTCACTTAATCCCCATTGCCTAGCCCTTACTATTTTGTTGTTGTTGTTGTTGTTGTTGTTTTGTTTTGCCTTGGAATCAATTCTGAGTATTGATTTTAAGATGTACCATAAGGGTTTTTTTAAAGAAAGAAAGAAATGTAGAAACTTGAGTATGGCAGAAAAATTTTGGCAACTATACTGCTTGATTATAATAAAAGACCCCTTTATATACCCTTAAAAATTATTCAGGACCTCTATCAAAGAGCTTTTATTCAGGTGACTGATATCTATCTATACTTATGATATTAGAAATTAAAATGCATTCATTAAAATTAATTAAATTAGTATTTAATAGAATTAAAATAGTATTTTTGTGAAAATGATTTTCTCATTTAGGGGAGCACCTGAAAGGGTCTTGGGGACTCTCTGGGGTGACTGGACCACTTTGAGATTTATTGTTTTACACCCAATGGGAAGACATAGAAACACTACAGAGTTTCTGCCCTCAGGAGACCTGCAATCTATCTGACAGGATACAGTTCAAGTGCCCAAGATAAAGACATTTAGATATTTCTATTTCCCTTTTTAAATGAATATATAACTTGTCATAAACCAGAAAGAACTACAGACATGAGATTTTCCAGAAACTAAGGTAAACAAAAGAGTGTGAGACTAGCCTAGGATTTCCCCCATTTCAAGTCATGAAGTCCTATATGATCTCCAAGAGCTATCCTGAAAGATTGGTTAGGAGAGGAAGACTCCAATCCCAGATTTTAATCATTCCCTGCTTTGGAGAGTGCATTGCTCAATAGGCTTGTAACTCTGTTAACTGAGACAAATAAATTGGGGATGAAAGTTTTCAAAAAGCAAGTTAACTGATGGTGAGCAATGAAAGCAAATCCCTCAGAGGAAAATTTTAAAACTATATTCAAACAGGGAATGGCCCAACCCAAGCAGACTAAAACCCATTTTGCTGTGATGGAGTATTGATCTTAATTGTGCAATATGAACTTAACGTATGAAAGTAGTTTAGGATTTTGTAATTCATTATATCACTCTTCATGTACAAAACCATAGTTGGTGATTTTTTGTGATTTGTAACAAAGAATATTTATTTTGTGAGCCCTGCACTGTTTGCCTACTCTAAATCAGAAATGCTAAATTTAGGGTATGTTGGGTTTTAGTAAAAAAAAACTACCTGGATCTGTCTTTTGAATTCTAGATGAAGAATATTCATAATTTAGAGGTTCCTGAGGAACTGTGATCTCACCATTATGTGAGCCTTCTCTCTGATTATAGAGATGCTTTCGATGGATGTTCTCAGATGGTGGAATTTTCATAAGGGCTAATAATAGGATTGTCTTGGTGTCATTTTATCCTGTTAAAACTTTCAGAATCCCAGGTTGGATTGAAAAATGGGTAGGAAGGAAGGAATTCAGTTTATTACTTAGAGCATAGAGCACTAGGGAGATTTTTAGTGAACATTTCAGTAAAAAAAAAAAAACATTTTTGCGGTTATTCCACATTTCCTTTTCATTCAGGAAAATGAGATAGTTGGAAGGTTCATTGAATAGACCATTAAACCTAGAATCAGGAAGATTTGAGATCAAATCCAATCTCAGACACCCATCTGTATGATCCCAGACCAGTTACTTAACTTCTGCTTGCATCGGTATTCTCATATGTAAAGTGGGGTGCCATTTATCTCCCAGAGTTTTTGTGAGGATTAAATAAATTAATATGTGTAAAGCACATTGAAATCCTTTAAAAGCTATATAAATATGAGCTATTATCATTTGTCCTGCAATTCCTGAAAATAATGAATCAAAGAATCATATTTAGAACTAGAAGGGATATTGGAGGCCATTAAGGCCAACTCATTCATTTTACAGAAGAAGAAACTGAAGTTAAGAAAGATTAAATGATTTATCCAGAATCATATTGAGTCTCCCCAACTAAGTCTTGTGGTTCGTCCACTATTATTCTAACCCTGGCTCTCATAAATAAATAAATAGTTTTTGATTTCATCAGTTTGGGACTTTCCCTCTCTCCTACCACTTTTATTCAAAAGTTGCCACAAACAAAAAGTCTTAGGAGCCAACTTCCTGATGATGATATATACTTATCTAGTCATCCTTAGGTGATGGATACCCAGGCCATCACTGGACTTGTACTCAAAGCTGCAACATCCTGGGAGGGCCTCTCAGAGTTCATATTTAGTTGGTATAGCCTTTGAGAAGTCACAATGGTCTCTGGACCATACTAAGGCATATGAGAATTTATTGAAAGGAAATTACCATCATTATTATCATTACCCATAATTATAATAACTGTTGTTATTGGTCACTTGTTTTCAGTCTTGTCTGACTTTTTATGACCCCAATTAAGGGTTTTCTTGGCAAAGATCCTGAAGTGTTTTGCCATTTCCCTTTCCAGTCACTTTACAGATGAAGATACTGAGGCAAACAGAGTTAAATCACTTGTCCAGGGTGACACAACTAGTGAGTGTCTGGGGCCATATTTGAACTCAGTAAGACTCATCTTCCTGACTCTAGGCCTGACACTCTAGCTAGCTACAATAATAGCTATAGAGGTGCTATCAAAAAGGAAGACCCCAAATTCATGGGGAAAAGTAAGGCTTTTAAAGCAGATTAGAGTAATTGACTTTAAGAGCAATAGAAAAACATTCCTCTTCTATTACCTTTACCTTATAGTTACTCACAAAATAGTATGATTCTTGAATGAAAATGAAAGATGGAGGGAAAAGTAAAAACAGTAAACACTAAGACTTATTTGTTGGTTAGGTATCACATCCTACCAGTGCAGAGCACCTGTGTGCCTTAGCTCTTTTCATAAAGTTTTAATTAACAGAAGATGGAGAATGAAGCAAAATTGAAAAGCTAAGGGTCCCCAAATGGGTAATCTTTTAGAAAGCAGTGTTTTTTGGATTAACCTGTGAAATTTGAAATTGATATTGCAACCAAGATACAACAAGGCTTTGGCCATTATGATCAGAAGAAGATTGTTTGTCATAAGGAAAGCACATTTGAGGATCTGCTTATTTTTCACACCAAAGACTTCTTTCACAAAATCCCTGAGATGGTAGCCTCTCAAAATGTTTCTCATGTTTGTTCCTTCGTTCAGAGACATCCTTGAATATAAGAAGTATTTATAAAGTTAATAAAAACTTTGTCCACACATGTCTTCAGTAAATTTTTGTTTGCATGAGTCCAAAAATAATTGGAAAAGCCTTTTAGTTATTGTGATTCAAGCCTAAAAATGTACCTAGTTGGAATTTTTATCACAATGGGAAATCAAGAAAGTAAAAGAAGTTATTTGTCTGTAGGAAGACTTCATGAGTTTTATGTGTAAATATGTGTCCAGTAAGTTTCTAAGCAATCTATTCAAGAAACTTCTACGATAACTTGTTTAACTGTCAGCGTGAGGAACTCAAACCTTAAATTTGAACTGCTTTCATGTGCCTAACTCTCTGTTCCTAAAAATAGAGTTTCCAAGGTCAGGGGCTAACTAACAACTATCTTTTTGATTTACAAGGCAAAATAGAATCCAATCCATGTCTATAGATTCACAAGGCCAACGAGACCAAAATAATATTCTACAGCAAATGAAAGTAAAGAGAAAGGGAACATAGTTCATATCTAGAAAGGGCAAAGCATTGTGATTATTATTCTAACACTAAACAAAAAGTCTTATTTTCCCACCAGTATCACCCCTTTGAGAGTCTAGCTAAAAGTAATGCTATGGGATTGTGCTTTATTTATTCTCTCACTGTGTATATAATTTTTTTAGGAGGCAGGAACAGAGAAGAGTATTTTTCCTCTCCCTGAACCACAGGATTTCTTTCTGGCTGCCCAAGTCAAGTTTGAAGACCTCATTAAAGACTTGAGAAAGCTGAAGAGGCAACTGGAAGGTAATGGGCATTTTTCCATTGTTATGATAATAATTGAGAGCATTTTTTAAAAAGACAACTTTTTAGCAGGATTATTTATTTACTGGTTGATATATGTTGATATATGGTTCCATAACCCTTATGAAAATTTCCATTCCTCCAGACTATTTTTTGAGTAGTAGTTTTAAAGATTTTTAGGTCATACTCATACTATACTTTTTTCCTACATACACATATATGTAACTGTTCATACTTGATACATATGTAAAATGGGGTGAGAGCACTATTGCAAGGCACAAGAAGCCAACTATATTTCTTTTTGTTTTTATTTTTTATTTCACATTTTGAAATAAATTAATATAAAATGGAGGACCCCTTACCCCCAATTTTCTTTTTATAATGGTGAAAATATGCTTTCCTTAAATGGGAATTTTCCTCTAGCATTTCCAGATATTTGTGTTTTAACTGTGGAGACATCCTTTTGCCCAAGAACATAAAGATGCCTCAGTGCCGGTATAAGTACAATTGAGGACTTGTAAGAAGGACTTAGGAAGAATGTTAATGTGGAAATGGAGCTCTGTGTGCCAAAGGAGGAGTTTGAGGAAATGAAAAACTTCAGCTAGGAAAATTTTTACGCTAAGATATAAAATAAACATTTTAGAAAATGTTTATTGTAGGAGGGAGCTCAGAAACTTAACTCTTTGACTAGTCACAGCTTGAAACTTGAAATAGAATAGGGATAATCATCTCCCAGATGCAGAAATAACCATTTATTTTTACTTTAGGCATAAAACTTATTTAAATAAGTGAGGTGGTGACAAGCAAATACTCATATCTTGTAAATTTATTGAAGAAACATGTGAGTTCCTTCCTTTTTTGATATACTTGGAGGAGTGAATTTGACTAAATGGGCAGTTCATTTAGAAATGCAATATAGGAACTTGTGGTTGTTGGGCACTTCCCTTACCAATTCCTTAAGAACTGATGGTGTTATCTTCTTCCAAGTTGAGCTTACAGCTCATTTTCTTATTGTAGGAAAACAGAGAAAGCCATAATATAGCAATTTACCCTTCCCCTTTGCAATGATTGAATCTACCTTCAGGACAGCTGCAAAGGTCAGCAATGATAGGGGAAGATCAGTGCTTGTTTATTCAATAGGGCCATCCAAGAGTGCTCTATCTCTTCTCATCTCTTGGCCCCTGTAAAACCCTTGGCCTCCCCTCTTATGTAGTCTTTTGTGTGGAAACCTGATCTCCGTTTGATCTTTCCTCTTCCCTAACTTGCCATCCGGGGACTGCCTTGTTCAGCCTTCCTGCCTCACTTTGACATCCCTGTGATTCTGATGATAAATTAAAAAGTCAAAAGCAGGAGGGTGCCGGGGAAAAGAATAGGAAGGTGGTGGTTTCCAATGGAGCTCCCTACTTTGATTTATTGTGTTTCCTCCAGGGAAACACAGGGGTCTAGTTGAGGATCACTTATTGACTAGCTGACACTTTTCTTAGTAGATTGGTAGGAAATGATGGGGGCCCTCCAGCTCTAATTTAGTGGCCTTACAGAGAAAGCTAGAGGTATTGCTTCTAATGTTTATCTCTTTCGTACTGGGTCATACCAAAGAATTTTTAATACTAAAAATACATGTTAAAACCAGTGTTTCCTGACCCCCTACACACACTGAGGTCATAAACAAAGAAATGTCCATGGAATCTTTAGAGATGCTGTTGTTTTCATTTTTATTTTTTCTACATAAAAGATACCCAGTAAATACTTAAAGAAAATGTGGACCATTGATTCTCTAATGAATTTCTCTTTCTCTAACATCTGGGCGGACTGGCTAAAATCATGGTGGGTTTGTTTAATCTAACGTTCCCTTTCAGGTTTAACCTCCCTGTCGATAAGACCTCGGCTTGAGCTCAGATTAAATGTTTAATTGAAGAGGACATAATTTTCACACATACAGCAAAGATTTGATGAGGCTCTGAGGTTTATTGTAGCCATTAAAGTGTCGTGGCTGCTGGCAAAACCCCAGAAAATATCTAAAGCTAAACCAGATGTGATTAGCAAATCCCAAGAAGCACCAGGCCCTAATTCTCTAGACAGGCACAGTCCTTTAGAAGTAAATAATTTGAACAGCATTAGCTGGAGTAAAATGTTGCACCTTAGCAGAAGGATTTAAACTGAATTTCATTGGTAATTACACATAAGCCAAAGATAGATGTTGTCAATAGCTAGTACTAAATCAAAGTGTCAATAATACAGAATATAATATCAATAGTGATAATTATTGTTATTATAACTAGTATTATACAGAGACTTAAAGTTCACAAAGTGTTTTACAAATATTATCTCAACCCTAGGAGGTAGTTATTAGCAATACACCCATTTAACAGGTTAGAAAATTAGGTAGACAGTGGAAAGAATCTTGAATTTGATGACAGATAAAATCTCAGGTCTGTTAGTTACTGTATATATGACCTTGGGCAGTCTCTATACTTTTTCAGTATTCAATTTCCTCTTCCCTAAAATGAGCTGTTGAACCAAATAATTTTTTGAGCTTTGTAAGCTGAAATGTATCATACAAGTATGACTAACTCTAAATCTTAGGATCCTATGGATAGTTACCAAGCACCCATTATATGCAGAGCCATATGTAGTTTTTGTGAAAAGTTGCAAAGGAAATAGCATGCATCACCTACATCCTTCAAGGAATATAGAGTCCAATTTGGGGAATGGATAGAGGGACACAAGAGTATTAGAAAAGAAAAACATAGACATGTGCATAACATAAAACAATGAAAATAAATGTGACATGAATAAATATATAGGTTTTTTTCTCAGAAGCAGAAATGACAAGAAAGTATTAAAAGGAATTCATCATTGCTACCACTGTTACCATAGGTTTAAAAATGACCCCAGGTAGAATTCGGTCTCCATCCTACCTGAAGGTATTTCCTTATGGCATCTTACTCCTATTCAGAGTGGGATAGCTAGTCAGACACACATTCTCCCCACCCCCAATGCCACTGGGTTTTTATATTCTAAAAATTTAGAAATTTATCCTTTGGCCATCTTTTAAGAATCCCTTTAGAAAGAAAAGCACTTCTTTTATTTTCAGATAAGAACTCTGAAGGCATAAAAGATGTCATAACTACCATTGAGTAATACAGACCATGACCACTGGTTCTTAGTCTTGTTCTGTGAGAGAGACAGACAGACATCCCTTGGCCACGTTACTCCTACAGGATTTATTATAAATGGAAAAAAATTGGATTAGTACAGTTGTTCTATGGACTTTAGGACCTCTACACATGTCAAAATAGCACCAGTCTGACTGTAAGCAACTTGGAAGTCAGTTAACCCCTCCAAAAATCCACATTTGTTTATCACAATCTTACAGTGATATTTTATTCTGGCATATGAAAAATTCATTTTGGCTGTATAGATGACAAGTCTTAATAAATGACTTCAGAGGAACAAGGATTGTTTATTGGCACATAAGATACAAACTGCCCAGAAGAGCCTTGAGAAGCCTGCATACTTAAAATAGCTCATCTTAGGATAAAAAATAAATATTTATAAATCAGGCAGCAGTCTGAATTGAGAGCCATTGGTGTATAAAGCATGGATCTAGGGGCAAGGTAGGAAATTAGTCAATAATACACTAAAATCCTGCTTTGAGAAGGAATGGGTTAATAAGGTTGCATCTGATGGCTTCAATAACCATTGTGCATATTTTGGGCTCTTTAGTAATTCTTCCTTCATCCTTATATGTTAAAATCTTCCTGTCTGATAGTCCTATTCATGATTTAGGATTATACATTTTCTTATTCCGGGATGGGTTAGTCTAAGTATGTTGACATTTTCTCCAGATTCTTCTTCACACTTGTCTGAACCACTTCCTTTCTTATGTGCCAATAAGGAATACTTTGGTGCTGTTTTCTCACATTTATGGGAAAGTCATGGGAGCCTATTCATCCTATCCACAAATTTTATATATTCTGACCTTGTTCTGCCTTGACCTTCATCTTTTCAGGCTGAAAGATTATATTATTTTTAGACTGTCCTTATATGGAAATCATCTCAGTTATTGCAGGGATGGCTATAGTGAGTGGTCTTTCCTTGAACTTTTCTACCATTTTGTCCTTGGAATCAGATGGCATGATCTGTACTTTATCTTTAAGATGACATATTTGTCTACATATAGGCTATAATTTTTCCCAAAATATGCCACATACACAACTCAAATGTAATCTTATAACCATGCTTTTAGTAATAGAATGAAAACAAAAGTGATAAAGCAAAAAGTGAGATAATGGTTAAATTGAATACTGTCTTTGTTTCAATGAACAGATATCCATTAAAAAAAACCCAAATATAGCATGGTTTGTGTGTTTTATTTGATAAATTTTGTATTTTTTCAGTTTATACCTAAAAATTATTTTCAAAGGAATTCCATTAAATCAATTTCTCTAAGTGTCTGAGCAAATAGGCCTAGGTACATAGGAAATTAAAGTCCCAAGCATATGGTTCTCACTCAAGGGTCCACCAAGAGGTTTTGAGTACTAAAACATGTATAAACCAGTGGGATTACCTTCCAGATCCAGGAGAGGGGAAGGAGAGGATATGAATCATGCAACCATGGAAAAATATTATAAAAAATTAATAAAATTTAAAAATACGTAAGAAAAAAAAGAGTCCAGCAAAGGTAAAATGGTAGCACTATACTATGAGTATATAACCACCTCTACTAAGGTTCTTTATGCTAGGGGACTGGTCTTTCACTTAATTTCTACCAAAATATTTATTACCTAGAATATTGCAAATGCTTAATGAATGCATGTTGATAGATTAATTGAATGATAATGTCATTTAAATTACCCTGGGTTCTGACATGAGAGTAAAAAGATTACTAGTTCAAGACTCAGCTGTTCAATTGGTCTTTCTAAAGTGCAGAATTGACCATATTGCTCTTCCCCTTCACCCCATTCAATAAACTGTTATTCAGGGTTTTTTTGGGTCTCATCTGACTCTTCATCACCCTGTTTGCAGTTTTCTTAGCAAAGATACTAAAATGGTCTGCCATTTCCTTCTCTAGCTCATTTTACAGAGAGAAAACTGGAGCAAACCAAGTTAAGAGACTTAATCAGGGTCACATAGCTAGTAAGTATTTGAAGCCAGATTTGAACTCAGGAAGATGAATAACTGACTATTACTTCTAGGACCAAATGAGCCCTTTTTTAACCCAGCCCCATCTTAACTTTCCAGTCTTTTTAATACCTTATTCCTCTCCATTTACTCTAAAATCTTTGATATTCCTCATAGAACACTCCATCTCCTTGACTATATTTTCATTCATTGTCTCCTCTTACTGGTGTGATGCTTTCCCTCCTCATCTCTGTCTCCCCTGACTGGCCTTTCTATCTCCCTTGTCTGATCTTTTTGTAAAACTTCTTTCCCAATATCCCAGAGTATATATGCCTTCCTTCTCTGAAAGATTTTTAATTTATTGTGTTTATATCTTGTTTGTGCATGGTCCTTTGCATGTTATCTCCCCTATTTGACTGAATTTTTTGAGAGCAAAGCCTGGCTTGGTGTGTTTGGGATTTATTATTATTATTATTAATATTAACATATTATTTTGCCTTTTTTGTATCTTCAGCATATATCTTCTTAGCCCAGTGCCTTGCATATTTATTGGTACTTAACAAATAAATGCTCATTGACTTGACTTGCTCTGGTAGGTCCTACTAACTTTTTTTTAGTTGAAAATTTTTAATTAATTAATTTAGAATATTTTTCCATGGTTACATGATTTGTGTTCTTTACTGCCCCTCATCACCCCCAACCCCCTGCCATAGCCAACCCACAATTCCACTGGGTTTTACATATGTCATTGATCAAGACCTATTTCCATATTATTCATAATTACACTAGGGTAGTTGTTTAGAGTCTACATCCCCAATCATATCCCCATCAACACATGTGATCAAGCAGTTGTTAGGTCCTACTAACTTAAGGAGAAAAAAAAAAACTTCAGAAAAGGACCTGATAATGGATTGTATGTCATGTGCAGATCAGTCAGAGGATAACTGGACAGGCTTATCACCAAACTGACCCCAGGGTAATGAATTTTTTGGCATAGAAACTCCTGAAGATTTAATAAGGTAAAACAAGGTTGCATTTTGCATTTGTGGAGGAAGTACTCACCCTGATGGAATCACATATCCTTGACATAGTGGTATGTATGTCCCAAAAACCCATGTACACAAATAATGGTCCTATAGGAGAAAGCTCCATGGCTCCATCTGGGAATTATCCATTTATCCTTATCTTTGATCTCTGGTCTTTAAACCAATTCATTATTCATGTTAAAACATCATCTTCACTAACACATCTGATGGCAACTTACTGTTTTGAATTTAATTTGTGGTGGAACCTTGTCAAAGTCTTGCTGAAAGACTTGACCGAATTTTGGCCAATTGTCCCCACCCTTGAAAACATTTATTTATTCTCAACAGCTACTCTAGTGCTTTAATGAATCACAACCACTCCTAAAATAAACAGCTTTGCTTCTTCTCTAATCCTTTAAACTTGTTTAGTGATCATCAGCTTGTCCAGTGAAGAAGTGAGACTTACCCTCTTCTTTATTTCTGGATGGCTTTTTCATATGGATAGCAGTCATGATAGTGATCTGAAAGTCCTTTATAGGGACATTTTATTCATTCATACCCAAATCTCCACCAATTTTAATTCTTGAGTTCCTTTCAAAATTGAATATCATCTAGTTATAATGGTTTATTTGCATGTAATTTAAAACTGTCTTTTAATATCTCCATAACTTCTCATAATTTGGGCAAATATCTGTTACTGAGGGCTCTGTTGTTATTTAATACTTTCAGTTGTGTCTTATTCTTCTTGACCATACTTGGGGTTTTCTTGGCAAAGATACAGGTATGGTTTTGCCATTTCCTTCTCCAGCTCATTTTATAAATGAGTAAACTGTGGTAAACTATCCATGCTTAAACAAAAAACATTTCTCACCCTACATCTGATAGCAACTAACAGTTTTAAAATTAATATGTCATGTAACATTGTCAAAGTCTTGCTGAAAATCTTAAACGAGTTTTGACCACTCATCCCACCTTGAAAATATACTTATTCTGATGAGGAATGATGAAGAAACTGAGGCAAACAGGGTTAAGTGATTTGCCCAGTGTCACAGAGCTAGTAAAATGTCTGAGGATAGATTTCAATTAGGAAGATAAGTCTTTCTGATGAATCTATCCCTGGACCACCTATCCTCAGTATAGTACCTGGCACATAGTATGAGCTTAATAAATACTTAGTGGCTAATTAATTTGAATAAATATTTCTGACCTGATTGAGGGGCAGTATGACATTGAAAATAGAGTTGGCCTCAATGTCAGGAAAACCTGGGTTTAAATACAGCCTCTGACCTCTACTGGCTATGTGATCACAGGAGGTCAGTTTCCCTTCCAGCGCTCATAGAGGGAGCCAAACTGATAGAGGTAGTGTCCCAACTTAGGAGTACCTTTATAAAAGTAATTACACTTCTAGTCCCCATTTCGTGCTTCAAACGATTCCTTGGGTATGAACATTTCTTTTGCATCTTTTTCAATAAAGATTACTTTTATTGGTAATTGGTAAATTGGTAAAAATTAGTCTTTATTGGTCCTAGATTGTCAGCCCAGAGAATGCAGTTGACATTGTATTGGAGGAAATCTCATGTAATAGTAATTTACAAGATCAAGTGATGAGGCCTGAGCGATGGGTGGATTCAAAAATAGCTAAACATCTAGAATTTTAAAAATCATCTAGAGGAGTCATTGACTTCACCAAGATGGCAACTTAGGAAAATTCCCCTGTATGTGGGCACACAGATTCCTAATATTCCATAGAGAGATCTGGCTAGAAGGGGGAAAGAATCCAAGCTGGGCAGAAGATCATCATCCCCTGTACTTACTCCTTTTGATAGCAAGGGTCCAAACATAAGGCTGCCATTTTCTCTTAACCATCTCATGCTATGAAACCAGTCACTAAATTGGAAACTTCCCATTGGCAATCACCAAGGCATATCAGATACTTCTTCTCAGAGATACCATGATACAAAGTGCTGGAGGGGATAACATGGGGAGCAGAAGGAAAGGTCAATACTAAAATTTTTAATTTCCTGCATAGGATCATCAGGAAGGAGGTGATTCTATTTGTACCTGTGTTTCTGTACATATGTTCTAAGAGAAATTATTTACAGTGAAGAAGACAATCATGATCATGCTTGTGTCCTCACATTTCCACTGATAAAGTGGTCATAGGAAAGGCTTGTCCTAAGTATATTATAAAGAAATTAGAAAATATAGAAAATGATCACTACAAAGGAAAAAACAAGATGCTCTAAACAAGTGAAAAAATTGTAAGGGAAAAGATAATTTGCCATATAATAGTATAGAGTAGGGGACAGCTAAATGACTCAGTGGATTGAAAGCCAGGCCTAGAGATGGGACATCCTAGGTTCAAATATGGCCTCAGATACTTCCTAGCTGTGATGCTGGGCAAGTCACTTAACCCTCATTGCCTAGTCCTTACCACTCTTCTGCCTTGGAATCAATACACAGTATTGATTCTAAGATGGAAAATAACCTACTATCTGCCAAGCACTCATATCAATAATTAATTATTGCCGGCAGCTGGATGGCTTAGTGGATTGAGAACCAGGTCTAGAGACGGGAGGTCCTGAGTTCAAATTTGACCTCAGACACTTCCCAGCTGTGTGACCCTGGGCAAGTCACTTAACTCCCATTGCCTAGCTCTTACCGCTCTTCTGCCTTGGAACCAATACATAGTTTTGATTCAAAGGTGGAAGGTAAGGGTTTTAAAATTTTTATCATTTATTAAATATCCATCATGTGCTAGGCACTGTGCTAAGCACTGGGGATGCAACTCAAGGCCAGAGACAATCCCTGTCTTCAAGGAGCTCATAGTCTAGCAGGGGAGACAACTTGTAAACAACTAATAAGCAATATTCCATATAAACAGCACACAACCCAGCATGTCCATCTGTAATCGCTCACTTTTGCTTTATGAGCAGTCTACCTCCTTTTCCCATCATATGTTCCCTCTCTTATTCCACGTCCCATAAGTTTTGTGATTGGTTGTTGCAATTTATTTCTTTCCTCCACATCTATCAGTCTTTTCCCTCCTCCTGTGAAATATCCATAAACGTTGGTTTTCCAGAAACTGTCGTGTTTTAAGATTTGTAATCATACTGCAGGAAAGCCTGTGTATTAAAAAGAGAGGGGTTTTGATCTAGAGCTCAGATATGATGTGATTGAAATCTCTTCATAGTTTCCCAAATATATTTCAATTCACTTTCCCTGATTCAATCCTAGGCACTGACTATAGTTTTAAGATTTGTAATCATACAGTGAGAGAACATTTGTATTAAGAAGAGAAGGCCCACTTCTGGTCAAGATGGTGGCTTAGAGAAAGCTAAAGTTCAGATCTCCAGAAACCCTTCCACTACCGAACTCAAACTATATGCTCCTAGGGCACTGAAATTCAAAACGAACAACAGCATAGACCCTGGGATTCCTCCTCCTGGACCTGGATCAAAAGGTAAGGCCCCCCAAAAGCCAGAACTGGAGATCACTTGGATCTAAGGGACAGGCAGAAGGAAGGTCCCAGGACCCATCCCCCCCCAACCCAGAGTGCTGAGTCCGAGGCAGCAGAGGGAACCTCAGAGCCTCATGGCCGGCTATTCTGAAGGCCACTTCCTGAAAACAAGCTGACTCAGTCGAGGGAGCACCCAACACAGACAGCAGGAAAACAGAGAGAAACAGGGGGAGCCTGTACCCCCTTGCTGGATCCTTCCATCCAAGTCCCAGGGAAGGTCCCTGCCTCAAGGCATACTCAGTTCAACCCAGGGAAAGTTAATCCTATCAGGAGCCCTCTGAGGTCCAGGAAGCTGTGGCCCCTCCCCCTCAGAGTGTAGGCTCTTCTGGCCGGCTAAGGCACTGAAACAAACACCTCACAGAAAGGGCCAAGCCAAGCTCAGAGCGTGGAAGTAAGGCAATGGAGAAGCATTGGGAGGGAACTGAGGAGGACAGTAACACCGAAAAACCAGCAATTCCTGGCTTCCCCAGGAAGAGAGAACAGCTGAGGAGAACAGACAATCTGCCTAGGGCTAAAACCTCTGAACACCAGACAGAGATAAGAAAAGCTAAACCTCCCCACTCAGATAGAGATGGCAAACTCCACAGAAAAGCCCCCAAACTCCAAGAAAAACAAGAAGAAAAGGGGCAACTTTGGACACATTTAATGGAGCAAAAATACAAAATACAGAGGAGATAGAAGAGGAAACCCAAGCAAATCCTCCAACACCTTCCAAAGGAAATGGAAACTCTCCACAAACCCATAAAGAATTTGAATCAGAAAGGATCAAAAAGATGGAAGCCTTCTGGGAGGAAAAGTGGGCAATAACGCAAAAGAAATTCACGCATCTACAAAACCAGTTTGACCAAAGTGAAAAGGAAAACCAGGCTTTAAAGGTCAGAATTAGGCAACTCGAAGACAGCGAGCAAGAATTAATAAAGCAAAGCCAAAATACCAAGAAATTAGAAGAGAACATAAAATATCTCACTGACAAGGTCATAGACTTGGAAAATAGAGGGAGAAGAGACAATTTAAGAATAATTGGACTACCAGAAAAGCCAGAAATAAACCACAAACTCGACATCGTAATACAAGATATAATCAAAGAAAATTGCCCAGAGATCCTAGAACAAGAGGGCAATACAGGCACTGAAAGAGTTCACAGAACACCCTCTACACTAAATCCCCAAAAGACAACTCCCAGGAATGTAATTGCCAAATCCCAAAGCTTTCAAGCAAAAGAAAAAATCTTACAAGAAGCCATAAAAAGACAATTTAGATATAAAGGAATGCCAATCAGGGTCACACAAAACCTTGCAAGTTCCACTCTGAATGACCGTAAGGCATGGAACATGATTTTCAGAAAGGCAAGAGAGCTGGGCCTCCAACCAAGAATCAGCTACCAATCAAAACTGACTCTATACTTCCAAGGGAAAGTATGGGCATTCAACAAAATAGAAGATTTCCAAGTTTTTGCAAAGAAAAGACCAGAGCTCTGTGGAAAGTTCGATATCGAAAAACAAAGAGCATGGAATACCTGAAAAAGTAAATATGAAGGAAAGGGAAAAGGAGAAAAATGTTATCTTTTTCTTTTATTCAAACTCTCTTCTATAAGGACTACATTTATATCAATCTATGTATATTAACATGTGGGGAAAATGTAATCTGTAAATAGGGGGAAAAGAAAGACCAAATACAATAATCTTTCTCACACAAAGATTCACACGGGAAGTGGAGGGGAAGAAAACTCCTATAAGAAGGAGAGGAAGAGAGTTTTCACTTAAACCTTCTCTCAGGGAAATCAACTCAGAGAGGGAAGAACATCCAGATCCATTGGGATCTTGAATTCTATCTTACCCAACAAGGGAAGGAAGAAGGGAAAACCAAGGGGGGTAGGGGAGAGGGAACACAAAAAAGGGAGGGAAGAAGAGGGGGGAGGGAACAAAAAGGGAGGGACTAGAAAGGGAAACATATCAAGGGAGGGGACAAGGGGGACTGATTTAAAGTAAATCACTGGACTAAAAGGTAGAGCTGAAGAAGAAAGGTTAGAATTAGGGAAGGATATCAAAATGCCAGGGAGTCCACAAATGACAGTCATAACTTTGAATGTGAATGGGATGAACTCACCCATAAAACGTAGATGAATAACAGAATGGATTAGAATCCAAAACCCTACCATATGTTGTCTTCAAGAAACACACATGAGGTGGGTAGACACCCACAAGGTCAGAATTAAAGGATGGAGTAAGACCTTCTGGGCCTCAACTGACAGAAAGAAGGTAGGAGTGGCAATCATGATATCTGATAAAGCCAAAGCAAAAATAGCCCTGATAAAAAGGGATAGAGAAGGTAATTATATTTTGTTAAAAGGGACTTTAGATAATGAGGAAATATCACTAATCAACATGTATGCACCAAATAATACAGCACCCAAATTTCTAATGGAGAAACTAGGAGAATTGAAGGAAGAAATAGACAGTAAAACCATATTACTAGGAGATTTGAGCCAACCATTATCAAATTTAGATAAATCATATCAAAAAATAAATAAGAAAGAGGTAAAAGAAGTGAATGAAATCTTAGAAAAATTAGAATTAATAGACATATGGAGAAAAATAAATAGGGATAAAAAGGAATACACCTTCTTCTCAGCACCACATGGCACATTCACAAAGGTTGACCATACATTAGGTTACAGAAACATGGCACACAAATGCAGAAAAGCAGAAATAATAAATGCAGCCTTTTCAGGTCACAAGGCAATAAAAATAATGATCAGTAATGGTACATGGAAAACCAAATCAAAAACTAATTGGAAATTAAACAATATAATACTCCAAAATCGTTTAGTTAGAGAAGAAATCATAGAAACAATAATTTCATCGAGGAAAATGACAATGGCGAGACATCCTTTCAAACCTTTTGGGATGCAGCCAAAGCAGTAATCAGAGGTAAATTCATATCCCTGAGTGCATATATTAACAAACTAGGGAGAGCAGAGATTAATCAATTGGAAATGCAAATAAAAAAACTCGAAAGCGATCAAATTAAAACCCCCCAGCAGAAAACCAAACTAGAGATCCTAAAAATTAAGGGAGAAATTAATAAAATCAAAAGTGATAGAACTATTGATTTAATAAATACGACAAGAAGCTGGTACTTTGAAAAAACAAACAAAATAGACAAAGTACTGGTCAATCTAATTTAAAAAGGAAAGGAAAAGGAAAGAAAGGAAAGAAAAAAAGCAAATTAACAGCATCAAAGATGAAAAGGGGGACATCACCTCCGATGAAGAGGAAATTAAGGCAATCATTAAAAATTACTTTGCCCAATTATATGGCAATAAATACACCAATTTAGGTGATATGGATGAATATATACAAAAATACAAACTGCCTAGACTAACAGAAGAAGAAATAGAATTCTTAAATAATCCCATATCAGAAAATTAAATCCAACAAGCCATCAAGGAACTCCCTAAGAAAAAATCCCCAGGGCCCGACGGATTCACAAGTGAATTCTATCAAACATTCAGAGAACAGTTAATCCTAATACTATACAAACTATTTGACATAATAAGCAAAGAGGGAGTTCTACCAAACTCCTTTTATGACACAAACATGGTACTGATTCCAAAACCAGGCAGGTCAAAAACAGAGAAAGAAAACTATAGACCAATCTCCCTAATGAATATAGATGCAAAAATCTTAAATAGGATACTAGCAAAAAGACTCCAGCAAGTGATCAGAAGGGCCATCCACCATGATCAAGTAGGATTTATACCAGGGATGCAGGGCCGGTTCAACATTAGGAAAACCATCCACATAATTGACCACATCAACAAGAACCACATGATTATCTCAATAGATGCAGAAAAAGCATTTGATAAAATACAACACCCATTCCTATTTAAAACACTAGAAAGCATAGGAATAGAAGGGTCATTCCTAAAAATAATAAACAGTATATATCTAAAACCATCAGCTAATATCCTCTACAATGGGGATAAACTAGATGCATTCCCAATAAGATCAGGACTGAAATAAGGATGCCCATTATCACCTCTACTATTTGACATTGTACTAGAAACACTAGCAGTAGCAATTAGAGAAGAAAAAGAAATTGAAGGCATCAAAATAGGCAAGGAGGAGACCAAGTTATCACTCTTTGCAGATGACATGATGGTCTACTTAAAGAATCCTAGAGATTCAACAAAAAAGCTAATTGAAATAATCAACAACTTTAGCAAAGTTGCAGGATACAAAATAAACCCACATAAGTCATCAGCATTTCTATATATCTCCAACACAGCTCAGCAGCAAAAACTAGAAAGAGAAATCCCATTCAAAATCACCTTAGACAAAATAAAATACCTAGGAATCTATCTCTCGAGACAAACACAGGAACTATATGAATACAATCACAAAATACTCTCCACACAACTAAAACTAGACCTGAACAATTGGAAAAACTGCTCATGGATAGGACGAGCCAATATAATAAAAATGACCATCCTACCCAAACTTATTTATCTATTTAGTGCCATACCCATTGGACTCCCAAAAAATTTCTTTACTGATTTAGAAAAAAAAACATAACAAAGTTTATATGGAATAACAAAGGATCAAGGATATCCAGGGAAATAATGAAAAAAAAAACACATATGATGGGGGGCTTGCAGTCCCAGACCTTAAACTATATTACAAAGCAGCAGTTATCAAAACAATTTGGTACTGACTAAGAGACAGAAAGGAAGATCAGTGGAATAGACTGGGGGCAAGTGACCTCAGCAAGACAGTATACGATAAACCCAAAGATCCCAGCTTTTGGGACAAAAACCCACTATTTGATAAAAACTACTGGGAAAATTGGAAGACACTGTGGGAGAGATTAGGAATTGATCAACACCTCACACCCTACACCAAGATAAATTCAAAATGGGTGAATGACTTAAACATAAAGAAGGAAACTATAAGCAAATTGGGTAAACACAGAATAGTATACATGTCAGACCTTTGGGAGGGGAAAGACTTTAAAACCAAGCAAGACATAGAAAGAATCACAAAATGTAAAATAAATAATTTTGACTACATCAAATTAAAAAGCTTTTGTACAAACAAAACCAATGTAACTAAAATCAGAAGGCAAACAACAAATTGGGAAAAAATCTTCATAGAAACTTCTGACAAAGGTTTAATTACTCAAATTTATAAAGAACTAAATCAATTGTGCAAAAAACCAAGCCATTCTCCAATTGATAAATGGGCAATGGACATGTATAGGCAGTTTTCAGATAAAGAAATCAAAACTATTAATAAGCACATGAAGAAATGTTCTAAATCTCTTATAATCAGAGAGATGCAAATCAAAACAACTCTGAGGTATCACCTCACACCTAGCAGATTGGCTAACATGATAGCAAAGGAAAGTAATGAATGCTGGAGGGGATGTGGCAAAGTAGGGACATTAATTCATTGCTGGTGGAGTTGTGAATTGATCCAACCATTCTGGAGGGCAATTTGGAACTATGCCCAAAGGGCGATAAAAGACTATCTGCCCTTTGATCCAGCCATAGCACTGCTGGGTCTGTACCCCAAAGAGATAATGGAGAAAAAGACTTGTACAAGAATATTCATAGCTGCACTCTTTGTGGTGGCCAAAAATTGGAAAACGAGAGGATGCCCATCAAATGGGGAATGGCTGAACAAATGGTGGTATATGTTGGTGATGGAATACTATTGTGCTAAAAGGAATAATAAAGTGGAGGAATTCCATGGAGACTGGAACGACCTCCAGGAAGTGATGCAAAGCAAGAGGAGCAGAACCAGGAGAACATTGTACACAGAGACTAATACACTGTGGTATAATCGAACGTAATGGACTTCTCCATTAGTGGTGGTATAATGTCCCTGAACAATCTGCAGGGATCTAGGAGAAAAAACACCATCCATAAGCAGAGGACAAACTGTGGGAGTAGAAACACCAAGGAAAAGCAACTGCCTGACTACAGCGGTTGAGGGGACATGACAGAGGAGAGACTCTAAATGAACACTCTAATGCAAATACTAACAACATGGCAATGGGTTCAAATCAAGAACACATGTGATACCCAGTGGATTCACGCGTCGACTATGGGGGGTGGGGGGGAAGGAAAAGAAAATGATCTTAGTCTTTCATGAATAATGCTTGGAAATAATCAAATAAAATATTATAAAATTTAAAAAAAGAAGAGAAGGGTTTTGTGCTAGGAATCAGAGATGGTGTTGTTGAAAGCAATTCACTTTCTCCTATTCTATCCGGGGCATATCTGTCCTGCATTTCATGGATTGCTGTCTCATTAGACATTCTGTGTCTGTGACAGGCTTTGTCATAGGCATCCCTGTACTCACTTTGTGTCTAACATAGTGGGTGTCTGATGGTTAGTAAATGAATGAATCAATCCTTACTAACCTGATTCCTCAATAATAGGGATAGAGACCTTTTCCTTCTCCTTTGATCTCTCTTGGGTCCCTTCACATACAGAGATATTTTCAATTATTTTTATGTTAGCCAACAATTAGAAACTAAGGGTATGTATGACAATTAAGGAATGAATGAAGTTATGGTAAATGAATGTGATTCAATGCTATTGTGCTACAAAAAATTAGGAGATAAATGCTTTCAAAAAGGCATGAAAAGATATATGAACTGATGAAAAGTGAATGAGAAGAAACAGAATATTTTATACTATGATGTTAATATTATTAAAATTATTATTTTGACCATTTTTATACACTGATGAAGAATAGAATGAGCAGAACCAAAAGAATTTATATAATTAAAACAACACCATAAAAAACAATTCTGAAAGTTGCAAGAACTGTAATCATTATTAATGATCATTATGATCCCAGAGGACTAGCAATGAAACATGTTATCCATTACAGAGAGGGAATGGATTTTGGGTGAGGATAAATATATATTTTGTATATAGCTATTTAGGGAATATGTTTTGCTTGACTATGCATATTTGTTACAAGAAATTTGTTTTCTTTTGTTTTTCCCCAGAAGGGTGGAGTTGGAAGGGAGAGAAAATAGATTTCTCTGTTGTTTTTTTAACCTTTACCTTCTTAGTATCAATTCTGAATAGGAAGAGCAGCAAGGACAAGGCAATTTGGGTTGAGTGACTTGTCCAAAATTACACAGCTAGGATGAGACCAGATTTGAACCCAGGTTCACCAGGCCTGGAGCTCTACCCACTGTGCAACCCAACAAACTTCCCCCCTCCCTTTTTTAAATAGTGAAGTAGGGTAGAGCTACAGGTGTGAAATATTGCATGCACTTATAGATGAGATTGCTGTATAAATGGTTTTACTTAATTGATTCAATTTGTAATAAGAAATCTCTCAGGGATTAATCTGTACATTTTTGTAATATAAAACAAAAATGCTCAAAACAATAATAAATCTTAAAAGAAGGAAGAAAAAAATACTAGGCATAGGATTTGGAACTGTAAAAGGAACTACCAGGTAAGGAAACTCCCTCTACCAGTGCAGGTCTATACCTTCTGTATAATTTATAATCTTATAGCCACCTAGCCTAAATGATTCTTATCCATGTTCTATCCTCCCCTCCCACCCCTGACACTATATATTCTCCGTATGGGATTCCAAGGGCCTCAAAAGGTTAAGTAATATTTTGAGGGTTACACAGACAATACACATTAGTCAAGACTTGATCCCAGGTCTTCTTGGCTCTGAGGTCAACTCTCTAATATGCTACACGGTCATGACAATAATATATAATTTTTAGAATCCTCCATATAAAAATTGTATAATCATAAGATAAACCTGCCTCTTTTTAGCGATCACCAGAAGATTTTAAAGCTGCTATTGGCTAGGTCTAACTTATTAGTTTTTTCTTTATTTCTCTCCAGTTATGAGTTTCTGCCAATGGTTTTTTTTTTTTAATCTAAACTGTAGCGCAAGGTCCAGTACATTAGCCAGAGTCTGAGCATGTTGCTATGGTGTCAAAAATATTTAGTTTTGCAAGCAAAGTGTTTTTTTAAATAAAAAATACTTTGATTTGATTTATGTTTGCAAAATGATTTCAACAAAACAAACTAAAAGAACAGGATTAAGCATTTCACAAAGACAGTGGGTGTAAAATGTTGATTTGCATCATGGTGACTTTAGAGGCAAAGCATTCAATTAAATGGAGTATGATGGGGAAAGGTCACATATTTCCCAAATGGAATGCCTTCAAAGACAAACTGTGTTGTGCAGAAAGAAGGAACAAGAAAACTGAAACCTAGTTCATCTGTTTAATTACCAGAAGAATTTTTCATTTTCAGATAGGGTTTTCTCTAAGGAGAGTCAGCATGGTTTATCATGAGGAGGAAACATACATTGAATCTCCTGGAAGCAAAAGCCATTCATTTGATTCCTGTCTTTATTGCATAGAACCTGGGTGACTTTAGGGAAATTGTTTAATCCCAGAGGGTCCCAGTTTCCTCATCTATAAAAGGAAAGTGTTGAACTGGATGGTTTCTAAATTGAAAATCCTATAAAGCTATGACTATGGCAACTCTACTGTGAAGGGTCAATTAGTTCTTCCATTTTACACTATTTCTACCTGATACTTAAGATAAAAGAGAATGAATAATGTTTGTCTTGATATTTTCTTTAAGTGTGAAAATGAAAATCTTAGAATTAAGCCATGGGTCCACTTTACCATTTGCAGCTTTATCTCCACTCCTGCAAATCATCTATTTTCTCATAGCACTGTCCTTTCTGTAGCCACCTCTACAAATTAAAATGGATTGCTCTGATCTTCAAATGCATCTGATTTTCTTATTCTTTCCCTTTGGTGAAGCTTTTCTCTCTTCCCAGAATGTCCTCCCCTGCCCCTCAGACTCACTTCATCTTCACCTATTGAAATTATATCCATCTCTACTCAAATATCATATGGCCTATAAAACCCTTCCCTAATGGGAAATAGTACAGTACAATGGAAAGAGTACTGGCTTTGGAATCTGATGATCTGGGTTCAGAAACCACGTCTGCTATTTTAATGACTCAAGTGTCCCTAGAAATATCACTTAATCTCTCTGGACCTCATTTCCCCACCTCTAAAATGAAGAGATTGAAATAGGTGGTCTCTATAGTCCTTTGCAGCTCTAAATCTTTGATGCTATGATTTCTCCTCTCCCCAAAACTAGAAGTGATCTCTTTTCTGAAAGCTCATCATATTTTGTAATGTAGCTTTCCTTGGATTTGGAGACAGAGAACATGGTCTCAACTCTGTTGTTCACTAAAAATATGATCTCGGGCAAATCACTAAAAATCCAAGTTTTCCCATCTATAAAAGTAAAATAATCATATTTGAATGCCTCATAATGTGATTGTGAAAAACAAATGAGATTGTATAAAATAGCACATAAACATGAGCTATAACTAGTTGCCCATTTCTTGTGGCACTCATTTCATTCTACTTATTCGTGTATATCACTTATCTCTCTTGTTAGGTCATAAATCCTCAAATGGCAAAGATTAATTTCCCTTTGCATTTCCTTAAGTAGTTAGAACAATACCTTGGACCTAGGACTGGCTTAATCACTCTTTCTCCTGATTTTCTTCAAATCCTGGATAATCTCACCTACAGGAAACCTTTCCCAATCTCTATTAATTCTAACTCATACCCTTTTGATTGTTTGGGATTGTTATTGTTAACAGAGACTGTTAATCCTTATTGATTATTTCCACTTAAGCCTATATAAAGTTTGTTTGTATGTTGTTTCCCCTCTTAAACTATGATTTCCTTGAAAGAGGAGGCTATCTTTTACCTCTTTTTGTTTCCCCATATTCAAGTATGGATCAGCTCTCTGCATTTGTTCTAATGTTGGCCTGACCATCAACACCAAAAAAAACAGATTCTCTACTAATCGGTACAGCATCATCCATTCATGGAAGCAGTGATGACAATAAATGAAGAAATTTTGAATGCTATGAGATTAGTTCACTTACATTGGCAGGCCAGAGATGTCCACATGGATGATGAAGTTGGCACACTCATTGCCAGTGCTTGATTAGTGTTTAGGAGATTCCAAAAAAAGTGTGTGAGAAAATAAGTAATTAAGCTACACACAAAAATGAAGTTCTACTGAGCTATTGGGTTGGTTGTACTGTTATATGCCTGTGAAACCTGAAGAGTCTACCAGTGCTATGCTAGAAAATTGAACTGCTTCCATTTGAATTATCTTGGGAAGATTCTGAAAACTACTTGGCAAGATAACATTCCAGACACTGAAGTCTTCTCTTAAGTTGAACTGCCAAGCATTCAAACTACTGCACTCCTTTGGGCTGGCCACGTAGAATGAATGCCAAATCCATGTTTACCTAAAAGACTATTTTACAGAGAACTCAGTCAAGGCAGGTGCTCACATGGAGATCAGAAGTGGCACAAGGATTCTCTTAAGGTCTCTTTGAAGAACTTTAATATCCATTGGGAGACATAGGAGATGCTGGCATAGGACCACCCATCAGAGAGAGAGTGCTATGTTCCATGAACAAAGCAAAATTGCATTGGCTTAAGGGAAATGCAAAATGCACAGATTCAGAAATCTGGTTTAACAGACTATTTGTGCCCAATGCATGTTAGACCCTTCTGAGTTTGCATTTGATTGATCAACCACAGTCAAGCACACTGTATGTTAACTACAATATAATGATGTCATTTTGGTCTTCTTTGAGGAGGAAATATGAACAAGAACAATCCCTAGTGCTTAGCATAATGCCTAGTATATAGTAGGCACTTAATCAATATTTATTATCTGATTGATAGAAGTTTGGGAACCACCTGTACTTAATATGTACTTAATAAAAGGCTATTGACTTGTTTTGAAAACAGGATTGACCATCCAGTTTTTCTCAGCTATTTCCACAATAACTATAATTATAGTCAGGATTGTATGATTTTTAAAAATTAATTTCATTAAAGAAGACAACTAGAAATGCTAAAATTTTGGATATCTTGCTGATGGCTTTGTCAACCCTTCGAACACAACATTTACTACCTTGATATGATGATTTCAAATCACTTCTGTAGTCTTTCTGCTTAGTCTGTCCTTTACCTGATGGTTCTAATATTGATATCTTATACCTAGGTGCATCATATAGCTGTATTACATTTTCAGGATTATGTTTCAAAAGAAAGAAAATCCAAAGGTATCTTGTCAAATTATCTGATCTCAGAGATGGTTTGTAGATTATGTACAAATATTAAGATATTTTCTTCCCATGGCAAATTGTGTGCCCTATGTAGACCTACTCCCAATGGAGGCAGAGTAACTATAGGAAATGGTTAAGGATTTTAAGTAGAGGGATCGGAATTTAAATTCTGGCTCTGCTTGTTGCTCCCTGTCTGCTATTAGTAGAATCATTTAACCTTAATAAGCATCAGGTTCTTTGTCAGTAAAATCGGAGATTGGGATTAGATGGCCTCTGGGGTGCCATCCAATTCTAGATATATAATACTATGATCCTAGTCAGACAAAAGTCTCTTTTAGAGCTCCAGTAACAACTCAAACCCATGAGTCATTGGAATAACTCATTCTAGAGTGTACCTGTAATAAGAGAAAGCCTTCAGTACAGATTTTTAGGGTCTTTCTTAGATCTCTAGAGAGGGATGAAATCATGATAATATATAAGAGGAGAAAAATAGAATAGGGCAAGTTGATGAGAAAGAGAGGTTTATTAACTGTCAATGACCTGTATCTATGTTTTCTAAAAGATTATTTTAGTTGTTTTATTGCTATTTAAAATTGTCGAAATCCCCACATCCTAAATAATCAATACAAATCTATAACAAACACCAAAAATTATAATGATAAGAAAGCTGTTATCTGTAAATACAAATAATTTTATATCTAGGACTTTGCTTAATCCTTTTCAACCTAGTTAAGTGTTTTTGCTTTGTTTTTCAGTTTTTCTCTCAGAAATATCTAGTGATCTCTAAGCATCTTTTTTGGGAAAGGGTTAGCTCTTTTTAATAAGTGGTTAAATTCAAAGTTAGAAGTTCGATTTTAATACATTTTTAACAATTACATGTAATAACAAATTTCCACACAAGTTTTCCTAAGTTATATAATCAAACTTAGCTCCTTCCCTCTCTTCCCTTCCCCTTCTCATTGCTGGCAGATGATTTGATCTGGGTTATATATTTGTTATCATGCAAAACATATTTCCATTAGATGTTCAATTCTAGCTCTTTTCCATTAGTCAAATGACATTAATTAGACTTCTACCAATTTGGCACTGTAATCTATCAATTTGGTTACTATTCCCATCATTTGTAGTTTTATGCATAATATGCCTGTAGAGTTAGGCTTACTTTTAAAAATTGGAAAGAGATCAATTAACAAGGATTTAAAATGAATTTTTCTGGAGTACCAATCTAAAGATGTTAGTTTAGAACCTTGTATATAAAAATCTGTACAAGAAAGTTAAAAATAAATACAGTTGAGTATAAATAAAGCAGCACTATAATTCTAGTCATATCTTGAGTTAATTAACAGTATTCTGAAAAAAATACTAAACCATTACTCTGCTTTTTTGCTTTCTGATCTTGAGCTTGACAACAATTTTCTTCACAAAACCAAAGGTCTGAGAACATAAAATGTATTCCTAAACTGGCCTTTTCTAAATTATCTGCCTTCTCTTCTTAGCATTAGCTTCCCTTAAGTGCTCCTATTCTTCAGTGTACTTCATATCCCACAATCAATTCAAATATCAACAGAAAGGAATTGTAACAGGAAAAAAAAAGTCTTTGAAGTATCTCCTGCTAATCTAGCTTGCAAGACAGACTGTCAGTGGTGGCTGGACCAGAACTTTCACTATGCCATAATTCAAAAATAGGGTAGGTTAAGTGACAGGTTTACAGGAGAGTATGACTTTAAATTGTTGAGGTCACCATCAGAAGTCTCATTGATACCCCTGAAAATAGAGGGCAAGCCAAACTATTTGCAGTCTCATTTGCCAATATAGAACTATTTCTGGTTCTGCATTTGGTTTCAGAAAGGTCTTCAGAAATATTGGCTTCCAACTGATTGACAGTGCAGTCTTATTTTTGACAAAGTCTTGTTTATAAACCTCAATTCTCCTGACAGATTTACAAGTATCTGTGGAGTTTTAAGACGGTTGCCTAATAGGCATTAAGTGAGACACATAGTTTTTTTTGTAAATATTTCAGCTAGAATTGGGGATTTTGGGAAGTCTCTGAGCCAAGTATTGCATTAAATCTGAAGACAGTGGCAAACTGATTATCAGAGGCTTCCAGCTTTCCCCTTTTGCCAGTGGTTCCCATAGCCAATTTTGGACTATTGGTACAAGGCATATCCAGGAGTTTGGCTTCTGCGTTTTTAAAATAACCTTCGAGCTTCTTTTCTTCCCTACTATTCATTTCACTCTCTTGATTTCCCTCTTTTTTCTTTTCTTTCACTTCTTTCTTCCCTTCATTGTTCCATTTCCTTTTTTCCATCCCTCCTTTCTCTTTTCCTCTCTCATTTTTTTCATGCTTTTGTTGCTTTTCTCTACTAAAATCTTCTCCTCCCTTTTCTGCCCTCCCTCTTTCTATTCCTCTGCTTTCACTTCCTTCTTTCTTTTCTCCACTCTTTTTTCTCCTCCTTCCTCCTTCTCTCTATCTCTCCCCTTCCTTCACATCCCACTCCTCTTTTTCTTACTATCTTCACTATTTCCCTCCTTTTATTACTTCCACATCTTTATCTTCCTCCCACACACCCTTCTTCACCCTCCTCCCTCACCTCCCTTCTTCCCTTTCCTCTCTTCTTTCCTCTCCCCTTTCCCCTTCTCACTTTTTCTCATCCCCATTCTTCCCTTCCCCCTCCTCTTCTTCCTTTCTTCTTCTCTCGTTTCCTTTTTCTATTTTTTCTCAAAAAAACTTTTTAAAAATTAAAAAAATTATAGTTAAGCATGAATAAATAAATGAAGCAGAAATGGGAAGATGAGCCAAGAAGTCAGGGTGACAGCATAAAGTTTGCAGGTGTCTTGGGTTGAGTCATGTGAAAACAGGTTACTTTTGCTAATGCATTTGGGTATTTAATCACTGACTTTTCTATAGTCAGCTGTGACTGTGTTGATAGTAAAATGGACTAAAGACCAATATTTATTTTATATCTTGAGATCGTTTATCTTAAGATTAAATTTCCCAATCTTAGATCTAAAGGGATCAGAGGTGCAGACCATTAAGAAAGCATCATTTTGTTTGGGTTAGGTTAGTTTAATAAATTAACAAGCAAGGATTTTGGAGTTTACTAGGTGTCAGGCACTATACTAAATACTAACCCTACAAAAGGGAAATAGCCAAAACCATACCTGCCCTAGTAAGGGTGGCAATGGATAAGCAAGTGGGTCAATACAAAATAGATGCCACGTAGAGGGCATCCTCTCTCCAAGTTGGTGGGTAAGGATGGAGAAGAAGAACTGGAGAATACTACTGTAACAGAGTAATTGAGCTGAATCTTGAAAAAAGGCAAGAATGTCAAGAGAGAGAGAGAGCATTCTAGTCCTAGAAGACAGACAATGCAAAGGTATAGACATAGAACATGGAGTGACAAGAATAGTTTATTTTTTGAATTTGTTTTTAAAGCTAACATCCCATTGTGAAGTTCCTCATTGAAGTATTACTTAGACTTTATGTTAGTTCAGTTTCGTATCTTTATTATGATGAGTTAATCTTATCTAAGCATATAGTCCAGGACTCTACATAAGTGGATACAGGACCAGAACTAGACTAAGTTGCAAAGTAGCTAAAACTGCAGAACTCCTTTTGGTAATCTTTTCCCCACTCCTTGAGTGTCCCACTTCTTGTTCTTCATGACCCAATCTGGGGTTGTCATGATCCTGGAGTGGTTTGCCCTTTCCTTCTCCAGTTCATTTTTATGGATGAAGAAACTGAGTCAAATAGGGTTAAGCAACTTGCCCCAGAATCACAAAACTGAGGTTAAATTTTAATTCAGGACAGTGAATCTTCCTGACACCAGACTTGGCTCTCTATCCATTGTGATACCTAGTTGTCCTTGAGTATCTACCATTCATCAGATTTAGAGATTGAACTCTAGCTCTTTTGCATTAGAGTAATCCTAAATAAGACTTTGACCAAATCAGTACATGTTTAGACTGCATACTCACATCTTAGACTGGTCAAACTGCTAAGGTCTTTCTTAAATCCCTTTCCCCACTCCAATCAAAACTAAATTCCCTACATGAATCGCCTTGAGGGCTTGCTCTCCTTTAACTAATCAGATAATTCTAAAGAGTTTATAGATGCTTCTCCATTAATATGCTACCCTTCCAAAGTAACAATTTCATTTTAACAGGACCCTTCAGAAGCCAGTGCTTTAGCCTAAAGGAGTATCTAATGGTGGGCATTTCATTGTTCATAGAAGCCAGTGGAGAAGAATTTTTTTTCAGCGGATGGGTCTCTTGAAACCTTTTAAAGCATTCCATGTAGGCAGCTACCTACTGATGAGGTTGGCCTAATAAATAGGTCCTTAATACAAATTATTCAAATGCTGATGTCTCCCAGACCAAGACTCAGCATGAGTATAATCAACAGAGTGGAAATTCTGACTCAGATGCATTGTTTGATAGGGAGAACTGTTGAATAGCTCTGTAAAGAGTTCCGTGCAAAGGTTGTAGTTGGTGGCCCTGCCTGGCAAGTCTTTCCAAAGCCTTAAAGCATGTTGGCATGTCTTCACTTGGCCCTGTCACTTCAGCTTAAGTTTCTTCACAGAAAATGCCCATAATCATGGGACACTAAGGTGAATTTGATCTTGTGCAGCCTCCCTCTGTGGAGTGAATCAGCGTCATGGGATTCCCCTGAGCTCAAACTTTCATGGTGGGTTGGTTTTTGCAGAACATTTCTCTAGGGGAAAGGAGTGTCCACTCTGGGAACATGTGCTTCTTACTTCCTTCCAACCAGAATTTCCCTAGAAAAATATCTTGTTTCAAGACAGAATGCCAAGTGGTAGTGTTGGGACAAGGTTAATATGAAATAAATTATATAGAAGTGGCCTCCAAAAAGGTACCTCATCTTTCCCCCTGCTTTCAAATGAGCACACACCTAAAATATCACAGGCAGTTGGAAATTGATATAACCTGAAAGAAAGCAAGAGAAAAAGATTCCAAGAGCTTTCCTTACCCACCTTTTAGAGCATAGTAGTCTGCATAGATAAATTATTTGTTTAAATTCAATTAATGCTCCAACTAAATCCCATTTCTATTTGTCCTAACTTCATGAGAACCATAAATCACCCTTTACCATTTTCTTCTTCAGGAAAGACAAAACCACTTACTTGAGAGGTCTCATTTTCCATAGTTGGAATATTTAATGGAAAGACTGTCAGGGTTTTTTTATTCAAATTGGGACAAGTCAGAATACAGGAAACATTCCCCTGAAAGTCAAATCCAGTTGTTTTTCGGTCATATCCACTCTTCATGATCCCAATTGAGATTTCCTTGGCAAAGATATTGGAGTGACTTTCCATTTCTTTCTCCAGATCATTTTACAGATGAGGAAATTGAGGCAAAAAGAGTTAAGTGACTTGCCCAGGGTCACATAACTAATAAATGTCTGAGGCCAAATTTGAACTGATGAAGATGAGTCTTCCTGATTTTAGACTTGGTATTCCATCTACTGCACCACCTAACTGCCTATTTGAGCCAGAAAACATGTATTCAAAATCTAGCTCCATTACTTATTATTTGACCAGAGGAGAGTCATTTCACTTACCTCAATATCCTTATATGTAAAATGGTATCAGAATTTATTTAGGCCCCTTCCAAATATAAAAATCAAGGAACAAAGTGGATAGAGTACTGGGCCTGGAGTCAGGAAGACCTGAGTCCAGATCTGGCCTCAGTCACTGTGTATTGCTAGACAAATCATTTAACCTCTGTGCACTTCCATTTCCTGAATTTTAAAATGAGGATAAAAATAGTTCCTACCTCCTAGTGTTGTTGAGGATCAAATAAGATGGCATTTGTAAAACATTTAGCATCATTTCTTAAACATTGAGGACATAAGAAATGCTTTTTCTCCCTTCTTTCATCCTTCCCTCTTTGGTTCTGGAATTAATACCTAAGAGAAAGCCAGATAGAGTGGTATCAGAGATTCAGGAATGGAGAAATCACTTAAGACTTCATGAAAGGTATAATATTAGAGGCAGAATAATATAGTAAAAAGAATAGATTTGGAATCAGAAGACCTGGGTTCAAATATCAACTCAGCTACTTAATACTTTTGTTTTCTTGGGCAATTCATTTAGTATCTCTGGGCTTCAATATCTTAGAGACCTTCCATTTCTTAAATCTAGAAGATTATGTTTTCATACAACAGAGGTCAATCACTTATTTTATTGACTGGCTAACTTCTAACTCTAAATGTAGAATCCTATGGTTTTAACCCATGAAAGCATGAGAAAAAACATTGTAGACATGAAGAAAGTACAAAAACATAAAAAAGGCAAGATAAAATTGGGGAATTGTAAGTAGTCTCAAAATTTGCCTTCAGTATATAGTGTATGAAATGGAAATCATGTCATGCTAGGCTTGATAGAAGAAAAAAAGATGTATATCCTCGAGAAAATTTCTTCAAATATCTGAAAGGCCCCATTAGAGAACAAAAAGGTATGACTTGCTTTGCTTGGCCTCAGAGGACAGGATTTAAGTCCATTTCCTTTTGACCTTTTTAACAAGAGTTGCAAGAGAGAAGATGGTGCTTTAATATCTAAAACTTCTTCACAGACAGAATAATCTTCCTCAGAAGATGATGGATCCTCAATCTTTGGAAAACATCCAGTAGAAACCTGTCAAGGACATTCTCTAGAAGATTTCTATTCATATAGGAGTTGGGCTAGATGACCTTTGAAGTTCCTTCCACCTCTTAGATTGTCTCATAGTTGGGCAATTCCATACAATCCAAGAGTCGAATATCCACTTCTGAAGACCGTGTCACATTCAGATTTGATCTATCTTTCCCCAAATCTCCAAGCCAGTTTTTGGCTCTGGAATTAGATTGGATTTGACTTGCAGGAGAATATTCCATGTGTTCTGACTTGTCTTCAAGTCTCCGGAACTATGCTCTACCAGAAACACCTGGCATATAAGGCATCAACTGATCTGAGATCCACTTAGAAACATTCTTCACTGCCTCCACTTGCCATCTGAGAGCTTTAAGAGTCTCAGGGCAGAGAAAAGAAAAAAAACAATGGAATCACTTTATTTCAGTAATTAGATCCTTCCTAGAAGACAAAATCTGACTACCAAGAGCCAGAAAAGAATATCTCTATTACGAGACTAAATACCCCTAAATTAGCTATATTTCATCTATATCAATATTTCTCTCTCATTTATATACTCTCTCCATATTATCATGTATGTATGTATGTATTCTCTGTATTTCTATGTGCCAAAATTAAACTCTAAAAACCTGACAACTTTCCAGTTTCTTCATTTATAGCATCTGGTTGTTTTTAATGGACGGTTTGTTTACTGAACAAATAAATGGCTTATGGAGGATGCTTATGGTCTTTAATGGCTGTTAGCACACCAAAAAGATGTTTGCTTTTTGTAAACCCCTATGATTATCGGTTGTCATAGTGTACCCCCATGACCCTGTGCTCTTCTTTCACTAGCAGGATCCACTCTTGGCATGTTAATGCCCCCAGTTGGCTTCCCCCTGATTGAGTTTGTATTCTTTCATCATCTGACCAAGTCAGCAGTGAAAGCATACCCCAAACTCTCTGGTGATGGACCTTTAAACTTCTTTAGCCCTCAGTTCTCTAAATGATCCTGGTTTTTTTCCAATTTAGATTTTACTTTTATCTTGCTCCCTGAAAACAGCACAACCCTTTTTTTCAGTGTTTTAGCCCTTATAAAAAGAAAAACATAGGAAATTGACATTATAAATGAGGAAAAAAATCAGAAAGTTTCAATGTGTGTATCAATTATTTTTCTTGGTTCTATACACAGATATACCAAAAATTACGACCTAATCCAGCTGGTCCCCATTAGTGTGAATAATGAATCCTGTGAAATGGCCATATTATTTGAATTCACACTATTCAAAGTTATGATTATCTGTAAAACCTGTTAGTTTTCCAATTTGATGGAAATACACATTATGAATTCAAATAATATAGTTACTTCATGAGATTCATTATTCACACTATTCAGGATTTATCTATGCTTTTGAGTTCCTCCCTCTCTTGCCTGAATGAATTCTTTCTTTCGGGTTTTGGTCCTTAAAGTCAGCTATCCAAATTTTGAGTAGGCTGAATTTTAGGTAAAACTCTGAGTTTCTGGTTTAAATAAATGTATTTTGGCAAAGGCTACGAGACATGTTACCCATGTCTTAATCTATTTCCTCAGTCCTTAACTCCATGTTTTGGAGCTTCAGATTTATAGCAGAAATCACTCTTTCTCTACTAACTCCTCATGGACCTTTTATGAGTTCCTCTCCTGAATATTAAGCCTTCAAGGAATTTGAAGATACTTTCAGAAACACTTATAAAATTCTTAGGATCATACATTCAGACCTAGAAAAACTTTTATTTTCAACATCCCTCATTTTATAGATGAGAACTGGAAGCACAAAAAATAATAATGATGAATTGCTTAAAGTCCCACAAGTCATAAGTAACGTGGTATCCTCAAGGAAATGCATTATCAAAAAAGAAGATGGGCTGATCATGTGAGGGGAGCAAGGACATGTGGACTACTTGAGTGCCTAAAACTCATATGGAGAAATTGAGAGACCCCAGCTCTTTAGGTTAGCCCACAATTGTAAACTTATGGAGGTCATGGACAGGAATAACATAGGAAAAGCATAAATGAATAAGCTACAATCTGAGTCATTATAAGAAACATTTAATTTAGTGAGATTACTGCTCTATTTGAGTTTTTCCATCACCAATCATGGTAGAAGCACACTTTACCACAACTTTCATTAAAAAGAAAAAATATATATATATATATACACAGCATATCACTTAACCAGCCACAATAAATTATTTTTATGAGCTAAGGGGAATTAATGGTTTTGTTAATTATATCATTATTTGAAAAAGAAAAGGTTAACTTAGTCTTATATTTTGTTGATTATTGTTGGAGTATTTATGTAATATACATATAATATTGTTGACTGAATAGGGATTCATAATGTTTTTGCCTACAAACAGAATTGGCAAATTCTTTCATTCTCTTTATGAAGTATCCTATTTTAACAAGCATATCAGAGATTTCTTGGCTCAGTTTATATGGGGGTAGTTTGCTCTGACCTTAAAAGAGGGATATCCTTCCCTCTGCTCAATCCACAGCTCCATTAAAGGAGTCTCTTTACTTTGCTAGTCTAGAAATTCTTTCAATTGGATGCTGGAGACTGCTATTACTATGTATTCTCAGACTATAAGAAAGCCTTTCCTGGATCAGCATGGATTTGATTTCCCAAAGAAATCTTTATATCAAATTTGTCTCCTCGGGTCTGCAGACTTCATGGTCCTGACACAAGACTTATACATGTAAATGATATATAGAAATAATTTGAACCACCCAGTCTTTTCTAGAGATATTAATTAATGAACAAATATCAATGCTCCAATTTCAACCTCTTCTCCCTTCTTCTGTCCAACATTTGATAGATATTATGAAGTGAATAAAAAGTTAAGCAATAAAATAGAAGTCTGGGATGCAAGTGAGGCAAACAGTTGCTAACCTATCAATAGTTGATGGTAAACAGCTTGTCTGTTGTTTGAACAAGCCACGTAGGCTGTTTCTGCCTCAGTTTCCTCCAGTAAAATAAGAATACTAATATTTGCTACTTCCTAAGATTGTTGTGATGACAAAATGACATTTACCCACATTATAGTACTATCTATATAAATGTTATTATCATTATCGTGGTGGTGTTGATTTTCTACCTGGTATATAAGTGAATATGTAAATTAAATAAAGTGAATATATAATTGTGCTTTGGATCAAATTATTAGGGTGGTTCCAAGGTATAAACTTCTTTAAGACTTGAAAATATCCCTGATTTCATAAGTGCGAAGGTGTCTTTCATAAACATAGATTGCAACACCACCATACCTTCATGAATTTCTTTGGCCAAAACCTTCATTATCTGGTAGCCATCTCCCTGCTGATGAGTCACTCTGTAAAACTAGACTTTTTTTTTTAACAACACAGACACACTCCATTATTAGATCATGCTAGAAGTCTTTCCATCTTGGTAAAAACAATAGAATTATGCTATTCTGGCAGGATCTTCAAGAGCTCATAGTCATTTCTATATTGCTTTAAAGTTTCAGAATGCAACTTCAGTGGAGAAGAATTATGTAAAAAGTAGGAATTCACAAAGTCATAGTGAATTTTTTAAGCTATTGAAGCTTCAAAATTCACTAAGATATAGGGGATATGCTGTTTAATATGTGCATGCATGGATTTCAATGTATATGCTTCAGTGGACCAGGGATCCCATGGATTGTGACTGCTCCCTTCACTGATGAAGATATCCTGTCTTGGGACACTAATGCACAGCTGCTGCTGCTGCTGTTGGAACTGTGAACTAATACAACCATTCTGGAGAGCAATTTGGAACCATGCCCAAAGGGCCATAAAACTGTTCCTACCCTTTAACCCAGAAATAACACTCCTAGATCTGTATCCTAAAGAGATCAGAGACAGAAGAAAAGGACTTACTTGTACAAAAAAATTTATAGCAATTTTTTGTGGTGGCAAAGAACTGGAAACAAAAGGGATGTCGATCAGTTAGGGAATGACTGAACACATTGTGGTATATGATTGTAACAGAATACTATTGTGCCATAAGAAATAACAAGCAGGATGATTTCAGAAAAAAAAAGCCTCAAAAACTTATATGAAGTGATGCAAAGTGATGAGCAGAACCAGGAGACCATTGTACCCCCAAAACTGCAGTCATGTACTTGATAATCAAACGTGAATGACTTAACTATTATCAGTAATTCAAGGATCTACGACAACTGCCAAGGACACATGGCAAAAAAAGGCTATCCAGCATCACAAAGAAACTGACAGTTTGAAAGGATATCGAAGCATACCATTCTTCACTCTATTTACTCTGTGATTTTTTCTCTAGTGTAACTCGTCTTCTTAAACAACGGGATGAATGGAAACATATATTGTATGATAACACATATTCAACCTACATCATATTATCTTCATCTTGTGAAGGGGAGAAGAATGGGAAGGAAAGAGAAAACATGGATTGCAAAATGTCAGAAAATGATTATTTTAACTTGAATTGACATGTAATCTGGAAGAAAATTAAATGATAGTATATCCACATGTGCTTTTGTATGTAGCCAGACCTCATTTTATGCAGCCATTCCATTCCAAGACCCTTTGCACAAGATGGAAATCACACATAATAGCAAACCCCATTGTTTAATAAGTATTTCTTAAATGAGCATACCTATTATATTTTTTATATAAACAAGGCAAATAAGCATGTAATTTAATGCAGATTAAACAGAAGTAGATCAGTGTGGAACAAAGGGAAGTGCTTCTCTGACACTAAACAACTATGTTACAAGCAAGAATTCTGGACAAAAATTGTTGTGGAAACTTAATTTTTGGTACAAAACAACAGAAACACTCATACTAAGATTTCTCAAAGATAGAATGAACATAATTGAGTAAGATGCTACGAGACTTTATGCCACTTGGGAAAATGGTGTGGATTTAACAATCAAAATTTTTTATTTTATGTATTTTTCCTCCTTTATTTTTTGATTGCCATTCAGGTACCTGAATTCAATTGTGTAGAATTCTATTTAAATGAGATCCTACTGTAGTCTTCATCCTTATTTTCACATATCTTTTCTGTAAAATACCCAAGTAGCAGAGACCTATAGGCCCTTTAACCCTTTGGAAATACTAAGTCTAACCATCTCTTATTCTTTGGTTCTTATTACTTTACGGTATTTCTTGTGAATGTGTCAATTCCTCAAGAGCAAGAACTACTGCTCTTTATTCCTTATTCTGTTTGTATTCTTACTGATTGCACAGTGATGTGTACATCGTAAATATATAATAAATGCTTCAGTTATTATTATTATTGGTTATTATTGATAATGCTTTCTTCTGTGTTGTTTACACATATACATGTTCATACCACATTTACTTTAAAATGTATATGAAATAATTCTGTATATTTTTATCATAAATTCCTTTTTTCTGAGAAAACAGAATAAATTTCTATTCACCTACTTTGAAAAGGGAAATATATGCACATAGGTAACTCATAGAACTCTTAGCAAATGAAAAACCAACAGTAGTCTGGACATCCCATAAGATTATTGATAGCTCAAGAGATTTTTTAAGGAAGATCTTTTCATAATTAACAATATAAAATGTTCCAGGCATTTGGAAACAGTAATGGTAAGGTACTATTTCTTTTCTTTTCTTTCCTTTTTTTGTGATTACTATTTCCAGAGTGTCTATTTATATAGGCTTAAGGTTAAATGTGTCAATAATAACTTTTATCTATTTAGTCTTCTCTCTAAATAGTTATTTTGATCTTTGAATTCATTAATTTCTCACATAGCTCTTTGAATTCATTAATTTCTCACATAGCCCTAATCTAGGTAATAAATGACAAGAGTCAGAAAACCTTAGTTTAGTTGGAACCTTCTTATAACAACTTTATCCATTCCCTTGAGTTAAGGCAGTATTTTTGTCTAAATCATCCCAGACAGAGAAGAATGGCTAACCATGCAAAAAAAAAAAATCTTCCCCAGAAATGTCCTTTGGCCCACCTTGTACTCATGTTAGACAGTCATAGGACAGAGTCCTAGGTTGGAACTATGTATGGAGGACCTCTCTCTGTCTCTGGCCTCATGTCTGGTAACATAGGTTCAATACTAGAACAAAATGAAACACTAATAGTCCCTTTAACAGTTTAAAGGAGATTTACATAGCATAAATAGGCAGCTAGGTGGCACAGCGGATTAAGCATTGGAACTGGAGTCAGGAAGCTTGGAGTTCAAATACTGTCTCAGACACTTAATTGCTGTGTGACTCTAGGCAAGTCATTTATTCTTTACCTGCCTCAGTTTCCTCAACTCTAAAATGGGGATAATAATACCACCTACCTCCTGTGTTGTGCTAATCGAAGGAGATTTTATTTGAAAAGTGCCTGATACATATTAGGTGCTTGATAAATGTTTGCTTCCTTCCTTCCTCAAGGAAAAAAAAAATAGCCTAGATGGAATGGGTTTGGACCTTAGGAAAATCTAACCCAACTTCCATAGCAAAGCCCCAGAAAGTATTGCTTCTAATAATTGATCTGTCAGTCAACAAACATAAAACTGAGCACTTAACTATTTGCCATGTACTGGACTATCAAAATAAAAATGAGACAAACAAAAAATCCACCCCCTTTTCTCAAAGAGCTCACGTTCTAATAGGGTAGACAACTTATAAATAACAAGGCATATACCAGACCCATGCAGAGTGCGTGAAGGTAATCTGAAAGGGAAAGGCAGAGGGAAAGCCGAATATCACAGCTTCCATGAGAAGACCTGAGTTTAGTTAGCAGCAGTATGACCCATCTTACTGCAAATCCCTCAGCATGGACACTGTCTTCTCTGGGCTTGACTCCCAATTGTCCAGATATCTTGTATTTGAGTTCTTTGTTCCTTCTGCTTTCATTATTCTACCTAAATTGTCATTCCTGCATTGCTCTGACCCCCTAACCTGGGTTCTTGACCTTTCTGAATTCTGACCCAGTTCCTTTACCTGTTCCTCCTCCCCTTTTATTCATCTGCTTTTCCTTGCTGGTGCTGCCTGTCTGTTCCACTTGATCAGTACCATGGAGTCCTAGACTCCAAAGATGGTGTATTTAGTTGGAACTCTACTATCTACCTTCTTATTCCAAATTCTTGGACACTAGACTCTGCCAGTGTACTTGGAACCTACTTCCTTTATCCTACTCAATTCAAACCCCTGTTCCTTGAACCTAAATATTCTGAATTTCCTTTCCACCCAAGCCTTCCTACCTGATCTAAATCATTGCTATTATAGCTGATCTACTTGTCTGACCTCTATGTCAGACCTAATTTCTCAAATTTATGCAGTCCTGATACCTTCTTAAAATTGACTGCTTCCCCCTGACTCCCCACAAAAACCTATTTTTGCTTTCACATGGAATTCTGAATTTTATCAAACCCTAGAAGATCACAAGCTCATCTTCAGTTTGTTTTTTGTTATCCTTGTCTTATCTCTCACAACCTTGTGAAAAGGAAACATAATAGAATGTTTCAGAAACCTACTGGTAAAATCCATAATTTCTACCTCATTTGTCACCTAACCCCTTCTAGCCCATTTTCTTATGGTTATTTTTTGTCTAGTCCTATTCTTAGGGGAGATAATGTTGCCATTATCCTTATGGTTCTTTAAAAAGTGACTGTTTATTCTTCTCTCCTAGGTGTCATCCATGTTCCTTTAATTTTTCTTCATGTCATCATTTTCTAGTTCTTTTTACTTCTAGACAAGACAAATTGCTACTCACTTACCTCAGACTAATAGCCTAGAGGTGCTGTTTCTATTTGGATAATGACACTCTTGCCATGAGGAGGGAAAATAGCCAAAAAGAATTTTTAAGAGGAATAATTGGGTCACAGGAGGTTATCTCAGCCAAATCCCTAAAACATGATATAAAACAAATAGAAAACAGTTTTGTCCATGCCTATACAAGTTAGAGCCAAGAGGTTATCAATGCACAGCCTAATTTGAGTGCAGAAAGATGGATTTGAGGAGTAATGGTTATAACAGTCTCCCCTGAGACTTTAACCATATGAAATTCACCATGAGTGGATTTCCTGTTTGCTTTCACATGATTTCCTGTAACACTACTATTCCTTTCCATGCCAAGGCTTGAAATTCTTTCCAACATTTAACATCAGAGCACAAGAACGTGAAATATGCACGTATCATTTCAGATTTCTGTCATTTATATTTGATTTAAATCAACTTTAAAACTTCCTTTATGTGGCCTTTTCTGTCTAGACGTTTTTTTAACATACACAGAAGACAGCCACAAAATTGTAGTTCTCGTTTGTTCTAACCTTTAATAAGAGAATTTAGAAAAAGGTTTTTCAATCATCTTACCACTCATTTTTGTTTACAATTTTTTTCACATACAGTAACCTACGCTGCTGTCTAGCCCACAAGTAGAATATGGCAATTTGCATTTTACTATATAAATAATTTTTTTTCAATCTCTTTTTCTAGTCATTCAATTTAAAATTCAAGCTATTAACCATGGGGTATCCATGGAATAGACAATCTTTCTAGGTCCCTGTTGTATTTGTAATGTATTTTTTTAATTTCTGCTTTTTTCATATTTATTTTTGTTGAACATCTGTCTTGGTGACAAATATTGAAAATGTTTTTGTCTGTCAGAAAGAAAACTCGTGCTTTCCTCAGCACTGTTAAATAAATAAAAGAGATAAAATAAATATTTCACTTGAGGTTAACCGATTTCACATAAGTTACTGTAATTTTGGACTCCAAAGGTAATCATAAAATGCTATTTTTCAAATGACTTGGACAAAATCTTTCCCTAATACCTATAGGATGAAGATCAAACTTCATGATATAGTAAAACTTTCTAAAATCTGGCTCTTATCTATTTCTTAAATATTGCATCCTGTAGGTTTCCAACACAAAGAAAATTTCAGTTTCAGTATGATTCATCTGTTTAATGCCTCCCGTGTAGCCTATAGATATTCCTGCCCTTCTCTGCTTATTTTGTTTCCCTTTACCTCTTCTATTTGCTTTTCTGAGATCTTCCCTTCTTTTGAGGTCAAGCTCAAGTCCTTTCTGCTTCTCTGAACCATGCCCCAACTGTTCTAGGCCTCAATGATCTCTCCTTCCTCTGAAATCATACAGCACTTACCATGCATATCCCTCACTTGGCATTCAGCATATTACCTTTTGTGTTTTCATTTATTGAGTGCCTACTATAAGAAATGCTAAAGAATGCAAAAATTAAAAATTATATAATCTTTGTTTATAGTCTAGTAATGCTATGATATATGTACAAAATAATAATAAAAGTTAGAATGAGATAAGTACATAGGAAGTTTAAGATAGGTATGAAACATTTGCAAAAGGTTTTACTTCCAGTTTTGAGAATCATAAAAGGCTTCCTTTTTGGAGTATGAAGTAACAGAACCTTTATCCCAATATTGTCATCTTATTGGACTACTTAATGTCATGCCTATAGTGGGGAAAAGCTGATGAGGCAAGACAAGTCTCTGTTTTCCAATGAAATACACCTGTATGCACCTAAGTTTATGAATCCTTCAATTCAAACTTTGAGCACCACCTCCTTGCTCTAGGGCTGATTCAACCCTAATCAGTTTCTAAAACTAATAGACTATCTGTTGCATTGACTAATTTCTCTTCCTTATATTAAATATTTTTTAAAACCCTTATCTCTCCTTGGTATTCTCTAGAATTCTCCATTCAGTTGAGTGTTATCTTTCCCTTTCTCCTTTCCTGTTCCTTATTTCCGCTGATATTTGTAAAACCGTATCAGACAGTCATTTTGCTTTCTTGCTCTTCTTTTTCTTCAGAATGCCTTTTGTTGTTGCTCTCTGCACAAAACGACACATCTCTGATCACAGTTCTTCATCTGTCAGATCTAATTCCTTAAATGTATTTATTACTTCCACTTTATATCCATAAAGGATATTATTTAGGTCATACATACCTATAGTGTTTGATGGTTTTTCTCTACTTTCTTCAACTTCAGTCTGAATTTTACAATAAGAAGCTCATGACCTGAGCCATAGTCAATTCTAGGTCTTATTTTAACTGACTATATAGAGCTTCTTCACCTTTGGCTGCAACGTATATAATTAACCTGTTTTGGGTATTGGCCATCTGCTGATATCCATGTGTGGTCACCTTTGGGGTTATTGGAAAAGAGTGGTTGGTGCTAGAGAAGACTTTTACAAGTCCCTTGGACAGTAAAGAGATCAAATTAGTCAATACTTGAAGAAATCAATTCAGACTGTTCACTCGAAGGTCAAATACTGAAGCCAAAATTCAAAGGCTTTGGCCATATTATGATGATAGGATTCACTGGAAAAGATTCTGGTATTGGGAAAGGTTGAAGGCAAAAGGAAAAGGGGACAATAGTAACAGATAGTGTCATGGAAACAAGGAATGTGAACTTGGATAAGGTAGAAGGACCTCTTGTGCTATGGACCATAGGGTAGTGAAGAACTGGACATGACTGAACAGCAAAATTGCCTCTCTTAGTCTTCTAACTTGTAATACACCTCTATTCATTAAGTGTTCCCCTAAATATAATTCTTCTCATTCCTATTGTCAGTATAAAACTTTCTCTTAATATTATCTTAAATCAGTTTTCCATAAGCCTCTTAAATATGATCAAACTATTTTCCCTTTTATTTCCTGTTATTTCCATAAAATGGAATTGTGAAATATTTAACTTCAGTAAGCATCATATCTAGCCCTTTCCATTTATAAGATAAGAGGCTGAAACCCAGTGAGGTTTTTTTTTTTTGTCCAAAATCACACAGAAAATTGATGACATCATTAGGTCTGGAACCTGTCATCTGATCTAATCCTGGGTCCAGCATTTTTTGTTATTTGTTCTTCTGATTCCTTCATGTATTTGTTTCACTTGTATTTATTTTCATTGTGGGATCTCTCTGCATATACCAATAATTAATACTTTCCAAAACACTTATTAAAGAGATACTTTTCTTTTCAAAAAAGCTAAGCATTTTACTTAATTCAACACACAAAAAAAAGTGTTTTGTTCTAAGAAATAAAGAAGGAATAAAGGAAGGGAGGAAGAAAAGAAGGAAGAAGGAAAAAAGGAGAGAAGAAACAAAGAAAAGGAGTGGGAAAGAAGGAAGAAAGAAAAGAAAGAAGAAAAAAATTTTGAAAAACCAACTTCACCCTTCAGTGGTGAATGTTGGTTTTCACATTGAAACCACTGGAATGACTTCTTTGTTTGAGACTGCCTTGGTGGTCCGGCAACATTGTGTACTCACTACTGGCTGGACAATAAACTACATTCATGTATTCCTCAGTAGCCTCCCCTTTCCATACTGCCGACCTCAAATGGAGCTTCTAGTACTGTGACAGTTTCATCGTTAATTAGACTTCTGGTCTCCCATTTGTTTGATATTAAATGTCTCAGAACAAGATGAGTTAATAAATTAGCACAAGGCAGGCTGCCTGGCCACTGAAATGTACTGCTGTGCTGTGGCAGTCAGAGGGCAACCCTCTTGTTTGATCGTGGAGGGAAGTTTAATCCTAATTGACCACATGGGAGTTCCGTCCTCTTAAGGTTGGAGAGAGCACAGCAGTGGAGCCTGGTTTGCTTTGTACTTGTTTCAGTTCCTAATTTTCAAATGGGCAAGCTCAGAGCCCTGGGAGGCTCGTTTCACACTTGCAGGGTGGGGGCCCTTTGCCAAGCAGTTTTCTGACTTGCTGCAGCTAATCCTCATGATGGGGTGGTACAACTGCAGCAAAGGGACAAGCACAATTACCCTCCTCCAGACAGGGAATCTGTGAGTAGAGGGTGGCCCTTTTACTAAACAAAGATGACCTAGAATGTCTGTGATAGACGAGCCCAGACCATCCCCCCACCTCTGCCTGCTTTGACTGTCAAAATGGCCCATGTTTCTGATGTTTGCAAGGATGGATTCTGGGGGACTCATTGCAAAATTCTGAGCAGTTTAAATAAGTAATGCTAAATGCTTAGTTCTCACAGACAATGCAAGGAATGAAATAACATAATTCCAAAACTACGGTCTTTAAATTTAAAGAAGACTGGATGATCTCTGAGGGCCCTCCTAGTTCTAGGATTCTAGAACTCTTTTCTAAAAGCAGGAGGAAATGATGAACAGGTTACATTTGGAAAAATATAGCAAGACCTACATGAATTTATGAAGAGTGAAATGAGCCGAGCCAAGAGAACATTATTATATACAGCAACAGAAATATTGTTGGAAGAATGTCTTGTATATATTCACCTCCAGAGAAAGAACTGATAGATAAAAATAAGGCTTTTTTTCCAGTAATCCCCAAAGCATCTGTCTTTTCATCCCCATTTGGATTACTGAGAAACAACCTTGGATAATGATCATGACAAATAGCTATAGTGGAGGACTATAAAGTCACACATCTCTGGAACTCTTTTTGTAGTCTTAAATAGTTATACTTCACTGCTTAGTCTATTTGGGGGAGAATACCCAAGGGGGTGGACCTATGATTTCATCTTTGAAGTTCAGTAACTCATCTATAACTTAGAAAATTGCCTTAGCTACTGAGGGGTTCATTGTCCTTAGAGTTGTCTGAGTCAAAGGGCAAACTCTATCTCTATACCATGTTACTTGTCTGCTTTATAGATGTGCTTTTGAAAAATATTTGTAAATTTAATTTAATTTTTTAAATTATTAGCAATCCACTTAAGGAATCTTTATTACCCCTTTGCTAATTTTTCACTTATTGAACTTGGTCCTAAATGCATATTTTCAAAGATCAAGTAGCTTCAAAAAAGGTACACCAATGCTGTGAAACAATATAGTGTGTGAATATCAGCAGAGAAGCATGTAAAACTATATGAATTAATTCAACACTATTGAACTTTTTGTAACAGCTGTAACCGACCATGGCTCCAGTTCCCTTCTAGGATGGCTAGGTGGTACAGTGGATCCAGTGCCAGGTCTGGAGTCAGGAAGGCCTCCGTTCAATTCTGGCCTCAGACGCTAGCTGTGTGACTCGTTGCATGTCACTTAAACCCGTTTGCCTCACTTTCTTCATCTGCGAAATGAACTGGAGAAGGAAACAGCAAACCACTCCAGTGCCTTTGCCAAGAAAACTCCAAATGAGATCATGAAGAGTCGGACATGACTGAAAAACTAAACAACAACAAAGCTTTCTCATATTTGATTCTGGGATAAAGATACTGTACCTTCCTCTGTTCTGAGACTCTCTGGTTGCTATATAGTAAGGGCGATCATATTTGCCTTATTACAGGATAAAGGAAGATTGATGAGATATCTTTAAAGTACACTGAGCTTTCATTTAAGTCATATGAATAGCTATATTACCAAGGCAAGTAAATTTTTTCTTTTTCTTTTTTTCTTTTTTTTACGGGCTGAATAGGAAGAATTTCCTTTGAACTTGTATATTTTGGGAATTTTTTTAAAAATCTGGGTTAATGTTACTAACCCCATGCTCACCTGAAAAACCAATTGAGATTTTTAGATAAAGATATAGATGTATATTGCATATAGATGTCTATACATATATAAAACTTTATGTAGGTTTTATATATGAATGCATGTATAAATGTATGTATGAACATATAGGCTTATATGGTTTTATATATGTAAGTGTCTATATCTTTTCATCTATCCATCCATGTATCTATCTATCTCCCGGGCTTTGGGACTAGATCCAATTGGCATTCTGGAGAAGTTTTATGACCAATAAATACAATCCACATGATTTCTCAGTCCCACATGATGATTTCCTTGAATTTCCATCCTAAGCTGCATGACTAATTCTGACTTGCTCAGAAATAGATTTATACCTTTTTACTATCCTCGTCTCCCTTTTCTTTTGCCAGTAATGAATGAACAAGTAAACAAAATGGCAAGGCACATACTCTGTGCAAATCACTGTGCTGAATGCTAGCTATATATGCAGAAAAGCAAAACAATCCCTGCTCATAAGGAGTTTGCTTTAAATAAGGAGAAATAACACATATGGGACATTTCAGCTGTATGTTAGAGTGAAAATCCCAATGGTACTTAATGGTATGGGGCCCAAGGGTATAGTTCTATGTCTTATTTATACTGTCAAAACCATATCTTTCAAATGCTGAACCTTTTGACAGTGCCAGGGACTTTGGTGGTGAACTTTGTTTTCCAGATCTTCAATAATAGTGACTGATGAGAAGATGGGAGTGCAATTCCAGCAAAGGCAATTGCCAAGTTGCATCTCTTTGAGGGTTGCTTCCTTAGAACACAGCTCTGGGATGGCCAGATGGTAGGATTGGGGGTCCAGGTGTTGCCATTCCTGGGGTTACTGGCTAGGCAGAAGCATTTATTCAGTAGTTAATGGTAGTGGTACAACATTGTACTGAGAGGAAATAAGAACTAAAATTAGAGGTGAGGATACCTTAGAGATCCCAAATAAATCTCTAATAATAACAAAACTGATAGAAATAGTAATAAAAATATCGAGAAAGAATAATGTGCCTATTTATTTCAACAAGTATTTATTGTACCTTGTTTGATGTTAAATACTGTGCTAGGCACTAGAAATAAAGAGTTGAAAATGACAGTTATTGCTCTTTAGAAGTTCACAGTTTAATAGCTAAATACAACAAAAGCATAAATAAATGACATGAGTTAGAATGTGATAGAGCAAAAGAAAGATTGAGACAGTTGTCTAGGAAGTGATAAAGACTAACTTGTCAAGTTATTTGTGGGTCACGGAATGGGATAAGAGGAATGAGATTGGGATCAGGAGGGTCACAGACAGACTTACAGACAGACACAAGGCCTCTTGCTGATCAGTGACAAAATGTATTGATTTTAGGAACGTACTTTTAGAGAAAGTGGAATAGACTAAAGGATTAGGTTAGCTTTTTACAGGGACAGTGGTTAGTAATGATTTACAAGATGGAGACAATGGATTTAGATTACCTCAGTGACTCTAAGTAGAGTTTTCTATAGGTGATAATTCAATATGTCAATGTGTAACCATCTAACAGAGTTTCTCACAGAATTCCTGCATCAGTAAATTCTTGGAAGAGCATACAGTTTTTTTACAAAGTAGAGCAGGGAGGGATTAGAAAGGAGGGGTTTTGGAGTTTCATGTGATGCCTAGGCTATGTGTCTAGCTGTTTATAAGTTATGGCTGTGATTTTACTGGACCTACTCTCACTATTAGGAGGCTATTGGGATTTGGTTAGAAGAAGAAAATGGAAGAGAGAGCCCTTTTAGTTTGGTTATTATGGCAGAAAACTGAATTCCACCTATTGTATAAGAAAAGAATAAATAGCAAATTTATTAATCAATATTTTGTTTATATTACTTCTTGCTATAAAGAAGTGGTAGTGGATTGGTTCACTTAACTAAGACCTTAAACCTTGATTTCATGTTTTAGATCCCCACAGTGAAATGCAAGAATAAAATTCAAAAGTAGTTGGTGAAATTGAAGTGGATTTTTATTTTCCTATGAACTGTATTGGCAACATATAACCATAAATCCAACATTTTTTTTGTGTCTTTAACCCCAGTCCTAAAGCCAATTGGTATAGACTCGAACTTCAATTTGGCAATGAATACTCTACTTTGCGTGGAGAGTGGAGTGAAGTTGGTGAGACAGAAGAGCTTGGAGTTCATGTGCATTCTTCAGTCACTTTTAGTGCTTCTAGCTTCCAGCTTCAAAAGAGAAGATGGAAGATGCCAAACCCCCTTCACCTACCTTTCATATTTTTTTCAAGGGCCTTTTCCTGAAGAGAACTCAGGAAGACTGACTGAAGAGCTCTTCTCCCATTCCCCCACACAATGTATCCCTCTCCACAATTGAGGAGAAAGTCTCACACCAATTAGCTTTGGGGCTGGAGTTACACACATGATGAAACCAAGACCCTAAGAAGGAAATTAATGTGTCTAATTTCATGTAAGTTGTTAACAGCAGAACTAGGACAAGAACTTCCTAGATCTCCTGATTCCTAAATTAGGGCCCTTTCTACTCACTTCATTTATTTTCAGTCACATCTGACTCTCTGTGATCCCATTTGAGGTTTTCTTGGCAAAGATACTGGAATGATTTGCCATATCCTTCTCCAGATCATTTGACAGATGGGGAAACTGAGGCAGACAGGTTAAGTGACTGCCCAAGGTCACACAAACAGTAAATATTTAAGGCCATATTTGAACTCAGAAAGATGAGACTTCCTGACTCCAGGCCTGGCACTCTACCCACTGTGCCATCTAACTGCCCTCTACTCAGCCACACTCTCTTCTTAGACTAAGTCACAAGAGAACATCATTCATAAGCAGGTGATTGGTATCAGTAAGATGTATAAATGGACCCCTAATTTATTTGACCAGTCTTTTCTCTTACTCCTTTTACATAGAACCAAAGAGTTATTTTATAACTGAAGACATAGTCTCAGTATTCTCTGAATTCAGAAATTTCATCAGTATATCTAATTTCACAAACCATCAGTTTGCCATTAGTTTATATATTTTAAGTCTAATCCAATAGAAGGGGCTCTGGATTTGCAGTCTGAGGACCATCACTGTCCCTTAACTGCCCATGTTAGGGCCAAGACATTTAACTTTTTTTGTACCTCACTTTCACCATTTATAAAATGAGAAGATTGGTCTAGATGACCTCTGTAGCTGCTTAGAACTCTGAATCTGATTTTTAGGATCTTATTTAAGAAAGTTTTGAGTATCTGGAACATCTGAGATTCATAGTGGCAGAGATACCCATTTGACCTCTGACTGAATATTTTCAACTTTTACATAGTTAGTGGCTCATATGGCAAACTAGTTCATTATCATAAAAAAGTAGTATGCTAGTTGACATTTATATGGCCCTTTAATATTTGCAGCTAGGTCCCAATTAGTGTAAAGAAGTAATCTCCTGAAGTGGTCTCATTAATTTAAATTGGCATAATTAGAAATTATAATTATGAAAACTATGATTGTTTTAGTTTCACACCAGTGGAAATAGGCAGTGCAAACTCAAATAATGCTACAACTCAGGCCAAGGGGCGGGGGGAGTCATTATATGCACTAATTAAGACCAAACCTTACAAACAATATTTAGCGTGCATTATCTTATTTAATTATTCACAACAACCATGTGAATTGGATAACACAAAAAGTCATTATCCCTATTTCATATTGAAGGAAATTGAAACTTGGGTCAAGTGGCTTGACCAAGATCATATAGCTAATGAATAGTGGAGCCAGGATTCAAATTCATCTTCAGATATCATATCCAGTGCTCTTTCTGCTGTATCAGCTCTCTTAGCCCAACTATCTATTCACTAAATTGCAATTAATTTCTTTCCCTTTTAGGTGTGTGGTATTTTCTTGAATTGTAATTTATATTAAATAATTGATAAAGTCTGGTCTCTGAAATTGGAAAATATCATTCAGAATTCTATTTTTTTTCCATTTCTTATTTTGGATGTTGGGAAAGAAATGCTTTAGAATTCTAGTTTTATTGGATTTTTTTAATGTCACATAATAAAAGCAAAAGAAGTTGTGGATTGGGGTAGTCTTTCTGGAAAGTAATTTGGAACTTGGCCCAGAAAGACATCTTTGATCCACCACTACCACTACTAAAACTATATCTCAAAGTTCTTTTTGGAGTGATCAAGAACTATAAAATAAACTGGAAGAAGGAGAGAGTCCATCAATTGGAAAGTGCCTGAAAAAAATATGGTTCCAACATAATAAAATAATATTTTATCATAAAAAATTAATAAGGGGATTATTTCAGAGAAATCAAGAAAGACTTAGTTATTTTTTTAAAGAGAAAGAGGCCTAAAATTGTTTTACAAGATAAATATGCATGACTAAAATAGTATTTGTCTCAAGTATAATAAATTTTTGTTAAACTCTTCATGGACACGTTTCCTTAACAAGTATTGGATAGTTTTCTAAGAATTATTTGTCCCCTCAGAGGAGTCTGACTGTTCCAACAAACACTGGATTTTTTATCTTATTTTAAAATTTATTGAAATGTTTTGTTTTGACACAATATATATTTCCTAATATGCACAAATTGTTCTGACTTCAAAGTTGGTTATCAGTTATTGACAGAAAAGAGGAATATGCCCTTTAACCAATAGCATCATACTAATGTTGACTATTGTACTTTACCAGAGTTTCATGGCCTCTCAGTATTCACTCTATGTTGTTATAGTCATTGTACATATGATTCTTTTGACTGCTCTCTTCCTCCTTTAAGACTTCAAGTAACTCTTTTTCTCAATTTTCATATTCATTATTCATAGGATTATTATATCATGGGTTGAGAGATGAGATAGATGGGAACATAGAAGTCATTGAGTCCAACCCCATCATTTTATACTTAAGGAATAAAGTGAAGCCCAGAAGTATTAAATGATTTGCCCATGATCACAGATCTAGTAATCATCTGAGATGGGGTTTGAACTCAGGTCTTCTTGGCTCCAAGTTCTATACTATATTTATCACATCACACTTCCTCTGTAGTAAAAATTCCATTGTATTCTTATAACATAGTTTGTTCTGCTTGTTCTCTTAGTCACTGGGCATACATTTTGTTTCCATCTTTGTGCTTTGATAAATAATACTACCATGACCATATTTGTACAGGTATATCTTTTTATACTATCAATAACTTCCTTGTGACATAGCCCCAGTGGTAAAACCTTTGGGCCAAAGTATAGGAGTATCTTAGTAACTTTTTTGAGTAATTCCAAACTATTTTTCAATCAGCCTCAATTAACTCACAGTTCCACCAATAATGAATTAGCATTATCTATTTTCCTTCATCTCCTCCAGCAATGATATATTGGGTGCTCTGGAGTTTGGAGGTGGGGAGAGTTAGTGCATAATTCCTTAGAAATGCATAGAGTTAGAGGGCCAGCTAGGTGGCTCAGGGGATGGAGAGTCAGGTTTAGAGACAGGAATCTCTGGGTTCAAATTTGGCATCAGACACTTCCTAGCTATGTGATCCTGGGCAAGGCACTTAATTCTCATTGCCTACCCTTTGCCATTCTTCTGCCTTAGAACCAATACATAGTGTTGATTCTAAGATGAAAGGTAAGAGTTTTTAGATAGGAAAAAGAAGGAAGGAAGGAAGGAAGGAAGGAAGGAAGGAAGGAAGGAAGGAAGGAAGGAAGGAAGGAAGGAAGGAAGGAAGGAAGGAAGGAAGGAAGGAAGGAAGGAAGGAAGGAAGGAAAGAAGGAAGGAAGGAAGGAAGGAAGGAAGGAAGGAAGGAAGGAAGGAAGGAAGGAAGGAAGGAAGGAAGGAAGGAAGGAAGGAAGGAAGGAAGGAAGGAAGGAAGGAAGGAAGGGAGGAAGGGAGGGAGGAAGGAAGGAAGGAAACAAGGAAGGAAGGAAACAATGAAGGAAGGAAGGAAGGAAGGAAGGAAGGAAGGAAGGAAGGAAGGAAGGAAGGAAGGAAGGAAGGAAGGAAGGAAGGAAGGAAGGAAGGAAGGAAGGAAGGAAGGAAGGAAGGAAGGAAGGAAGGAAGGAAGGAAGGAAGGAAGGGAGGGAGGAAGGAAGGAAACAAGGAAGGAAGGAAACAATGAAGGAAGGAAGGAAGGAAGGAAGGAAGGAAGGAAGGAAGGAAGGAAGGAAGGAAGGAAGGAAGGAAGGAAGGAAGGAAGGAAGGAAGGAAATAAGGAAGGGAGGAAGGAAGGAAGGAAGGAAGGAAGGGAGGAAGGAAATAAGGAAGGGAGGAAGGAAGGAAGGAAGGAAGGAAGGGAGGAAGGAAATAAGGAAGGGAGGAAGGAAGGAAGGAAGGAAGGAAGGAAGGAAGGGAGGGAGGGAGGGAGGGAGGGAGGGAGAAAGGGAGAATGTATAGACTAAACCTGACACAAGAGACTTCCAACATCACATTTTAATTTCCCTGAGAGTCATGATGTTTCTTAAGAGTTACCCAAATGGGGCAACTAGGTGACACAGTAGACAGACTAGGCTTAGAATCTGGAGGATCTCAGTTCAAATATGACCTCAGATACTGTTTTAGCTATGTGACTCTGTGCAAGTCATTTAATCCTGTTTGCTTAGCTATTTGCCTATCTCTCTTAGAGTTGTTACCGAGATAGAAAATTAGAGTTTAAAAAAATTACCCAAGATTCCAGGCATCTTGTTGGAGATAATACAAATAAATTGTACTGGGGGATATCTGAGTGGTCTTTTTAAAACTTCCTACCCTTAGAGCTTACTATTATTACAAAGTAATCTATTTTGCCAGGCACAAGCTCACTGAAGCATTAGTTTTGAAAATCTAGAATTATCTGGGCAGAAAATACCCAGAGGAAATAAAAGTTTTCTCCTCTATCAGACCTTTTATATTCAATTTCTATCCACCTTTAAAACCTCAACCAGGAACTGAGGCACAGGTTTCTGCCCTTCCTACAGTGCATGATTATTCAGGCTCAGAGAACCAGGCTACATGTCTGAAGCTCCAAAAGATTCAGAATATTCTCTTAGACAGGGACATGTCAGGAATCTGGCCATGGCCAGCAGACCAAAGTGTTCTTTAATTAGCTCCAGCTTTGGAAAAATTAAACCTTTGTTTTGTATTTTTTTTTCCTAGTGGATTTCAGATACCGGAACAAGCTAACAGGGACCTCAGGCAAATGTCTCTTGCCTAGGTTGGGTGTACTTTGTTGTGGTGAATTATAGTATATATTATACACTTAGGCAGCCAAATCAAACCTGCCCTTCAGAGGTGGCCTGATGGCTCATTTTGCTACAAATTTCTGAAATAGATCCTAAAGTATAACCAGCATAAAGTAATTTTATGGGGACTTCGTATTTAATGTTTGGGGGAGAGGGGGTTGGTGGAAGGATGATGGTAACTTTTATCTTCATGTTCATTCATGGCCTAACTAGTAGACTCCATAATATGTTCTTGATGAGTAAAGCACCATTTTAATAACTCTATCCTCATTGTCCTATTTGGGAATAACCCCATCTGTAGCAAAACTGCCATCTAGGACTCTTTTTTGGAAGAAAGACATGGGCTATAATTTATGAATATGAAGAACAGAATCCTTAATCTTCTCAGTCTAGACCTTCAAAATTTTTGTCCACTCTGGCAAGTCAGGGGGAAAAAACCTTATCTTTCTCCCACTTCACTAACTTTTCTGCCTTAGGAACAAATTTGAGGTCTAACATTTCCTTTTTCCTAAATGACCCTTGTTCTTGTGAGGGCCTTCTTGTTATTTTGACATGATGGAAACCACTGGAATTTGGATAAACATCAATTGATAATCCAGCCAAACAATTAATTAACAATCTAATTCTGGGATTCTTTTCACAGCAAGTGAGAAGCAGATGGTCATTGTGTGCAAGGAGTCCCCAAAGGAGCATCTCCAGCCTTTTAAGGACAAACTAGAGGTGTTCTTCCAGAAAGGTAGGCAGCCTGTTATGTGTTACTGTATACCCTCCCAGACCAATTACTGTGGCCTCCATCCACTTGTATCACTGGATAACTCTCCCAGCGCCAAGCACTCTATCTCTATATCTTCCTTCATCTTTCCTGAATACCTATGTACATAGTTAATATGAAATCAATCTGGTACTTGATTTGCATCACTTTTTTTAGTGTTCTCAGATAAGGTTTTCTTAACTTTTTTTGTATAATAGAACCTCTTTGACAATCTAGTGAAGCCAAGGACTTCTCCAAATAATGTTTTTTAAATACATAATGTAGGGAGCAGCTAGGTGGTCCAGTGGATTGAGAGCCAGATCTACAGATAGGAAGTCCTGGGTTCAAATTTGGTGTCAAACACTTCCTAGCTCTATGATCCTGAGCAATTCACTTAATTCCCACTGCTTAACCCTTACCACTCTTCTACCTTGAAATCAATATACAATATTGATTCTAAGACAGAAGGTAAGGGTTTTTTAATGCACAATGATTTAAGATTATGAAAGAAACCAATCATATTAAAATATAGCCATAAATTTTTTTTTCAAAGGAAACAAGTTCAGGGACTTCAGTTAACTACTCCTATTTAGATCATTTTAGTTCTATGCAACCCAATGTTCTCATTCTTTGATAAGCCTTTTAAAGAAGGAGCCATATCTGCTTTTTATTGGGAGTGTAGTTTTGAAGTTGGAGGGGACCATACAGGGCATCTACTCCAATCTTGGCTCCATTTTGCAAGAAAGAATACTGTGGCACAGAGGGATTAAGTGACTTTTCACATTGTTCTTTTTTACTGCTGGTGTTCATTGTTACTTGGCGAACTGATTCACCTGTGGAAGTAAGTTAAAACTTTTCCAAACAGTCATACACATAATTACATGGTCATACTGGCTTGATTAATAATTCTCTTTTTTTAACTTCTCTGAATTTCATAAATTTGAAGACCATGACTTGTTTTTTTCACTATTTGTCAAACTGTACTCAGAAAAGCAAAGTAAATCATGATATCATAAAGGGAGTCAATCAGTCAATTAACAGATATTTATGAAGCATCTACTATGTGCCAGGTGCCATATTAAGTGCTGGGCATACAAAGACAAAAGTGAAATAATCCCTTATAAAGACCTTGTATTCTAACAGGGGAACACATACACAGATAAGTATGTATGTATAAACACTCATAAAATGAAAACAAGGTAGTTTGGGGAGGAGGACACAAGCATTTGGGTGGAAAATCAGAAAAGGCTTCTTACAAAAGCTAAAAATAGAAGCTCATAGAGCTAAATCTTAGAAACAAAAACCAGAGATTCCAAGAAGAAGAAGAGGTGAGGAGGGAGCATACTCCAGGAAAAGGAAGCAACTAGGAGAAATGGCAAGGACTAGACACCCTTGGGAGGTGATGGCTTTCCCTCTTCTTGGAAATCTTCAAGCACAGACTAGCTAATCATTTGTCTATGATGAAGTTATAATGAGACTTCTTTCATGGATGGGTTGCATTTAGAAGCTGATGAAGTCCTTTCCAAATCTTTATGATTCCTTAATTAAGTCAAAGCCTGGTGTGAGAAGGAAAGCAAGAAACTGTTGTTCAATTACAGAATTTCATGGAAATAAAGAAGAGTAATGTGTACAAGACAGAGTATCTTATTTAAAAATACCACTTGGGCACCTACATTATTTATAATATTGACAAAAGTAGAGAATATCACTTATTATCCACAGTCTACCAGTGTCATTTAAGTCATGAAAATAAGGATTTTTGCTTTATGGGGGTTGTTTCCTAATCTGATTTTTTTTTTTTACAATTTCACCGAAGACAAGCAAAAGAAAAGGTGGGGAAATCTGCTTGCATTTATCTTTGCTAGAAAGCCAAAGGAAATGAGTGTATGAACCTTTGGTGAGCCATCAACATACTGTTGCTGATTTTGAATCAACCAACATGATACCACACCATAAACAGAAAACTGCTCATCAGGGTGAATCCATAAATCATGGCCAACAGTCGCTGGAAATTGGCAGAATTTCCTGAGTGACTCAGAGAAGCTGGATGCTAGCTGTCCTCAATGATGAAGAATCATAGCTGCTGCCTCCCCTCATATTAAGGGCTTGTCAAAGTAATCACCGAATAAGTTAAAACTTTCTTCTGACATTCTACAAATAACACTGTCAGTTTACCATCCTGAAACAATGAGACTTAAAACACAGACATGCTGTCAGCACAAAAGAGGTTGCTAGGTTGTATAGTGGTTAGTGATGGACTTAAGATTTAGTAAGAGATGAATTCAAGTCCTACCTCAGGCATTATATCTGTGTGTGCCAAGACAAACCACTTAAACTCCCTCAGCCTCACTGTCTTCATCAGTAAAATGGGGTTAATAATATGTAATAACTTATGGGAAGTGCTTTGCAAACCATAAAGCACTATATAAATACTACCTATTAGTAATAAAATAATCATAAGAGAAAGAAGGTAATTTTCATATGTGATTAGTAGAAGCTGCCTTATAACTGGCCTAAGTAAAAAATTGGCTTTTTAAGTAAAAATTTTGTTCCCCTCATGGCTTCTTCCTTTTCTTGAAATAAAGATTTTCCTGGGATAAAGCTTAATTTGTATTTCGGTTTAACTTGTGTTGTGAACAGTTAATATTATAGATTTATATTCACAGATAATCTGTATTGCCTTCTTTCTGCTGATCCTATTTAGCAGTTGTTTTTTTTTAATCCACATATAAAATAACATTTTTTGGGTTCTCCATGAATACTTTTTTACCTAGTTTCCCATTTTCTGGAAAAAAAAAGATATACATTTAAAGATAGATCTTGATGACCTTCTCTCCTTGATAGGATGATTTTGAAAAAGTCATGGCTTAAAATTGTGTTAAAATTTCTGTTTCACTGAACTATTTCAAATTTCTAGTCTCTTATAGGTTCTTAGTTCATATTTTTTGAGTTGATAACTCAAATGGGTAAAAGGTCATTTGGACAATATAGTTTCAAGAAGGATGATGGGGTCTAAAGATTATTGAGACAACCCTAAAAGTCATTTATTCCAAACCCCTCATTTCACTAATGAGGAAATTGAGGCCTCAAGGGAGGAAATGACTCATCCCACTGTCCTATAGATAGTAAATAATAGAATAGAACTCTGAACCCAATTGCTTAACTCCAAACCCAACAGGCTTTTCTATTGCACATCTAAAGTTTTTTCCTCTTTTCTTTGGATCATGTATTATGATTAGGAGCACAAAGTCTGGTGTTGTCACTGTAGTACAATGAAATGTTCCCTAAGTTTGTATGGTTAGTTACATAGAGCAGCCTGCTGGGAAGTTAGGATTCCATAATAGTTATCACATATAAAGTCTTAAGCAATTGAGTGCTTTATGCCTGAGAAGTCACATGAGGTGTGACTCAGTTGATTCATGGAAAGGCTTATTTTTAGAGGACTGTAATTCAATTCTTCTCACAATCATAATGATTTAATTTTTCTTTTGTAAATCATATCCTGTTGCCACAGTTGAGTGACGATGGCGTCTTTGAACTTTGCTTTATGTCTTTTATGGGTCCTCCCCTTCTCCAAACACCCTTAAATAGCCTCATTTGATGAAACTGCCTTACTCCTACTTAACTAATTTCATTCCCCAAACAGAGGTGAAAGTATTTTTAATGGCAACACTTACCAGAGTTGTACTCTCCACAATATTTGACCTTTCTTCTCACACATTTCCCTTTTCCAGTGTGTTCTTTTGCTTGTTTCAATTTACAGCTCAGTTCAGGGTCAGCTTGGGAAGGCATTATTTAGGCTCTAGGTTTCCCACCCTCAGATCAAACATGTTCATAATGATATAGCCCTCAAAAATGTGATGCACACATTAAAGTTTCCCATAAACCTGGCAGGGATCCTGTAATTGAAAGAATCCACAGCGAAGTTGATTGGGTCCCAGGTATGGCTCTTGTAGGTGGTCTTTTCATGCTGTTAAATTGCCTTTTGTATTTACAACTCTAGCAGGGAGTACTGAAGTTAGAATGGGCTAAACTCTGTGTGTGTGTGTGTGTGTGTGTGTGTGTGTGTGTGTGTATCTGTGTGTATGTACTGCACACACATTCTCCCACATTTGGTACTATCTCATTTTCTATTATTTTTATCTGACATACTACCAGTGGAAATAAAATCAGTGAGATCCTTAAAAGTACAGAATGTCTCAAAAATCTTAGTGCAGTTTTAGTCTATTCAAAATTTTTTTAGGTTAAAACTACACTAAGACTTTTGGGACATGCTTTACACACAGCTATAGAATTTACTAAGCTATGCCTCTTCCTGTTTCTCAAACCAGTCCTTTTGAGATCATTTTTGACCCACATAACTTTCTTTTAGGAATCCTCAAATTCCAGATAATTCAGGAGAAATAAAATTAAGATGCAAGGCATAAGCTTTCCAATATCTCCTACATATAAGAATAAAGAATTGCATAAAAATTATAGGAAGCCCTAAAACAGGATGGTTACAATAAAGTACATAAATGCCATATTTCTTGTTCCCATCCCATTCTGAATCTATCCCTGGATTTTGTAAGAAGCACATTGCCAGACACAAAGGAATATCTTATGGTCTTCCTCCAAATAGTCAGAAGTTCAAGTAGTGTCTTGGCTAATAATCTGGAATATATGGCATTTGTCTAAGATGATCTACATTCATTGGACTTTAATAAAAAAAGATGTAATTAAAAGCTAACAAAACTAAATTTCCCTGTATCTTTCATTGCTGTTTAAAATAGTATATAGCACAGTAAGCAATCTACTCAATTCAAATATATTGGGAAGTAACACCATTCATATCTACTTTAAATATAAAGTTACTTGGAATTCTGGGAAATGCAACCTATGTCGAGATCATGAATTCAAGTTGTAGAGATACACATTTTTGTATATAGTCAAAATGTGCAGAATGGGAGTTCATTTTGCTTTTATTATGCAGATTTGTTTCTTTTTTTAATGAGGTAAAGGGTAATAAAAAAGAAAGGAAGATTATTAATAATAATGCCAAAAACAAGGGCCATTGAAATATTTTTTAATGCACAAAAGAATTAAGCAATAGGCATTTAATAAATATCTACTATATATCTGGTGCTATACTAAGAGCTGGGGATGGAGAGAAAGGCAAAAGATAGTTCCTGCTCTCAAGGAACTCCCAATCTAATTAGGGGAGAGAAGATTCAAACAACTCTTTACAGACAAGCTATATACAAAATAAATTGGACATTATAAATAGACAGAAGATACTAGCATTAAAGGGCATTAGGAAAGGGTTTGTGTAGAAGGTAGGATTTTAGCTGGATCTTGAAGGGAAGCTAAGGAAGTTCAAAGGAGAAGATGAGGAAGGAAAGCATTCCAGACCTGGGGGACAGTCAGTGAAAATATTGAGTTGGAAAATGGAATGATGTGCGTGAGGAACAGCAAGAAAGCCAGGGTTACTGGATTTCAGAGTATGTGGAATGAAAAAGATGTAAGAAGATTGGAAATGTATATGCTTGTTGCAGATGGGGAAAGGAGTATTATAAAAGGCTCTGAATACAAAACAGAGGATTTTATATTTAGCACTAGAGGCGATAGGGTGCCAATGGAACTCACTGTATAGAAGAAAGAGGTCAGACTATGCTTTAGGAAATTCACCGTGGCAGCTTAATAAGAGATGGGCTTTAGCAGATACACTAAAGGCAGGAAGACCATTAATCTTGGTGGGAAGCGATAAGGTGCTGTATCAGGATGGTGGCAGTTTCAGAGAAGAGAAAGAGGCAATATAGGGGAGATACCAACCAAAGTAGAAATAATAAAACTTGGCAGTAGATTGGATATTGGGTAGGTGGAGTAAGAGCGAGAAGTTAAGGATGACTCCTAGGTTGTGAACCTGGTAGGACCCTTGACAGTAATAGGGAAGTTCGAAAGAAAGAAGAATTGAGGGTGAGGATGGAGGGTTGGAAAACAATGTGTTCAGTTTGGGATAGTTGAGTTTAAGAAGAGAACAAAAGGAAAGTTAAAAGAAAGGACAGACAAGCAGGAAAGAATTTAGTATATACTTTTTTTTCAAAGCAAACTATGAAAAAGATTATAATTTTAATATATGGTCCTTTTGTGTTCTGCTATACATATGTAAATGTTAATAAAATTTATGTTTAAGTTCAAAAAATTTTAAATATATTTGCTTTACATTTTCTTTATTTTATATGTAATATATAAATAGATAATTCATTATATATTATATAAATATATATGTGCATATCTACCTATCTATGACTTATTTGTGGTTATACACAGTTAAGTGTGTCAGAGGTAGGACTTGAATCTAAGTTTTCCTGATTCAGAAGTGTCTACCATGTCATAAACACTGCCTTATGCTGTTCTTTTTAAAGAATAATTCCACCTTAGAGAATAAATCTCAGCATATGGAAATTCAGTATATGAAAAAGGAAGCAGAAGAACCTAAAGTAGATAACCCAATCATCAGTAACATTATTGCCAGGGATAATAAACAGAGAGGACAACCAGTAGCAATGATTTGAAGTGGTAACAAGAGATGTCCATGAAAAGTAGAGATAATTTGATCATTGGGTAATTGAAGCACTGGAATAGTGTTCCTTGGAATGATGAAGAAATAGCCTCAGAAGAGCTACTTAAGCATAGAATTAGACTTTTCTCTTAAGGGACTAATTCTTAGAATAGTAATTCTTAGAATTTTGTGTCAGTGACCCTCTTTTACTTCTGACCTCAGTTTTCTTTTTATGTTTGCTATCTCCATTACTTGTTTTCTTGAGCCAAAAATCATTTTCATAATCTCTAATCTCTCACCTCTCTCCTTTTCCCTTCTAATTGAATATAAAGAGATCAGAAATAGTTTCATTTTTGTCTTTGAATCCACAACCCCTAGAACAGTTCCTGGCAACAAAGTAGGTGCTTAATAAATGCCATTAATTGATTAATTCTTCTCCTTTTTGCCACTATGAGGAAGTGGGGGCAGAGTACTCAATCTCCCTTTTCCTCCTAAAATTTAATTAAGGATTTAGCCTGACTCCAACCTACCTCAATGATTTAATATAAATCCAACAGAATATGACCAAGTCCCTAAGTCGATCTAAACAGACTTCCTATTACACCTCGTTAAAATGTGATTGATTCATTGGAGGTATCCAGGCCTTGATCACATCTAGTTCTCTTCATCACTTTTCACTGAATGATCAATGGAACAGATTTCTAAGGTCATCTCATCCGAATTTCTCACTTTACAGATATTGAACCTGAGTCAGGAAGTTCAGGTTGGGGGGGGGGGTAATAAATTGCTGCAAATCATACAGGTACTAAGAATGAGAGGTGGGATATAAACTCAGGTCCTCTGACTTCAAGGTCAGTGATTTTTCCATAGTAGCATGCTACTTCCCATATTGTAGAAAAACTTTTAACTTTCTTGTTTTTACCATAACTTCTACCCCCTCAAAAAAAAAAAGACAAGCAAAAACAACTACCACAGGTCTTTTTAAAAAAATTATTGTTTTGTGTTTATAACATTAACAGATTATCCTCACTCCATGAATGATCTCATAATAAAGTAAAACAATTACAATGATCCCATCTGAAAGTGTATATAATACACATGTAACACTATCCTAAACCTCTTTTTTATTATTTATTTTAATTGACAGAAATCTACTTTCTCACCTTCCTGTCTTCTACTATATTAGGAAAAAAGAAAAGAAAAAAAGTTCTTATAACAGTTATTCCTAGTCAAAGAAATCAAATTCCTTCATTGATTGTGGGGGGGGGGAGATATATGTGTGTATCTATGTGTCTGGTGTGTGTATGTGTCAGGAAACAGTTTTAAATTATTAAATAATTAAATCTGTCTAAACAACGACTTAAGCAATGGTTTGTACTTGTATGTATATAATTCTTGTGTATATCTAATAGGTACTTCTAAGTATTTTATACATCCTTCAGTTATTCTTTTTAAATTTAATTTAATTTTTTGCTAATTACATTTTTAAAGTATTCTACATTTTAAAAAGAATTTTGAATTTCAAATTCCCTCCCTTGCTTTCCACCACCACCTTGCTGAGGTACTAAGCAATCTGATAGAGATTTTACATGTGCAATCATGTAAAACATTTCCCTGTATTATTCCTTTTGTGGAAGGAAACTCAATTAAAAAAATTAGAAAGAAAGTGAAAAAAAAAAGTTTGCTTTGTTCTGGATTCAGACTCCATCAGTTCTTTCTCTGGAAGCAGATGGCATTTTTTATCATGAGTCATTTAGGATTGTTTTAAATCATTGTTTTTCAGAGAATAACTAAGTCATTCCCAGTTGTTCATTGTACAGTATTCCTATCATTATGTACATTGTTCTCCTGATTCTGCTTACTTCACTCTCCCTCAGGTCATAGAAATCTTTCTAGGTTTTTCTAAGATCCTCCTGTTCATCATTTCTTAATAGTATTCCATTACAATCATAAACTATAACTTACTCAGCCATTCCCCAATTGATGAATATCCCCTCATATTACAGATTATTTGCCCCCACCAAAAAAAAAAGCTGCTTTAAGTATTTTTGTACATATAGTTGCTTTTCCTTTTTGTTTTTATCTCTTTGGGATACAAACCTACTAATGGTATTGCTGGGTCAAAGGGTATGTATGTTATATAACCCTTTGGGCATAGGTCTAAATTACTCTCCAGAAGAGTTGAATCAGTTTATAACTCCCCCAACAATGCATTAGTGTCTCAATTTTCCCACATTTGCTCCAAGATTTGTCATTTTCCTTTTCTTTTATAACAGATAAACTGATAGGGTAGAGTGAATTTTCACTTCTCTAATTAATAGTGATTTAGAAGATTTTTTGCAAGACTTCAGAGAGCTTTAGCATTTTGTCAAAGAACTACGTGTTGATATCCTTTGACCATTTATGAACCAGGAATGACTTATATTCTCATACATTCAACTCATGCCTCTTTGTATTCGAGAAATGGTACCTTTCTTAGACAAATTTGTAATACTTTTTTGCATCATTATGGTCACTGAATATTAATCTCCATCCTATTTCCTCCTGTGTACCTTCTGACCACCACATCACCCAATTTGCCTTCTTCAGTATCAGTCCCACCCTTCTTCTTTTATACCCTTCCCATATCTCCTTTGTCTTTTGGAATATCATATTGCAGGTCCTCCAAATCTTTAATGTAGAAGCAGCTAAAGTTTGAATTATTCCAACTGTGGTTCCACAATATTTGAACTGGTGTTTTGTTTTGTTTTTTACTACTTGACTTATTTCCCTGACCTGAGAGTTTTAGAATTTGACAATAATATTCCCGGTAGTTATCCTTCTGGGATCTCATTCAGGAGGTGTTCAGTAGATTCTTTCTATCTTACCTTTTGGTTCTAGAATATCAGATCAGTTTTCCTTGATAATTTCTTTTAAACCCTTACCTTCTGTCTTGTAGTCTATACAGTGTATTGGCTCCAAGGCAGAAGAGTGGTAAGGGCTAGGTAATGTGGGTTAAGTGACTTGCACAGCTAGGAAGTGTCTGAGGCCAGATTCCTTGATAATTTTTTGAAAGATAATATCAAAGTTTTATTTTTTAATTATGGTTTTCAGGTAGTCCAATAATTCTTAGATTATCTCTCCTTGACTTATTTTCCAAGTCAGTTGTTTTTCCAAAGACATATTTTTCTTCTGTTTTGTTCCCATTTTTTTACTTTCTCAATGTCTCATAGAAACATTAACTTCCACTTGCCCAATTCTAATTTTTAAGGCATGATTTTCTTGAGTGAACTTTTGTACTTCCTTTTCCCCTTTTCCATTTAGCCAATTCTATTTTTAAAGAGTTCTTTTCCTCAGTGAATTTTTGTACCTTTTTTATATGACTAATTCTGCCTTTTAAGAAGTTCTCTTCAGTGAATTTTATATATCTTTTTCCATTTGACCAGTTCTGCTTTTTAAGTTTGTGACTCTTTTACCAATTAGTCTATTCTGGTTTTTAAGGTATTTCTTCTTTGGTCCCTCTTTTATAAAGCTGTTGATATTTTTCATGATTTTTCTATATCACTCTCTTTTCTTCCCAGTTTTTCTTCTACCTTTTTTATTTTGTTTTTAAAATCCTTTTTGAACTCCTCTAATAATTCTTTGGGGTTATGAGAATAATTCTTATTTTTCTTTGAGGCTTTGGATACAGCAGTAATGACTTTGTTATCTTTTTCTGAGTTTGTGTTTTGGTCTCCCCTGTCACCAAAGTAACATTCTGTGCTGTTTCTTTTTTTGTTGTTTGTTCATTTTCCAGCCTTTTTCTTTTCTTTTAATTAAAAAAAAAAAAGTTAGGCTCTGTAACTATGGTGAAGGGAACACTGTTCCAAGCTTTAGGTTCTTTCTATAGCTTCCTTCAAAGCTAGCCCTGGGGATCTACAAGTTTTCAGTTCTTTCAAGATGCTACAATATAAAGAAATATGTTTTTAATACTCTCGCAGACTATGCTCTGGTCTGTGAGTAACCAAAAGCAATCTTTTTTTTATTTGGAACTGTGATGATGGTTCCCTGTTCCCCTGTGTCCACAAGCTCTGGTGTGTGCTAGTGCTCCTCCTCACCTGAGATCTGGGCCCAAGACTGCAATTTGTGTATAGGCAATGCAACAAGAATCTTGGACCCAGAGCCAGCACAGGGTCACCCATAATCTCCTTCTGAGCAGTTGTCCAAATTACCATCTATGGTTGAGATTTTGCTGCAGATTCAGTCACCCTCAAGGTCTGTTGCTAAGGTAGGACCTGCCTTGGGATGCTGTTTTGCACTTCACTTCCACCATAGTACAACAGATATTTTGTACTAGCTTTCTAAGCTGTTTTGAGTTGAAAAATTATTTTACCACATCATTGGCGGGGGACAGTTTATGCTGCTCCAGAATTCATTTAGAGTGTTGTAGCTATTTGCAGAGCAATTTGGTAGAGATCACATGGGTCTTTGTACCTTTTCCACCATCTTGGCTCTGCCTCTTCTGTGCAACTATTTTAAGTAGAATTTCTCTGTGTATTCTTGCCTAGGGTTTACTAGTATCATATAGAAATGCAAATTATCTATATGGATTTGGTTTATATCTTGCAAGTTTTGTTTTATAACCTGCGAGTTGCTGAAGTTGTCAATTATTTCAGGATCAAGTACAAAATCATGTCACTTGCAGAAAAGTGATCGTTTGGATATTTCTTTACCTATCCATTCATATGCTATGTATGTCTCTCAAAATCAGCTATTTCTGGGGAACCTGAGTTGTTTGGTGCACAGAGAGCCAAGCCTAAAGTCAGGGGGACCTGGATTCAAATCTTACTTGACCCTCCCAAGTTGTGTGATCTTGGGCAAGTCACTTAGCCCCATTTATGTAGCCCTCGTTGTTCTGTCTTAGAGTTGTTATTAGGATAGAAAATAACGGGTTTTTTTTAAACTCATCAATTTTCTCATTTCTTCCAATCAAATTTGATTAATTAAAATAAACATTTCAGTGTTGCACAGACATTTTTGCAAAATGTAAAGAAAGGAGGGGGGATCCTATTATATTATTTCTATGACACAGATTTGGGCTTGTTACATAAGCCATAGAGAACTAAAACAGAAAAAGGAATAAATAAACCAATATCCCTAATGAGCATTGATGATAAATCATGACATCACAATTAAGTTTAAATTTAAATTATTAAATTATCAATACATGGTTTGTTGTTTTTAGAGCTCCTATTTATTAATACATAAATTAATCAGAATAAACTTTAAAATTATTTGAAACTTTTCTGCTTTAAATTCTTTAAAGTATTTTCCTTTTAGGAAGCAATTTATATAATATTATTATTCTTGAAAGCCAACCTTTACCCTAGGAGATCTGAGTAGTACCTGTAGAAGTGTCACGTGATAGTTCACTATTACCTCAGACAAGTTATTGGTTTTTTGTAACATAAAATGTATCTAAAACTGACAATATTTCTGTCTTTTCTTGACATTAACCCTGTAAGTATGTATGCTCATCTTGCCTACCACCTCATCAGTCTTATGGAATCTTAAGAATCAAACTCTTGCACTCACCACATGCTTCCCATCTTCCCCCAAAATTTTTTAGTTATATTCAATGAAGATCTGCATTGCTCAGTGTTTCATAGAGTTTAGCTTTGATCTTTCTCTTCAGTGATAGTTGTTTTCATAATGAACTATAAAGATTACTTCTCCCAATATGGTTTTTTTTTTTTTGGAATTCACAATTCAATCTCATCAATTCTAGTTAGAGATTGCAATTTCATTTCTGGTGGCAGAAGCTAAGTACCTATCATGTGCTTTATCCCCAATTTCTTTGATTCATTGTCTGGTTTGTATTCCAACCCCTTAACATTGATGCAAAGGCCTTCTAAAACTCTTTCTTTAGAAAAATGCCTGTCATCCCTGAATCTATATAAGATGAAGCTATTTCAAGATTATATAAAATTAAACTAAGATTTTTTTTTTATCTTTTAGAATGACTTATACTTCTTTTCTTTTCTGTACCCATTCTCTACACAGATCTCTCCCTTGATTACTCATAGGTTATTTAGAGCTGAAAGAAACTTTAAATAGCTACTAATTATAAAGAACACTTTTAAGTTGCTAGTACTTAAGTACCAGTGAACTCTAGAGGCAAAATTTGGAGCAAGCAGAAGGAGCAATACTAACTTGTGAGCCATGGGGAAAGGAACTTCCATGAAATTTCCCCTAAAGAATTATAAGCTAAGATGGGCAGTACATGATTATTTAATCATGGAGTATAAATCATACAAGTAGAGTTAATATAAGTTTTTTAAATGCCAGATACATGTAACTATTTTTGTTCTTTTGTATTCTTGTTCAAAAGGGAGATTTGTTATGGTGGTGATTTCTTTTTATATGAATTGTACTATGTGACCTGTGACGCACCTTTAAACTTTCCAATTGTATGATTGGTCACATAGAATTTCAATGCTCTTTAGTCTTAAAAACAAAAAATATCCTAAAATTAAAAACAAAAACATGGATTTCCTGAGGCAAAACACAAAGTCAGTGTCTGAAATGAGCTTAGACACCATCTACTGGCAGTTCAATTAAATTAGAGATACCTAATACCTGGGGCCCAGAAAGAATCTGAAAAGTATGCCCCTGTAATTAAACAAGCACACAGAAGCAAATAGTTTATGCTTAATAATTATCTGATATTAAGAAAAGGTAGGCAATTTGGAATAGTAGTAGAAGAATTGGCCATAGAAAGAAAATCAGTTTAAGACCTTCCACTAACATATTCATTCTGTGATCCAGGACAAAGCATTTAATCTTCCAAACTCTTAGATGATGGGACAGCTAGGTGGATCAGTGGATAGAGCACCAGACTTGGAGATGGAAGGTCCTAGGTTTAAATTTAGACTGAGACACTTTATAGCTGTGTGACCTTGGGCAACTCACTTAACCCTAATTGCCTAGTTAGCAAACCCTTATAGCTCTTCTGCCTTAAAACCTATACATAGTATCAATTCTAAGACCAAAGGTAAAGGGTTTTTTTAAGACTCAAAGATGCAAAAAAGTTGCTATTCTACATGGTAAAATAAGCTTCCTACATCAGTGAAATCACAAGTCCAAATAAAAACATTAATCTGTTAACTGTTTCAAGTAAAATTAGAGGATCAAAGAATAAGATGATAATCATAACTGAAAAGTACCTTAAAAGACATCTAAACCAATTTCCTCATTTTATAAGATAATTAAAATGACTTCTCCAAGATCACTAGGTAAATGGAAAGAGACAGTATTCAGGAGACAAAGTTCTTTATATGTGATATATATATATCACATGGGCAGAATCACATATACTTTAAAAAATTCAACTTGGTCTCCTTACTTCTATTTTAGATAGATAATATTTCCTAATTTTATAGATCTTCATGAAGAAATATTCCACCACCATCTTGGATCCCCTTTGGAGAAGAAACATTATAATTCTGTCCATTTATATGGAAGGAAATAAACAATCTCATGTGCAAACCTTGTGAACCCAAACCCATAAAGAGATTCAAATGTTTCACACTCGTTTTAGTATTTGAGAAGCATTATTTGTCAACCAGAAAGTATTTCTTCATGCTTCGTATCCAGACTTATTGGCTTTAGTTTCAACACTTTTGTCTCATCATGCCCTGCATGCATGTGATGAACAGCCAGTCAGCATACATTACATAGTGATATTCTAAGAGTTAAAATCTTGTTATTTAGTTCCAAATTTCCCAGCTTATACTTCTCTGAAATAAATAACATATGACTTTATCTGCCTTCCTAGGACTTTTGTTACATCCAAACAGTCTTTTTTTATCTTTTTACAGAACAGGGTTGCATTTAATTTTTTTAGCTATGACTTTGGAAAAAGAAACTCTTGAATGATGTGTATTAATAATTCTTATTTTTGGGTCATCTGATTTGTTTTCTTTTGTTTATGTGGTATTTATCAAAACAAAGAAAAAGAAATAATTTAACAAAAATTATTGGCAGAAAAATAAATACTACAGAGAATAGAGCCAGAGACAGAAAAAAAATGAATTTCCTGATGGCAGGCCTTAAACCAAAGTAGGGAAAGTTTCAACAACTACCACATTCTTTTTTATAGCATCACCCTCATCATCAATTTAATATCTGGCTCTAAGAACTTTAGCACTTTGCTAGATATATAAATTATTAAAGGGAGAAGACAAAGATACTGACCCCAATACTGTTTGGCTTTAGGGAAAGAAAAAAGTTGTAAGCCTTAGTATTTCCTTTCCTGTCCTCTTGCCCTGAATAGAATAAGATATCCAAAGCTCCAAAGATAAGTTCTATATATCTTTCCAATGTATCATGATTTGCTATCTAGCCACTGGAATGGCCAAGTCAGTGACGTCTGCTTCTCATATCACTGAAGCTGAAGTAAAGCTCTATTGCCAAGATGACACAAATCACACATTTTAATTTTACTATTTTAATCCAGTATTTCAAAAGGAGTTTTTCTGAGTGTTTGATGTTGTTCTTGTGACCTAAGAGGGAAAGCCTTCGAAAAAATTTATTTAGTAGAATTTATTACAACAATATATTATTACAATATATATATATTACATATATAGATTGTCATTCATATTTCTATTTTTAGTTCATTCTCTGGAGGTGGACATTCAAAAGTTCTTTTTCAAGCATTTGTTCTATATCTATATAAAGTTCTCTTGGTCCTACTCATTTCACTTTTCATTACTTCAAGTAGATCTTCCCAAGTTTTTTTTCAATTAACTTGGTCATCATACAGTGCAGTAATATTCCATCACAATCTTAACCACAATTTGTCCAGCCATTCCCCCATTGATGGATATCCCCTTGATTGCTTCCTCAAAAAGAGCTGCTGTAAATATCTTGGAAAATATAGGTTCTTTTCCTTTTTCACTAATTTCCTTGGGAAACAGACCCAGCAATAGTATTTCTGGGTCTAAGGGTATACATAGTTTTATAGCCCTCTGGGCATAGTTCCAAATTGCTCTCCAAAGTGGTTGGATCATTTTGCAGTTCCACCAACAGGAGGGAGACACTTAAAAGCAATGTCCCTAAAAATGCAGTTCATATCTTTCAGGTTGATTATATTAATTACAATACCAATAGATACTAGACCTGAGATGTCACAGGTATAAGGATCTTGCAGGTCAGAAAATGTCCTCTACCAAAAATGATTAACACCTTCTTTACAATTTCTACTTAGAGTTTCTTAAAGCAGTGCTCTAGACAGCTCTCTAAGCCTACAAATGGCAAAGTGTTATTACATATCATTAATACACATATGTTATTACATATTATTAGTACACATTAAAATAGCTTCCTCACCTTCAGAGTTCCCTATGCCAATGAAATCACATGTCTAGCTCCTATCACCTATCCTACAGAAACATGTTATACTTGTACTTACATTAGCATCACCTATAATTGTTATCTCCCAAATTGTATATGGAACACATCCACCAGCAGAGACAAGCCAAGAAAATAGCCAACATGATATTGTTTCCCATTAACTGTGATGCTCCAAACCCAAGATCAATGAGCTGTCATGGAAAGAAAAAAAATCTTATCCAAGTAAAAACATGTGAAGTAATGGCCAAAAGAATAGAGAAAACCACTAGCTGGGCTAACACAGTGATAAATTGTTGGTGGTTTGTTTTTCAGACTTGTTCCAATGTGTAAGCCCTTTTTTCAGTAACAGATTCTGTTCTTTCCCACAATGCAAACCTTTTGCACGTTCGGATGCCTCTGTCTGTGTATAGCTTCCAAAGAAGGGAGAGAAATAATCTTTTCTACTTTAAAAGACTCTCTGCCTAGGGGCTTGCCCAATTGTATACACATTTTCTCTTCTAGAACTCCTGTCATCCTAAATTATATTTTGCTTCTTGAATACTCCAGGGAAATGGAAGGTTCTAATCAAGACTTCTTTCTCTGACTTTTATGCCATTTTTTGCCTAGCACTTTCCTTCCATGGTTCTCTCCATGTATTTCCATTCATATCTTTAGTACAAATATAAACCCAGAATAACATTATCATATCATCCACCCCCTCTACCACATATTTTTATCTATTGTCAAAGGGAATATGTTGTTATATTCTATCTTGCCTTGGAGTTTATAGAAATCACCATTTCACCCAGTTTCTTCTAAGCTGCCTCCAAGTGAGGCCACACACAATTTAACCCCCAACCCCCACCCCCCAGCAATTACTGTTTGTCCCTGCACAGGAGAAGCTAAGCCTGTTTTCATTGTTTATATATTCATTTTATTGACAGAGACTAAAGGTTGGCTTTGGACCTCCTCTGAGAGACTCGAGGAGCCATGCACATAACTGTTTACTACAACATTTTTCACAGAATCACAGAAGGTCAGAGTTGGAAGGGACTTTAGCCCATCCCCTACCTGAAGCAGGAATTGTTTGCACATTTATAACAAGTGTTCATCAATTCTCTGCATGGAAACTGGAAAGGACTGAGAACTCACTACCTCCTAAGACAACCCATTCTGGCTTTGGTGGTGATTGTTCAGTTGTTTCTGTCATGTCTGCCTCTTCATGTGACTCCATTGAGGGCTTTCTTGGCAAAGATATTCAATAATTTGCCATTTCCTTCTCCAGTTCATTTTACAGATAAGGAAACTAAGGCAAAAAGGATTAAGTGACTTGCCAAGTATCACACAGCTACTTACATGCCCAGATTGAGATTTGAGCTCGGATATTCCTGATTCCAGGTCTGGAGTCAAGTCCTTTTTTTGTTTTGTTTTAAAAGCATTTAATACATAGCATATATATCAGCTCCAACAGCTGCGTGCTTGGCCCAAGACCACTCTAGCTACTGGGTACCACCTAGCTGCCCATGCTTTTATTATTGAAACCTAAAATCACTTTATCTATATTTTATTGGCCATGAGTTAAGCTTGTAGTTCATGAAAATCCTGTATCTGTTTCACGTGTACTATTGTGTGACTACACCTCCCCCATTAATTAGATTGGCTCCAGAAATCTCAGCAAGGAAGGAATTATTGGTCAGTCCGTCCTTCGTTATACTTCTTAATCTTCAATCTTCCTTCAGTAGCCTTTGTACACATTCTGAAGAGCATAGTAGATTGTGACATGGTAAGAAAAGGCAATAAGACAATTATACCCTCACATATTGAGGCTCTTCAAAGGAGTTAGGAATGTTGATTCAGCACTCAAGACAACCCCAGGAAAGGACACTTCTTTCCTCCCCAAGGTTCTCTCTCCCAAATGCCTCCTTATAATGGCTGCTTTTTTTTTCCTCTCCCAAGATTAGCACTTTAGTTTGATCCTGGAACTAGAACTGAGTGTGCTATCCAGCATCATCAGCAAGCTGGCTAGGGCTGGGGGCATGTTGGAGGGAGGAGAAAGCAGTCAAGTTTTATTCTAGACCCTCATGGAGGACGGATTCATATTTTAATACCAGATTCAACTCCTCCCAGGAGGATCCAGTACCAACATTATTCATAGACAGTGTGACATTCTTTAACAGTAAACCTAAGGATATTTCAGCAGGGGAATAGGTTGGTAAAATAGCTTGAAAATGTATTATCAAGATGGCAGGATAGCACTGCCCATATGATTCTGTAGTTGTGGATTACACCATAAAACCATAGTCACTTTTGTGCCTTTGAAGCTGTCTCTCATGCCTGAAATCATTCCTTTTTCACTTCTACTTCATGGAATCCCTATTGTCCTTCAAAAACCAATCCAAATACCACCTCTTAAATGGAGCCTTTTCTGATTATCCCCTTTCCCATCTACCAATGTCTTCCTCTCATAAAAATCATGTTTTTATTTTCCATAAATTTTGTCTATATATATATATATATACACACACACATATATATATATATATATATATGCACATGTGTGTACATATTGTCTCCTCTAATCAAATATAAGCTCCCTGAGGATGGGGACTGTCTCACTTTTGTATTAGTATCCTTAGGGCCTAGCATAACACCTGACACAGACTAGGCATTTTAATCAATTGCTTGATTTCTCAGAAATTTAGGTCTGCCTATCTTTTCTCTTTTTGTTCTCTTTCTAGCAAGGGCATTCTGTGAATATAGGATCCAACTGCCTATTATCCCTTTCACTAAAAATAAATCCTTTTCCTAAAAGGTGGGAGGGCTTAATAAAGTAAGGGAGATCTCATCAATTAACATTTTAAAATTTTACTTTTATTCATTTTATTTTTTCCATATTGTTCACTTTTGTGAGTCATCTTATAAAATCAAACCTCAAAGCATAAATCCAAATAAACAATAGAAAAAGTGTATGTTTTTCATCTGCATTCATCCAACAATCCTTTCTCTGGAGGTGGAGAGCATTCTTTGTTCTAAGTCCCTCAGAATTGTCCTGATTGTATTTCTGAGAGTAGCTGAGTCTATCACAGAATCAATATTATTTAAGTGCCTACTCTGTGCTAGTCAATGGGCATGCAAGGACAAAAATGAAAAAGACCATTCTCCCAAGGAGCTTATATTAGATCTGGGCATGCAATATGTGCATAAATAAATATATGTAAAATAAATGAAAGGTACAACTGGTAGTGTCAGGAAAGATTTCATGTAAAAGCAACTGTGTGGGTAGAAGGTTGGAAGAAGCAATAGATTCTTATAGGTAGTAGTAAGACAAAAAGGCATTCTAAGAAGGGTATAAAGGCAATGCAGATGTGCAGAAAGCAGAGATGAAGTGCTGTGTGTGTGTGAGGAACAAGAATTCCAGTTTGAGTGGAATATAGAAGAAAGAGTAATGTGTAATATGATTATAAAAGTAGGATGGAGCAAAGTTGTAAAAGACTTTAAAAGCTAAATAGAGAAGCTTATAAATGTGATCCTAGAAATAAAAACGAGCCATTAAAAATTATTAAGTAGGGCAATGACATGATCATGTTTGCAATTTGGAGAAAAAAAAAACAAAATGAAAGGGTTGGTATACTTCATACTTATTTCAAGAAGCAAGCAAGTTTTCTCATCCCCTGCCTCACTTTGTTCCATCTTCAGAGTCTGTTGTTCATGGTGTATGGATTGCTCCATTCTCTGAAATTTAGAGGTAGCTTTCAATCCAACCCTGTCATCTTCTTCTCCCCAGCCCCTTTGATTCTATTACTATGATTTGAATTTCAATTTGTCAATAGTACTTAATAATGACTTGGGCCTCATTCTCAAGGAATAAACCTCTACTTTCTTGCCTCTGATTCTCTTCTTAATCCATTAAAACCTGACTTCTAATCTTATTTTTTTCATCAAAATCACTCTCTCCAAAATTACTAATGATCTCTTAGCTGCCAAATCCAATGGGTTTTACTCAATCCTCTTTTTCTTTGATCTCTCTGCAATCTTTGACACTATCAATCACTCTCTCTTCCTTGATACTTTCTTCTCTCTAGGTTTTTGGGATGCTAGTCTCTTCTGGTTTTCCTCCTACCTATCTGACCACTCTCCCTAACTATATGACCACTCCTCTATCTTCTTTACCTAATCTTCCTCTTGAAGTTACTCCTTCCATCTGTAGGTATCCCTCACAGTTCTGTCCTGAGCCCTCTTCTCTTCTTACTTTGTACAACTTTACCTGGTGATCTCTTCAGCTCCTATGCAGTTAATTTCCATCTCTATATTGATGATTCTCATATCTACCTACCCTGCCCTACTCTCTCTAATGATCTCTAATCTTGCATCTTCAACTGCCTTTTCATACATTTCAAACTGGAAGAATGTACAAGAGACATTTTAAACATTATTTATCGAAAACAGCTCATTATCTTTCTCCTTAACCCCTCCTCCCCAGTAATGAAGAAGGAAACATCATCCTACCAGTCCTTCAGACTTGCAACCCAGAAGTCATTATGGACTCCTCACAATTTCCCTTCTGTTGCCAAGAACTGTCAAGTTCACCTTTTCAGTTTTCAAGACATGCCCCCTTCTCTCCTCTGACACTACCCTTACTCTAGTGCCCCTACTTATCACTTACTGCTTGAACTATCAAAATAGCCCACTAGTGGATCTGTGTACCTCAAGTTTCTCCATACTCAAATCCATATTCCATTCAAACATTATAATGATTTCATCCTAACAATAGGCACATACACACAATTAATTAGAATGGATCCCCATTTCCACTAAAATCAAATACAAAATTCTCTCCTTAGCATTCAAAATCACAAGTTAACCTACTCTTACATTTACAATATTCTATTTTACTTCCTGCCATTTACCTTCCATTCTAGTAATACTGGCCTCCTACTTGTTTCAGGTAGATATTCCATCTGTCATCTCAGGACTTTTTCTCTGTCTCTCATTCCTGGAATATCTTCCTCTCTGTCTACTGATTTGTTAGGCTTTTTAAGTAACAGACAAATTTCCATCTTCACAGAAAGTCTTTCCCAAGCCTCCCAAATCTAGTGTCTTCTCTGTGTTAATTATTTCCTTTCTATCCTTTTAAAAAATTTTTATTTAATTAGTCAACTTAGAACATTTTTCCTTGGTTACAAGAATTATATTCTTTCCCTCCCCTCCCCTCAAGCCTTCCCATAGCCGACACACAGTTCCACTGGGTATTACATGTGTCCTTGATCAAAGCCTATTTCCATGTTGTTGAAGTTTGCACTAGGGTGATCAGTTAGAGTCTACATCCCCAATCATATCCCCTTGACCTATGTAATCAAGCAGTTGTTTTCCTTTGGTGTTTTTACTCCCACAGTGCTTCCTCTGAAAGTGGATAGTGTTCTTTCTTGTAGATCGCTCCAAGTTGTCCTGGATCACTGCATTGACACTAATGGAGAAGTCCATTACATTAGATTGTACCACAGTGTATCAGTCTCTGTGTATAATTTTCTCCTGGTTCTGCTCCTTTTATCCTTTGTGTGTGTGTGTGTGTGTGTGTGTGTGTGTGTGTGTGTGTGTGTGTGTGTGTGTGTGTATATGTTTGCTTAATGTCTTCCCATTTAGATTGTAAGTTTGTTGGTGTCAGAGAGTATCTTTTGACTCTTTTTGTATCCCCAGTGCTTAGGAAAACCTGATACATAGTAGGTGTTATTTAAGAGAAGAAGAAACTGCGGTTAAGAGAAGTTCAGTTGTGAGAGAGTCACATGGGAAATAAATGTCCAGTTCAAAATTAGGTCTTTCAGACTCCAAGTCCAACCCTCTCCAGTGCTCCATTTGACTGCCTCCTTTCTCCCCCATGTGATCTTGGGTTACTTATTTAATTACAGCTAGGACTTCCTCAATTTATCTCATCTTTAAAATGAGGAGCTTGGAGTAAATGTTGGGCTAGAGTCCCTTCCAATGCTATATCTATTATTTTATGATCCTGTAAGGAAATTAAAATAAATACAAGAGTATTTTATAAGGACCAACTAAAGAATGAAAAGGTCACAAAGACAACTGAACAGGATAGCAGGTGGCAAGTTTTCATGAATAAGGATTCTTGTTTCTGTTGTTTCTATTACTTCCTTCACTAGAACATTTAAAAGTTTAGTTCACTGAGAATAAATAAGAAGGGGCCATTTTTATAACTGGTAAAAGTGAGCTGAAAAAAGAAATTTGCCCAAGGCCCTTACAAAAATCTTGGCCCAGCCCTAGTTCTACATTTGGTGCTTTTCTTTGATTGGGGTTCATGTGATGTAGCCCTTCCATGTCTTTTCTTTACCTTGAAGCTGGATCTATACCCCCCCCCAACTCTTCTCCACAATTTGTTCTGATTTCAAAGGAAATAATCTGATTGCTCATCCTGTTGTCATCCCTGAACTGTGTAAACAATCAGATAGACAGTGAGTGACTGTGTTGGTGCCCTGGACCACTGCTTGTACAAACAGACTCATCACTCATCTTTTGGACTATAGTTATGCAAGTATGAGATAATGGGGATTCTGCTCAGCTTTCAAAATTTTTCATATTGTTTAGATTTCAGTCTGTGTGTTAAAATCCCATTGTTCAAGTGTTTTGGCAGCAGCAATTATTGCCACTAGGTTCATTTGGTGTGAGGTTTGGGGGGACTTATATGGCATTGCATTGATTTTTTAAATTAAATCTTTTTTTAAAAAAATAAGACCATAAATGGGCCTGAGCACAAAGAGATCTGTAGGTGACACCTTTCCTTAATTAAACATATGATGAAAAAGGATATATATATATATACATATATGTATGCATTTATGCTTACACACATACATACACATGTATATAATTATACACATGCTAGAACCCTGGGAGAAAAGAGAAAACCCTGCCTATTTGTCCTGTTCAGTCTTCTATTAACATTCTAAAGAATGGAAAGTCAGGATCCCTTGTATCACTGAATCTTTATAATGTGCTATGTCACTGTGATCATGTGTTTCCCTCTAACTAGTATTCTTTCCTTTATAGCACATTCCTAGAAACTATATCGAGTGACTCTTTTCATATTAAGGATCCACTTTTGAAGGAATACCTTCAACCTTTTGTCAGGATTCATAGGAATCAGTCCAGCTGCTTCTAGTAGCCCAAGCCCTATCACTGATACTATATAGATGAGCTGTTGGCACCATATTTATTTTTCTTTTTCTCTAGACATCTGCCTCACCTCTTTAGGTTTCTCCTTTCTCTGCTTCTGCTTTTAATTTTCTTTTCTCTTATTTCTGTTTCCTCTGCTTTCTATTGTGAGCTTTCTTCTTTCTGTCTCCTCCCTTCCCTTCTCTTTTTTCCTCTTGTTCTTTCTATCCAGACCCTCTGTCTTTCACTTCCGATAGTGTTATCTGTTCTCTGAATCTTCCTTAATTTTTCTAGTCTTCCTTCTTTCTACCACTTATTCTTTAGGGCCCCTTTCAAACTCTGTTATTTCCACTCAACTCCATTAATCTCTCTCAAGGGTTCTTTCTCTACTTGGGGTTCTTGCCAATATCTGGTTTCTTATCATGTTAAATAATCATAAGAACTGGCATTCAATTATTTCACTAATATTCAGGCTTACAGGACTTAAGAGCCAAGCTTCAAGACAAGAGATCCTGGGTTCAAATCTGGACTTGGATACTTCTTAGCTGTGTGATCTTGGGCAAGTCACTTAACCCCAATTGCCTTGCCCTTACCTCTTTTCTGCCTTGGAACACTTATTAAGGGTTGATTCTAAAATTGACAGTAAAGGAGCTTAAAAATAAATATTCACTGCCTCACCAATTTAGAAGTTTTTTCATCATTATCACTACTATAGTTGACCTCTGCTCCTTCTAGATAATTTGGCCTTAACCTTCATTTTTATAATGGCTAAGACAGCAACAGGGAAAATACCACTGACCATTACATTGGCCTCTTTGGTCAAAGAATACCTCTAGAAGTCATTCTGAGTAAATGTCCATGTCATGAAATAGAACTAGGTAGGTAGACCCAGAACCCTGTTGGAGAAGATGTGGCACATGCGTCCCAGCATACTGGAGGGGGATGCTCCTCTCCCCCTCTCCACCTTGCCTGGGGACAGTGTTCACATTCCCCACCCCTCTGTCCAGCAACCCAATAGAAGCACTTCCTTCCTGATGTCTAGGGTAATGCAGAGGCTCACAGGCAGCTTGAAGGTGCAGTTTGAACATGCGATCTCTAAAAGGTTGACCAATGCTGACCTGGAATCTAGATGCTTTTCTAGAGTAGAAGAAACTTGTCAGGTCAGCAGTGCATAGGGAGAGCTTAGGATGATGTCCTGGTCTCTGCTCTGAACTCAGGTACTTTTTAGATGAGAGAGAGTGTCAACTGGAAAAAGACATGGACAGAGATACTGGGCTTATGATTTTACTGATATTAGGAATTCCCAGGTGAAAGAATACCCTTTACTAATCCAGATCAGTACTTCTCTGCAAATTATGGTCTTAAAGAGTTGCTTAGACAATGAGAGGTTATAAGACTTGGCTAGGATCACATAGTTAGTACGAGTAAAAGGTAGAACTTAAACATGTCTTCTTCATTTTAAGGCCAGCTTCCTAACCACTATACCATGCTGACTCATCATTGAAATTTTGAGGAACTTTTTATAACAATCCTTAATATTTCTATAACCATTCCCAAAGCACTTTGTCCAAAAATTCTTTCTCTATGCTACTTAAGCATAGCCCCATATAGTTTTGTACAAGCATCCCCAACAGGTTATCCAACCCCCTACTGTGTTCTTTCTACTTGAGGGAGGGGAGATAGAATTCAAGTAAATATTATTGTCTCTGAAGAGACATGTATTTAATCAGATGAACAAAATGTAATTTAAGTATATTAAGAGAATATGGTTTTTCATGAGATTATTTCAGAATATAACCTCTTTGAGAGCACAGACTTCCATTTTTTTGTCTTTGTATCTCTTGTGCCTGATACATAGCGGACTTAAGGGTTTGTTGATTTATTGATTAACTAAGTGAACTCTGAGATTATGTCTTAAAACAATGAGACTTTTCTCATCTGAGTGTACCCAAAAGGCCCCATGGGTTCTTCTATTTGTAGAAGGTACCCTGGACTACCTTATTGTACATAAATCATTTCCATTCATACTAAGGTCCAACCAAACTGTCTTTCTTGCTATTCTTTGTGTACAACATTTAGTCTCTCAACAACAATGGCAGTTGTAAAAATTAAAACTAATCTCAAATAATAAAATATTTTAGGAGATTTATTAATGATCATTAGAAATCAAGGAATAAAGAGGATACAAAATAAAGACCACGTGCCCATGGCTGATCAGCCAATTCAAATGCCTGCCTTACCACCATCAAGCTCAGGACAGGAAGTAAAAATGCAGAACCCTCCAAGTCCCCGCCTAATATCCTCTGTCTACAGGAAGTACATAATGACAGGAAGTTGATGGGCTCCCAGGAAATGTAGTTCCTTTTTAGGATAACAGATTTTCAATTATACACTGTCCTCTGTGCCTAGAATGTACTCTCTTCTTACCTCAATTTCTCTGGATTTCTACTTTCCTTTAAGGCTCAGTTCAAATACTAGCTTCTGAATGAAGTCTTTCCTTATACTCCAAGTTACTGCTGTCTTCTATTCAAAATCACCTCCTATCTCTTTTATCCAGATCTATGTATATTCATGTTGTCTCTCCAACTAGACTGTGAGCTCCTTGAGAGTAGAATTATTTTCATCCTTGTCTTTGTATCCACAGTGGTTACTACATAGCAGATGTTCAATAAGTGCTTGTTGGTTGAATAATTTTCTTGACTGGTTAAAGAGTGAGATGGCTTCATTGCCATTAAGTGAAAAGTATGACTGAAAAACATGAGGTAGCTTCAAAGCTATGAAGTGAAAAGTATGTGTGAAATTATGGGCAACTAGGTGGCACGGTGTACAAAATGCCAGGCCTGGAATCAGAAAGACTCGTCTTCCTGAGTTCAAATCTGGTTTCAGTCACTTATTGGCTATGTGACACTGGGCAAGTCACTTAACTCTGCATCAGGTCCTCATCCATAAAATGATTCTAGAGCAGGAAATGACAAACTATTCCATTATCTTTCCCCAAAAAACTCCCAAGTCGGGCCACAAAGAACTAGACATGATTGAACATCAATATGTGGAGCAATAACATGGTATCTAGAAAGATTTGAATATATTTAGTTTGGGAGGGGGAATATGAAAGGATACTATATTTGAACATTTGCAATCAGACACCAAGAAGAATTGTTAGAATACAAATTGTTATAAAGAATTAACAGAAGAAGCAAATATAATAAAAGGTCAATGTAGTCACTCAGATCCAAAATTAAATATCAAATGCTAACAGTAGAGCAGGAAGTCTGACTATTCTTTTTTCTTTTTAAAAAAATTCCAATGATTCTACCTGCTTTAATCTGTTCCTTCCCCTTTTGCACCAGTTCCAGACAAGTGTTTACCATCGTGAATCCATCTTGTCTGTAGGCCAAGTTTATCTGTAACTCCAAGTTAAGGAGTGGCTATCTGCACATGATGGTTTAAAATAAGATTTCTATGGAATTACCCATAACATCCACAGGAAAACAAAGTAAGAACACACACAAATACCACCATAGCAGTGGGTATCACAATTCAATATAAGAAAATTCCCAAAGTTTCTGCGGTTGCATGTTGGCCCACAAAAAAAAAAATGCAGCTGCTTCTCCAAATCTCTTTGGTTTGGAAATTAGAGTGGAAGGGGAGATTTGATCAGACTTCCTCACAGGATATCCAGTACTTCCCTGCTTCCAATGGGCTTAAAATACTCCAAGAGTAACCTGCTTGGTGAGAAGAGGGAACAATATTTTTGTTTAGGATAGAAAAATATTTCAGAGTCTTAATAATTGTCATTAATAATTTTTAAAAAGAGAATTTTGACCAAGGTTAAAATCAATCATAATTTCATCAGAATGACAGCCATTTCAAGAGCTATGAGGATTTATGGTCACAAAAGCCTAGCAACAAAGGCACCCCAAAACTCTCCTTTAAAATGATTCAGAAGTGTTTCCAATTTTTACCCCACCTTCTTCTTCTAAGCCTACCCCCAGGAGAGGGGTTCCCTGGAAAAATTTGTCAGTTTGTAGAAAGAAGAGGGTTTGGTGAACACCTGACTATTTTGTTGTCAAGATTAGCTGAAGTTATAATAATTTGTAAATAATCACAGTCACAGGGTTCTCAGCATTGGCAGTATCTTAGAGATTACATAGTCTCTACACATACCTGACCATGAATCCTCTCTACAACATCCCTTGAGAAGTTGCCATGTAGCTTTCACTGAGAAGTGTCCAGTAATTTTGAATTTGCTAATTCCTAAAACAGCCTATTCCCCTGTCAGAATAGTTCTGATCATGTTTCCTCATGTCAAATTGAAATTTTACCACTCTGCAACTTTTATTCATTGTTTCCAATCAATGTTGGAGATGACAATGACAACCCCTTTGTTCCAAAAGACCATTTCCCAACTTTATGTGTTGTAATAAAAGTTTTCCAGTTCTTGTTTTGGCATCTATTTTGTTTTTAAGCTATTAATAGATCTGTTTTTCTCAGTCAATATTTCCAAATTTTCTTTGAAATATAGGTATCTATGAATATGAAGTAATTTTGAATCAATTTCACAATCTCTCAAAAGCACTCTTTTTTGATGCTGTATATTTGTGAAAATATGATTAGTCATCTAAGTTGCCAGCGTCATCCCCTGCATCCAGGGCCATCACCAGTTGTTCTAACTTTTGTCTTGACACTGGACTTCGATAATTGGAAGAAAGTGAGGCTAATGACTGTGCAACTATGCCTCACTTAAATCTAATTCATGTACAAGTCAAGACATCACTCCATGATATCATTGGTCTTCTTCAAAACAAAAGACAAACAACAATTTGTGAATCCTGTAACAACACAATTGCTGAAGAACCAAAGTTGTGGATATCCCTGAAGGGAGTGAAGATACAATAAAGGAACTAGTGGGCTAGAACATATTTCAAATGATCTCTTAGAGCAGAGAAGTGATATAAGGGATAAGTGAAAAAATACATGATGAGAAGAAATTGACTGTTCAATGGGCAAGGTCAAAGGACAGTAGATGGAGAACCACCCACTGATATCCATGACATGTAAAAACAGAAAAAAATCCTTCATACACTTGGGTAGATACTATGTGGAGATTCCGTGGACCCAAGGGACAAAAACTACATAATGGATAAGAAGTATCAATAGAGGGAGTACCCACATAGTCATCTAATTTTGAAAAGCAATGGGGAAGAGACAAAATTTTGATACAGCATAGTCAACCAAGGCAACAATGACAATATAGCACACCTCATTTTGAGCATTGCTATAATTATCCCTCAAAAGAAATTAGAAAATTACTGGAAATTCCTGTCTCCCTTTCAAATGACCAAATCATTCAAAGTTTGTGCCTCAGTTTCCTCATCTATAAAATGGAGCTAGACTAGATGATCTTGAAATATCTTTCAGCTCTAGAAGCCTGATCATATGTTCTTACTTTCTCAGAGTCTACTCCACAGGCTTACCCTTGATTTCTGACTTTCCAAATTAGAAGATATTTAACTGATATAGACGATGTTTCTAATGATAATGAGTGACTGCTGCTCTAGGTAACTAGATTCAGGCTGGTGTTCAGGGACCTTTAATCTCTAGAATGTGATGATAGAGATAAGAAGTGTCCTAAACAATCCTGAGAGAGGAATATATATATATATATATATATATATATATATAAACACAACTAAGTTGTGCTAAGCTGTCTTCTAGACTGTTGATGACCATTCATGAATATATAGTGCATCTCAATTTTTCCAGCAAAGAAACTTTTAGCTTAAGAGTAGGGAGCTGAATATTTGACCATTTAAGTTAGTTTTCATCAGAGATGAAGTGGATATTCCAAGGTTAAGACTTAATCACTTTGGAGACCTGATTTAGCTAAGAACAAATATGGCCTTGTTGGAGGAAAATATCAGAAGAGTCGAAATATCAGACTAAGTAGTAAGTAATAAGTTTTTTTAATAGTAAAAAATTTCATCAGATGGAAGCTATTATTCCTTATATATAAAAGATATTGCTAAAACATTGCAATTGCCTTCAAATAATATCATTCATTCAACCAGTATTTGAGTGTTCACTATGTGTAAGAGATTGTCAACAAAAGAAAGAAAACAATCTGATTTAAATGATGGGTGGTATATTCCTTCTGAAGCTTTCAATTTGGATTTACCACTAATCTATATGTAACGTCAAAGCTTCTACAGAGAAGTTTGAAGGTCTACAGACAGTGAGGGCTCTGAACTAGATAATATCTTCAAATCCCTTCCAGTTATAAATTTTTGGTCCTGTAATACTGAAGTAAATTCTGTTTTTAGATTATTATGAGACCAATTGTTATAAAATATGGATAGTACTTGCCAGTAACTCATTTGGAGAAGGTATTTCAGTGCCTTCAGATAAAATGTGCTCTAACACTGAACTAGGTTTCAAAGATAATTCTCATGTCACCACCAGTATTCCATCGCAAAATCCACTAGATTTTACTACCATTGGTGTTGGAGGTATTGATGTAAACTATGCCCCTAGTCATGGTTTCTTCTTTTATGTGCTAAGTTCAGAGGTATGTTGGATGCATTTCTTCAAAGTATCATGACGTAATTCAGGAGGTTTACTTCCTCTGTCCTTGGCTCTCCCTAATATTTGGAATGCAAGTTGGCTTTCTGTGGACCCTTGTAAGTGCCAACTTCTGATAGAATAGACTTCTCCAGACCAGCCCCTTTAAAGCACAGCTGTTGTTTTCAGGATACTTTCCCATGACACAAGCATTTTCTTTCCCACCAATTATACAAATGTAAAATCAGAAACACTTTTTCCCAATGGAGCCCATCCCTACAAAGTTGCCACCAAAACAATTTCCCTTCCCCAAAAAATTGGATTGTTATAGACCAGAATTTCAATGCAAGATGAGAATTCCATTGAGTAAAGACAAGAAAAGGTCAAGAGAAAATGAATTGAAAGTTAACTTTTTTATTTTTTGAAGAAAGATGAGAGATTATGGAAATTCATTTTCTATGGCCCTCCTATCCCCTATGTTTGTCTTTTTTCCTTAGACACAACTAATATGAATTATACTTACCTGTAGTTTATCTCTATAATATCTTTCATTCAATAACTTCAAAACATTTCATTTGCCAATAGTTTAGGATCTTCCATGAAATGGAAACATGAAAGATTACAAAGCTTAACCCTGATCAAACCAGAGGATTTACAGTATCAGTAATAAAACTTGAATCAGCCCTGGAAAGCAAATCTATTCTTACTCTTGGTTTGAGAATGAGAATATTAATAGCATTTTTAAATCTAAAAAGCACCCATCCCACCCATCTGCACACACATACTTTAAGCCATCAAGCCTTGAAACACTTCTTCCTTCTATAAATCTAGTTTTCTTGTAAAGATATGTTAAAGAAGTTGCAGAGGAACAAGAGACCCTCTGAAGATTTTTGCTCTGTAAGAGAAAAGCCAAGGCAAGAATAAAGCATATCATTTTAAACACCACAAGTCAATAAACATTCCCCATACTTGAGACCTAAAGCTAACAAAAGCATTAAATCTATGGGGCTTTGGGAAGGCTCAATGTTATTTCATACTTCTCTTCTACCACCACAATTTACATAACAAATCGCTACAAAATGCAATCATGTCAAATGTTGGAAATAAACTCTTTGGAGTGTAAGCTATTTTTAAACTTCCCATAAAAATAAGAATGGCTTTTTAAAATGTGCAAAAGGTGACTTTGTGCTTTCAATCATAATTAGTTGCAAGGGCTCCCTGTATTGGGGCTTGAATTAACCTATTGAAAAGAAATTGAAATTGAAAAAATCTCTAGTTTTCTATGAGATAAAATGGTATAATGGAAAGAGTTGGAATTCAGGTCAGGAAAGAACTGGATTCATATCTGGCCTCAGGTACATCCTAGCTAGATGATGATGATAAAGTCACTTAACTTCTCTGAGTCTCAGTTTCTTCATTTGTAAAATAGTGGGAGAAATAGAAAAACTCACATATTATAAAAACTAAATGAAATAACGCGTACCATATGCAATATTCCATAACCATTTTCCATCACCTCTGCAAATAATCCTATCTCTTTATGAGAGACAAGCTCTATTCAGACTCATTTTATAATAGTTATTTTCATTTGCATTGTTGTAGTCATCATGTATGTTGTTTTCCTGGTTCTCTTTACTTTGCATCAGTGTATAGAATTTTTAATAGATTGTTCTATTAAGAATTCTATACACTTAATAGATACTTCTATTATTCTACAAATAATTCTTCTTTGTATTCTTCATATTCATTCTTTCAAATGGTATTGTGAGATTCTATTATATTTTTGTAACACAATTTGTTTAGCCATTATCCAATCAAAGGAAAGAAGGATATAGATAGATACAAAGATAAACATTCATTAAGTATTTGCTATATGCTGTCTTTGACAAATGAGCTAAACCAGATTGACAGTAGCCTAGCCTATAGGCTTTAAACATGTTTTCAACATAGGGGGAGATCTATCCCAACCATAATGAAGACTTCTAGCCAAATGGGTAGATAAGAACAATTTATGTCCAAGGCCATGAAGACAGCTGAAACAAATCTTGTGGAATGCCTAGGGCTTGGTAAGACATTGAACACAGTAAGATCATCATCGCTTGTATCCTGGGTCATCCCCAGTCATCCTGACTTTTGCCATTGGACCTTTATGACTTTGGAAGAAAGAGTGAAACTGATGATTTTGCATATCTCTGCCTCATTAAAATCCAATACACTGAAAATCAAGAAGTCATCACTCAAGGTGATGTTATTAGTCTTCTTCAAAATGAAGGACAAATAAGACGAGAGTATGTTCTAGATATTGTGCTTAGTGCTTTGAAATATTATATTATTTATTCCTCACAACAACTCTGATAAGTAGATGCTATTATTATTACCATTTTACAGTTGAGGTTAAATAGCTAGTAAAAAGTATCAGGAATTAAATTTGAACTCAGATCTTCCTGACTCTAGTGCCAGCAATTTATTCATTGTGCCTTTTAACCATCTCTATTATTTTTTATAGTAAGTATCAACTATACTTTATCCACTGTGCCATTTAGCTGCCTTTATTGTTTTGACATTGAATACCAACTGTTTATATTACTTTGCTACTACAAATTATGCTCCTATTTATATATAGAAAACTTTTCTTTCTAACTTTGACTACCTTAAGATATATACCTAGCAGTGAGATCTCTGGGTCAAGGGATGTGTAAATTTTACTTACTTTTGAGGTATAATTCCAGAATAGTTGAGCCAATCCATAGCTCTACAAGTAAGAATTGATGTACTTGTCTTTTCATTATTTTCTGTCTATTTATGTCTCTTCTGGTATTTATCATTCCTGTCTTTTATCACCTTTGCTGGTTTGTGGGATGTAGAAATAATATCCTTAAATCATGATCTGCCTGTCACATTCTATTCAATAAATTCTAGTGATTCCATCTTAAGAACCAAATATAAGAAATTCCTCTTTTTGACATTCAAAGTTATTTGTAATCTGGTTCCATAGTATCTTTTCAAACTCCTTATATGTTAGTCTCATTCATGCACTCTTCAGTGCAATGAAACTAATGGTCTTGCTGTTTCTCACAAACAATTCTATCTCCATACTTTTTCACTAGTTGCTTCTCATTCCTGGAATGTATTCTTTCCCTGCCTTTGCTTCTCAGAATGCCTTGTTTCCTTCCATGTTCAGTTCAAATACTTCTTCCTACTTGAGGATTTTCCTATTTCCCCCTAGCTGCTAGATACTTATTTTGTATATACTTATGTGACAAGGGTGTTGGTAGAAAAATGCTAAAATGTTCTAAAAGATACATTTGGTAATAAATGCATACAGCCATGGTGCTATGTGAATTAATTATCTGGGGGACTTCCAACCCAGTCCAATCCTGGAAGACTCACCACAACAAATAGGCATCACCATAGACCTTTATCTGCCAGCCAGATTCTTGACCAAAGTCAAAGAATGTTATGTATGGGAACTGAGGGAAAGCCTTGGGCTAATTGAAGCATCCTAGGGGAGGGTTTAGATTGAACTTGACAAGCCAGCATGTGAATCTCTGTGGAACTAGAGGGTTCTCTCCCTTATTCCTTTGAGCTTGTGGAAGAAGCCCTCTCTCTGCCTTCTAGGCAGTGCTTATCTGTGTAAATTATCTCTGGCAAGAAGTGCACTGTGGATCTGGAAACTCATTCTCTTGGACTCAGGTCCCTTCCTGAACCCAGGCCCACTCATTGGCTGGCCTTAATTTGTCTAGCCCAAGCATTTGGTTAGCTATGCCCCCTGGTTCCAAATTGTGAAATGGACCAAGACCCATGGAGAATCTAGGACCAACATGTAGGAGGTTAACTTAGCTAGAGACTTACTTTAGATTAGAAAGACTGGAAACCTTATTTCTCTCTTTCTCTCTCTTTACTAATAAATACTTATAAGTTTAGTATAAAATCTCCAGGATTAAATTTTATTCATAACAGTGCATTTGCCTTTTCTTTGCCGTTCCAAAGAGAATCTGGCTTTTATATAATTTTTTAGTATTTAACTATTTGAGGTAGAGTGTGGTATTTAGTTTGGCCACTAGATAGCACTCCTGCTACCCATGAGTAACCTACTTCACCCATCCCCTCCTACCCTTTTTTCCCTACCACCACCCCCCATCTGCATTCCTCACTGTTCCTGCTCTCTATCAACTAGTGAATAAACTGACCCCAAGTTCAATGTAAATCTAGTAGTATGATCTGGAATATACCCCAAAATACCAAAAATGCAAACTCTCAGCTCAATTGCCCCCCCACTCCATTTGCTGGCTTTACCTCCTCAATAACAAACCACCAAACTAATTGGAGTCAACAATTCATATTTAATGGCCATGTGACTTAACACATAATCAAACTGCATACAATGTCCAAGCAAATAATAGGTTTTCTAATAGCAAACTGCAATACTGCAATGTGATTGCAAATTGATTTGCTTTTTCTCTTTCTTCCTATCCCTCCTCCCAGCTAGTCTGAAAGGAAAGGGGGAAAGGGCTTGGATACATATTTTTAAAAATAAATAAAAGCACTACTTAGTTTTTTAAAAAGTAGCATTCACCCACTCTGAAGAAATGTCAGAAGGAAACTGAGAAGAATTCCACTACGTTTCATTGATAACAGCTGCTAGTTTTACTTGATTCTGGTTCCATGTTGTACTACTGCACTTGGTTGCTTTCTACTTCCTTCAGGCTACTCTGATCTAGTCTATATTGAGAATCTGCTCTAGGTTTGTTCCAACTCCATGAATGTCTTCATAGAGATATCAGTTTTCTCTTTTCTTTATTCTGCTCAAGACCCCTGAAGCAGTGCAATACAGTTCTGCCTGAATCTATCTCCATGGAAAGAATATCAGGGAGTCCTAGGGGTGGCTTCTCTTTATCCTCCTCTCTAAATCCGTAAAAAAAAAAAAAACAGGTAGAAGATCCTCCAAGAACCAAAAAAATAGAAAACCTTAGAACTCTGGGAAATGTATACTCATACACACATTTCCTAGGTTACTCAGATTTCTCTGTCATTCCCTATAACCGTCATTCTCCCAAACCTTGTGTTAGAGTGAACACTCCTGAAGATGAGACACTATTTCATGTTTGTCTTTAGCCTGAGATAATTCATGCATAATAATAAATGGTTAATAAATGCTTGCAATTTATTATTTATTATTTGCAGATGCAAAGGGACCTAAAGTGGTTATGGTAGGAAGGAGAAAGTGAGGAATGCACTGGGGACTGGTTAACACATGATCTCAACCTATAAAAAATGCATGATCATGAGCAAAATGCATTTTATTTTTAAAATTAAAGCAATGTTGTATACCTATAAAGGAAAAATCAGCTCCTCACATCCACCACCAAAAAAGAGATAAGGAATGAAATATGAAAAAATGTCCAAAAAATAAAATAAAATTCTAGCTAACACATCTACTCCCTTGATGACAGAACTAAAGGTAATTAAGCCACCTCTGTGACCACAGAACAATTAAGGTCTCACATGTACTTTTGCTAAAAGTTCCTAACTTTTAATATCTTACATGCTTTCTAATAGTTCTTTTCTGTTAACCTTCAGTGCCTGGTCCTTAGCATTCATTCTATTGGGACCTACTGGTAGTTGAAGCTGTACTAGTCCTTATTCATGATTGGACTTGCTTTTTTTAAAAAAGAACAAATTAAGAGGCGTCTAGGGGAAACATTCTTTTTAACTTGCTTTTGCTTTGATTTCCATTCAGCATGGATGACTTGCAGTCTCTCAACACATGTGCAGACTTCATATTCAGCAGCAGAGAAGGGATATCTCCTAACATTGTCGCATGGTGGGGAACATGTCCTGGTTTTTTTCACTACAGTGACATTTGCCTAAAACTCTTCTTTCTTCTAAGATTTGATGTCTCAGACCTTGAAGGGTTTGTATCTAGATGTAGAACATTGTTTTATAAGCCAGCAACAGAATTTCTTTAATCTTTCAAACTGTTTGTGACAGTCATAACTATTTTCATCACTCACGGTTCCCAGGCTTTAAACAGATGAAAGGGTGATTTACATGGATTGGCAGGGACTTGAGAATCCTTATTGCTTTGGTAAGCTGAGACAATAGCCCGAGTCCATAAAGACACCAAATAAGGTGTCCTGGAATGTGATTGCATCCATATGCTTTCAACTAATTCAATATAGACACAGTGAACCAATCCCAACAAATAAGTAGTAATCTGGCAGAGGAAGAGTAGCCTGCAAACTTGATTCCCACCCTGCTACCCAACTTCAGAACCTCTACTGGTCCAAGTCTGAATTTGGGATATTAATGAAAATTATAGATTTTGTGGACATTTTTAATTTTGTGAAAAAAACAATACCCTCAAATGATATGTTCCAAATCTTATTTATCAGCCATAACTATTGGCAGCTAGATCCTAATAATGACTTCCCAAATCTTCATCACTCTCACTATTGCCAAACCATCAAGTTTACAGAACACCACCCTGGTTGTCTATTTTCAGCTTTGAGAAAGAGATGTAGGATAAAGGCACTACAGGTAAATCTCATAATCATTATGTAAGTTCACATTGAATATTATGGAATAGATCATTGTTCTCAAATTTTAGTTAGTTAGTTATATGAAGATTAAATTTGAATGGAGTGGAAAGAAACAGAAAAGGAAAATTCTCATCAATTTGCCCGCAATTTTACTCTCTAGTTTTCTTTGTTCTTTGAATTGATGATCTGAGTTTGTGTATCAAACTGCCAACTACTGCCATAGAAGAGTAAATGATACAGCAATACTTGTCATTTTCCAGTGCCTTTTTTTTCCAGATCCAAGACATTTTGTAGACTTTATACCTAAAAATAAAGGTGCAAAAAAGGTTAAGATTCTTCCCAAGAACATTTATTTAATGGGTCTCTCCATTCCATTAGGGATATAATTGAATGACAAGTAAGATTGAAATTCTCAAACAAAGGTTACATGTTCAAACTATAAAAAGTTCCCTTATTATGTCTATATCCTTGGTATTTAGATGCTTTTTTATAATTGCTTCCTTATTTGTGGAGTAGACTTTATCCTAATTTCATTAGGTCACTGAAAAATCATGGTTTGGCTAGAGGAGAGACTGAATAAAATATTTTCTTTAATCCAACTGGCTTGACAACTTTTTGATCGCAAATATTTATCTTCAGTTCTAAGGGAATATTCCTGCCCATGCAAAACACAGATGGTGTGACTATGCTTTAAAATATTTCTGTACTTACTTATACATTAACTGGCACAAAGAAAGAGCAATAGCCTGGCTTTTTCAGATCTTGTGGCCATGCTGAGCTTATTTATATCTAGTCTTATGAAAAGCTATCAAGAAAAGCGACTTACCCCTATCCACAGAAACTGAACGTTGTAGAATTAATGAATGCCTTTTTCAGTTAATTTAGATCTTTAAAAGACTAATTATTGATTTTAGAAAGTCATTGGGTTGGGAATTTAGGTCTCTGGGTATCCTCATCTTTACTCAGCTATAAATCTTGGTGTGGAACTCTATGATGAAAAATGGGTAGTAATTCTTCTTTTCTCCTTTACTCATATGATGTTAGGAAGATGGATGGAATAGCAAATGTAAAATGTCTTGACCAAATTTGTCAAAAAGCAGCATATGTAATTAAGATAATTATATTTGTCCATTTCATCTTGGATAGTTACCACTCTTGAAAAATCAATATTCCTGATACCTAGCAAAACATTTTATTTTTATCATGTATAAGAGTTAATGCAAATTCAAGAAGGAGATAATACCTACACATATGAGTTATAGAAATATAAAATGCAGTCATTATAAACAATTGAATTTCAATACAATACTATACTTCAACCCCTTTAATATTGCTTACAAGGCAGATGTTGGATTTTTCTGTTCACCAAGTTATATTAAAGCTGGTTGGTGGATCTCATCCAGGTTAGCACTTTTAAAATAGCCCTGTGTGATCTCAATCCAAGTGAGCTCTCTTGGGTCCCTAAGTGGAAAGTCATTTCCCCAGAAGCATTCCTCTCATATGGATCAATGTCATCAAAATGTTGATTTATCCCCTTTCTTCTCAAGAAGATATACAAGATATTTAGTAGAGGAACCTTGCACATACTTTCTAATATCTTCTTTGGACTAAATTAAACTCTATAAGTAAACACTAGTTTATATCCCCACTGGGGATAAGGCAATGGGCCTGAAGGAAATGTAATACTTTCTCCTTTTTGTGCTTTCTTTTGGTTTTATTTAGTTGGGGACAGGGTGAATGTATTGTCTCTAGGCAGATGTTTGTCTTCTTTGATCTCAGTCTTAATAAAAGGCAGTGGGGATTGGTTATGTTGGGAAGGAGGTGGCAAGGAGAGAGATAGATTGCCAAATGTATGTTTGCCTGCAAAGTGGGATTTTTGCAACTCAGTGATCAAGACAATATTTCAGATTCATTATGATACTATTCCTCTCTGTCACACATATTGGTAAAATCGATAAACTAGCATTTATCAAACTCCTACCATGTGCCCAGGCACTGTACTAAGTACCAAGGAAACAAAAAGGCAAAAAAATGAATGAATGAATAAAGGTAAGAAAACACCCCCTGCCCTCATTGAGCTTATAGTTTGGGAGATAGCATGCAAATAGTCATGTATCAATAAAATAAATCTAGGTCATCCCAGAGAAAGGGCACAAAGGTTAAGGAAAATTGAGAAAGGCTTTCTGAAGAAAATGGTACTTTTTAGCTAAAACTTGAAGGAAGCCAGGAAAGCCAGGAGTTTAAGAAGATGAAAGAAAATATTCCAATATTGGGTTAGAAGATAGACTTTCTTCTGTACAAAACAATAAGGAACCCATTGTCACTGGATTACACAGTATATATGGGGGAGTAAGATGTAAGGAAATAGAAAAAATAGTTAGGGACCAGGTTATGAAGGACCTAAAAAGCCAACAAAAAAAAAGGAGTTTGATAAATAGGGAACCACTAGAGCTTTTTGGATGGAGGAGGTATGTTATAGTCAGATCAATTTGATCACTAAAGGGAAAATGAACTGAAATGGGAAGAGATTTGAAGCAGGATATTGCAGTAGTTCAAATGAAAGATAATGAGGATCTATACCTGTGAGATAACAAAGTTCTAATGAACCAGAATGGTCCATAGTCAGAGGAGAGCTTGGGGTATGTACAAGAAATGATGAAGGCAGAAATTGCAGGGCTTTTGATAACTTTTATTGGATGTGGGAGAGCAGAGGAGGTGAGAGAGAGGTATCAAGGATGACATATATGTTGTGTATCTGGGCAACTGGGAAGGTGATAATATCCTCAGTGTTACCGCTGGGAAGTTAGGAAAACAGGAAGGTTTAGGGAGATATATAATAAGTTTGGTTTGGGATATGTTGAGCTTTAAAGACATTCATTTTTATATATCTCCTAGGTGATATATGGAGATGGTGATATCAGAGATCAGTGAAGAGTTTAGGAGTTGACAAGTAGATCTGAAACTTTTCTGCATTAGGATGATAAATTGAAATCACTTAGTGATGAGATCACTAATGAAATAATATAGAAGAGAGGTTCCAGGACAATCCCTAGTTAGTGAGCATGACATCCATGACATGAAGATATCCAGCAAAGGAGATAGAGAAGGAATGGTCCATCAGTCAAGAAAAGAACTAGAAGAGAGCAATATCATGAAAAACTAAAGAGAAGAGAGTATCTAGGAAAAGAAGGTGATCAACAGTGTCAAAGACTGCAGAGAAATCAAGAAAGATAAAGATTGAGAAAAGACCATTAGTTTTGGAAATGATGAGATCATTATTAACTTTGGAGAGAGCATGAAAAATGCCAATATTGGAAGCCAAACCAAAAAGAGTTAAGAAGGAAATTAGAGAAAAGGACATTTAGACCCAAAGGGAAGGAGAGATATAGGAAGATAACAAGGATGGATGGAACAAGAAAGGCTTTTTTTGAAGATGGGGACACATGGGCATGTGAGCTGATATTAAGGAAGCAGACAATAGACAGGTGGCAAATGAAGATTAGTGGGAAAATAGAAATGATAAGAAGGGACACTGTTGGAGAAGATGTGCTGGAATTTGGATCACTTGTACATATAGAGGACTTTGTCTTGGCAAGGAGAAGGGCCATCTTTCTTCATAGGAAACAGGAGTGAAGGAGCCAATCTTTGATTGACCTAATTTTTTTCATTGAAATACAAAGCAAAGTTCTCCATTGAGAAAGTAGGAAAGGGAAGTATCAAAAAACCTTAATTGAAGGTAGTCATATAACACAAGTTGACCCAGAGACCAAGCAATGCTGAAGCATCCCAACTTTAAAGTAAAAAGTTAAGAGATAATGAGTTCTAGTTGGTTTCTAATTAGTTATTGTATTCTTCTAACTAAATCAATTTCCTCCTTTTTTCTAGTTTCTGAAAGAAATTGATGTCTCTCTGGTAGACATTTTGATTTTGGTTATATTCTTTTTTCTGAATTTTCCCTCAGTTTGATTAAATAGTAGGAGTTAGGTTCTCAGTCAAATTCAAAGTCTATGCTCTAGGCTGGTTTGTTTTTATCTTGTTTCAAGGACATTCTCAGGGAATTTTTCCCCTATTTTTTTTCATTACAAGGTAGTACTGGCATATAACTTTTTGGTCAGTCCAGAAAGTCAGGAGACCCTTAGATCCTGAATGAGTCATTTGTTGCTTAGTTTCTTCCTCTATAAAATCAGGATAATAATACTTTTGGATTCTACCTCACAGGATTGTTGTGAGGCAATATTGAAAAATGTATATAATACTTTGTAAAATAAATACTATGTAATTTTTGAGTGTTAAGAGTTCTTTCCACTACCCCTTTAAAGAATTACTCATTGGTCTACAAGCCATGTTTCCAGAAGAGAAATGGGTACTGCTGGCCTTTATTGAGGCTACTGGTAATCCTACTTCACTCAGTAGCCACATATTTACTTAAAATGAGTGATGCCTATGACAGCTGCTTGTAGGTAAGGATAAAAAATAACAAAACACTATGAGACTATACTTTCTTGCCTATGCTACATTTCTTATCCCTTATGAGGGAAAAATGTTTCCCTCATAATTATTCAGAAAGTTCTCCAACTCATAAAACTTTGCTTTATGTTCCATTGACTTAAATGAGACTAATCTTGACAGCCCTTTCCATCACTCGCCTGTTATTTCTTTTTTCCTTTATGCTTTTGTCCAGGAACACCATATTTAATGGTGTCTTGAGGATTTAATAAACTTAAAACTCAATATGAGTTGATAATACAGGGTATGCCAAAAGTTTTAGTACAGTTTTAAACTTTAATAGCCTAATCTATTTAACATAATTTAATTCAATAACTATTATAACATAAAACCATGCTAAGGGGGCAGCTCAGTAGCTCTGTGGATTGAGAGCCAGGCTTAGAGATGGGAGGTCCTAGGTTCAAATCTGGCCTCAGCCACTTCCTAGCTGTGTGACCCTGGGCAAGTCACTTGACCCCCATTGCCTAGCCCTTACCACTCTTCTGCCTTAGAGCCAATACACAGTATTGACTCCAAGACAGAAGGTAAGGGTTTAAAAAAAGACATGCTAAGACTTTGGAAATACTAGTATAAGTGACTGGGGAAAAAAGAAGCTAATACCATCTTGGGCTATTTTAATGGAGGAATAGGAGGTTGGAGTTCTTCCTTCATGGCTGATAACTGATTCTAGGCAATAGATTTTAAGAAGTTCATTATGGTTGGGCATCCTCCTTGTAGAGTGAATCCACATAGGGCATCCAAGATTGTGAAAGGACTGGAGTCTGACATATGAGAATCTTTTGGATAAACTAAGAATGTTTATCATGGAGAAGAGTAGGCATTTGTATGTGTGTCATGGAGGGGAATGGGGAAGCAAAGTATTAATTCAATAGCTGTATGGATATTTAAAGGGCTTTCATATGGAAGAGATATTAAACTTAGTTGGCTTCAAAAGAAGAAATAAGAATAATAAGCAGAAACTTTAGAGAGGCAAGTTTCAGTTCTGCTTAGGAAAGACGTACTAAGGTTCAGAACTATCCAAAGATGGAAAACAGGATACCTAAGGAGCTGCTGAGTTCTCCATCATTGTCAATCTTTAAATGGGACATTGGATGATGATTTGTTAGGGAGGTTGTAGAAGAGACCTATGACCGATATTAGTTGGTGTAGGGCCCTTCCAACCCTAAAATTCCGTGATTTTATGAAAATAGTTGAATTTGTGGGTGGTTGTTTGAAAAACTAAAGAAAACTTTGTAAGCAACAGAAATGATGAATTATCACTGGGGAACTGTGCTTTGACCCCAATCAACTTGCAGCCCATAGTACAAAGACAATGATAGATCCACATGAATGCAGTGCTTCCATTTCATAGTGTTATTTTTGATCCTTCATTAACTTTGTTAATGATGAGGTGGTAAATAAATCTTTTATTCTTCGTGGTCTCTATTTTTTTACCCCTAACCCTCCCAAAGAATTCAATATAAGTCTGCTGTAGCTGAAGTGCTGGCAACTCCAAAGCCCTTTTCAAACAGTGTGTGGCTTAAAGCATTTAAATGAAACACTATTTATTCACAGCTGCTGTTTTATAGAACTGTTAAAAAGAAAGCACAGCTTCAACATGGCCTTCTACTATTTTTGCAGCCGAACATTAGAACCACACAGCCTCTCCCCAGGCCTGACACCCTTCTTCCCTTCAAATTCAAGCCCTTTTTGGGTTGTACTATGAAGACTATTCTTCATAAGTGAAAGTTACCCATAAAGAATTCCATCAACTATTCTGCCAAGTCTGACACTGAGTAAAAGTATTTCTTTTAGAGGTTTTGTTTCTGGGTAACTTTTTTAAAAATGAACTTTATTTTTAAAGCAGTTATTTAATAAGAATTATGCTTTGCCATTTTACTTTATTTCAGAGACTCTAAAGAGCTCCAAACCTAATAATAATAATAATAATCACTAGAATTTATATGTCACTTTAAGGTTTGCAAAACATTTTATGTATGTTATTCCATTTGATCCTCTTGACAACCCTGTGGATTAGGTGCTATTATTATCCCTATTTTATAGATAAGGAATCTGAGGCTAAAAAGCTAAAGTGATATGCCTGGTTCCCCAAACCACTAGCTTTCTGGGTATATAATTGAACTTCTCCTTATGTTCCTTATGACTGTGGGAAAATCTGATGAGAATAGAAATACCAAAATATTGGTTTTTTAAATTGATAAGGAAGAAATAGTAGTGGACTGGGAGCCAAGAGACCTAGTTCTGGTCACAGTTCTACCACTCATTTAGAAAGGTTATCCTAATTTCCCTGGCTTTGTTTCCTTATCTATAAAATAAAGAAGGTCATGTTGTAGAAAGCGCAATAGGTCTGAATCCCAACTCTAATAACTTGTACAGGAGGACCTCATTTTACATGACCAATGTGTTCCAAGACCCTTAGCATAAGATGAAAATAGCATATAGTAGTGAATCCCATTATTTAATAAATATTTCTTAAATGAGCATATCTAAGCACTTGATGACTTTTCTTGGACTTATCAGAGCATCTTGTTTTGGGGGGCTATTATTAATATGGTTCTGAGTAGTATATAAGCTAATATTGCACTTTGGGGCCACAATTAATAACTAAATAGTGTTAATGAAACAAAGAAAAGCACTGCTATAACTTTTTGCAAGTGAGGACTCCCAACAAAGACTGATAAAGGATCTGATGTTTGGCATAAAATAGTGTAATGACTCATGCTTACACTTTTCAGAGTAGGAATGAGCACAAGTGGGCAAACTGCTATGAGATTTTACTCTGCTTGTGGAAGTGGTACAGATTTAGCATATACAGTAATTTAATTATTTATTTTACATATTTTTCTGCCTTTTTTGCTATTACAATTCACATATACCTGAACTTGCATATGTTAAGTTTACATAAAACAAAATACCAATCACTTAACTTTGAGTCACAGTTTTCTCAATTATAAAATGAGGATAATGGTACTAACACTACCTATCTCACATGATTGTAGCATGAAGAATAATTTTTTAATTTAGTTTATTTGATTGATCTTCAACATTAATCAAGCATATAGATTACTTAAGAGAAATGAAAAAGCTTAAAAGTTTTGTACATTTTTATTATCATCACTAATGACCCTTTCAACTCTGACAGTCCTTATAGGTGTCCTTGGGCATGCTTAGAAATTGATTAGTTTGGTTTTCTTCATTCATTACCATGGTTACCAAGATCAAATCCTACAAATAGAATGGACAAAAATAGAATGTATTTGCTTAGACACAGATATACAATTTCCATATAATTGTACCTGGGGGGGGGGGCAGCTGGGTGGCTCAGTGAGTTGAGAGACAGGCCCAGAGACTAGGTCCTGGGTTCAAATCTAATCTCAGATGCTTCCTAGCTGTGTGACCCTAGACAAGTCACTTAACCCCCATTGCCTAGCCCTTACTGCTCTTCTGCCTTAGAACTAATACACAGTATTGATTCTAAGACAGATGTTAAGGGTTTTTAAAAATAATAACAACTGTACCTCTAAAGATAGTAAATTAGGTTCCAATCTTAACTCAGCTACTTATACCTAAATAATCTTGAGCAAATCTTTCTGCCTCTGTACCTCAGTTTCTTTATATATAAAAAACAAAGATTACTAAGTGATCTCTAATGTCCCTGCCAGCTATAAAACCTGTGATAGCATAACCCTAAAGTAGTGGTTTCCTTTATTTTTTTAACCCTTACCTTTGGTCTTGGAGTCAATACTGTGTGTTGGTTCCAAGGTAGAAGAGTGGTAAGGGCTAGGCAATGGGGATTAAGGGACTTGTCCAGGGTTACACAGCTGGGAAGTGTCTGAGGTCAGCTTTGAACCCAGGACCTCCTATCTCTAGGACTGGCTCTCAATCCACTAAGCTATCCAACTGAAGTAGTGATTTTCAGGCATCTCATATGGCCTCAATTTATTCTTAGGGACTGTTAGCAAATACTTAAAGGAGATAGGAACTGGACCTATTATTTCATTGGCATAGGGAAGTTCCAAGTGAGAAATCTCCCTCTACTGATGCAAATCAACACCTTCTACAACTAAGAGTCATTGGGCACTAAAGGGTTAAATGGCTTGTCTAGAGACACCACTAGTATGTCAGAAGTAGGACTTGAGCCTGTCCCATCCTTCGCTTTGAGGCTAGCTCTGTATGCCAAACTATTCATCTACCTTCTTCAAAGCTCAACATATCCGCATTGGGTATGATCAGAGTCCTTAATAACATCCTTCATCTCAACTCTAGCCTTTAGCTACTAAGCTGCTATCAGACTTCTTCAAGTGTTCCCACAAAGCATGTTTTGGGTCCTGCTTCTGAACCTCATCCATCAACCAGGAAAAAGCAAACAAATGTGAAAACAACCCAGTTACTTTGGCAACTAGAAAGTTACTTTTAAACTTGTGAGGCTCAGGAAAAGAGCTACTTAATTCAAGAGGACCTAAACCAGCCTGGTGCCTGGAGCCCTATATCACATCTTAGACTTGGAATTTAGAAAGTTTGGGTTAAAGGTTTATATACTACTCAGAACCATAGACCTCCTCTAAACAGTCCCTGTTTCCCCATATGAAGATGCAGTAACATATCTCCCTTAAAACAGGAATGTGTTTTTCATGAAATAGAGAGATTCTCCTACATTATATACTTGCTATAATAGTTTCTGGAGAGAAAACAAGTTTATATGTGTTCCTCACATTTTGTTAAAAGATCTTCGTATTGGAACTGCTTGAATTCACCTTTAAGAATAACAAATTTCAAATTTAAACATCTGTGTCATTTGTCATCAATGTATCTTGAAAATGGAGTCAAAGTAATTCTTCCTATTGTTATTATTATTTACTGAGACTGCTATTTTAGAAAAAGAAAGCCTTTAAAAAAAACAAAACCTCTAAGTTACTCTTACCAATTCTGTTTTGAATATAAATTAAATAATAGGACCTGAACTTTAAATTTTAACTTAGTTATAGAAATGGTTTTAAACCTACCCCAAAGTAATTGTTGGTAATAACAGTAATGTTGGGTTAGGTTTTGTTAAGTGACTATGAGTCATTGTTTTCTCTGTTCAAAAGTGTGGAAAAATTTCTTATTAATGTCAAGTTGGGTCATTAGAACTCACCTTCTTGACTACATTTTTTCTATTATTTTTTTCCCTATCAGTTGTTATATTTCTTTAGGAACCTTCATTACATTCTTTAAGGAAAAAAGTGAAGCTAGCAAAGAAACAGATGTGTCCCATATAAAATATGCAATAAATCTTGTCCCAACAAATTCTTTGCTCTGGACTTTCTGACAGAAACTGTCAAATATCCACTTTAATTCAGGTATAAAATGTTCACTCTGTTTCATGGCGCCAATGGCCATATGCCGGAATAAAGTCAGTGACTAGCAATAAAAGGAAATTCAACCACCTTTGAAACCTTACAAGCAGTCAGTGGTGAGAAAGATGCATATAAACCTTTGGAGAATAATTTCAGTTTTGCCACTATCCTACTGGGCATTTACAATGAACCTCTATTCCCAACAGTGAAAAATAGTACACTTAAAAAAAATACCAGAGATAGGAGCAAGAAGAAAGACCTTCCTAATGAGGAGGGACATTTTTGGATGCAGAAAACCACAGTTTCTCCTAAACCCATCTCTTTTCCTCTCCCCTCCTCCATGATTTCTGGAATCCCATTGAAGGGCAGATCCTAGAGCTTTAGTCAAACATGTGGGACTGCTGCTCTCAGCTTGCCTTGCCCAGTTTTCCTAGATCATGTGAAACCAATCTTGCTTAAGCTCAATCAGAAGAAATGACTTCAGCCTCATAAATCATTATTATCATCCCACAGGAGGAGGTCATGCTATGGCTTTTCTCTACTAAAACATTTCAAGCCTCTGGTTTCACATGCTTTACCCCCTTCCCCACCCCTTTTTTTGAAATCAGCATCGTGCCATTCAGATAATTACCTTCACACCACTGCCTGAAGGATACTAGTGACTCTTCTCCTATTACCTTATTATTTGAACATTTCTATCTTCTTCAAATTTGGAGGAAAACCTGTTTCCCAATAACAATGCTTATACAATATATTTCTCCTAATTTTCATATTATACTACAAGAAAAATGATACATCATATATGTAATTCTAAGAATTCATCTTTGACATTGTCTCTTGGATTCCTTTTCTCCTAATACAGAATAGATTGAATTTAATCTTTTGTTTATCTGTTAGAAAGATCTCAAGTCTTCCATTTTGTAGTTTTGTAAACTACATATACTTGGTAACTTCAAAGAGATTTTTCTGTACAACATTCGTAGATGCAGGCCATGATGTAAGGGTAGGATTCTTCCCAAAGTAGTTAAATATAAAATCTACTTTAATCATTTTTAAGAAATAGAAAGGCAGTGCAATATTGTAGGGAAAGCACTAAATTTGAAGTCTGCTGACTAATTACTAGATTAGGATCCCAATTCTGCTATTTTCCTAGTTTTGTGACCTAACTCTTTGAGACTAATTTCCTTTATATGAAAAGTGAAAAAGTTGAGCTACATGACTTTAACTATTGCAGCCTTAAATATGTTTCTCTAATCCAGATTTAAATCTAATGATCCTATGAAATGTTATAAAAATTATTTTGTACCTTTTTGCAGCTTAGGATTATCAGAGAAAAAATTATGTATATTTTAACAAAACATTTATTTTAAAATGAGTCCTTATTTTCCACAAAACCGTTCACTAATTGCATATAATTCTTTATTATAGAAAACAGCAATGTCCCCTTTACCTTAACAATAACATTACCAAAAATTTCATTGTCTTTGAAGCATATTTTCTCCAAAGTGAATCGGCATTTTGATTCTGACTTACAAGCTTGATATATATATATATATTTATATATATATATATATATATATATATTTATATATATATATATATATATATCCATTACCTAGCTGACCCATCTCAATTTTTAGGTGCCAAGAGGATCTATTTTTAAATAGGCTAAAATATTATAGCATATGTTTAATGTATGACCCATTTGTTTTTTATGTAGAAGAATACTACTTCTATATTGAATAGTAGTTAAGGAATGAATGACTATAAAAGAGTCTTCATCTCATTTATCACCTTCTCCCAATCACATGACCTCTTAGAAACAAATCATTGGTTTTTTATTTTGTTTTTCTATTTGTTTCTTCTTATTGCTCTGAGAATAAACCCTTGTACTAGTGGTATAGGTGTCTGCTGATAGAATATAGGAGCAATTCTTTAATATGGAAAGTATAACCACTGTGGTAACTTAGATTGGGAGATAATAATTGACTCATATAATAGCGCTTTAAAATATGTGTTATCTCATCTGGTATTTCATATGGGATATATATATATAGGAAAAAATTATAAGCTAGGTATTACAAAAATCATCTCCATTTTGTAGATGGGTAAACTAAGGCTCAAAGACATTGAGTGACTGTGGAGTCACATACCTAACAAGTGTCAGAGGTGGGATTCAAGTCCAATATTTCTGACTATAGGTTGACTCACTGTGTTCTGTTATGTGAAACAGATTATTTATTACTTCCACTGCATAGATACTTAGTTAAGTGAAAAATAAATTTGATTATTAATGGATCTTGAGTTCCAAATCCAAAGAAAATAAATATCAGAGCCAGGATTCATCCTCATTTTTTGAAACCCTTACCTTTCATCTTATTGGTTCCAAGGCAGAAAAATGCAAAGGGTCCCTAGACACAGATAAGTGACTTGCCTACTAGGAAGTGTCTAAGACCAAATTTGAACCCAACATCTCCAATCTCTAGGCTTGACTCTCAATCCACTGAGCTACCTAGCTGCACCTACCAAGCTATAGTTCTTAAAAAACAAAAATCTGAATCATTGTTGGAAGAAAGTGATAAATGTGAAAATGCTTTCACCAGCTTTTAAGCACTATATAAATGCAAATGTTATAGTAGCAAATGCAAAGAAAAATAGGAAATATATGTGAACTTGGAAAGGCAGCATAATAAAAATATTAGATCTAGAGTCCAAAGAGTTATTCTAGTCCCAGTTTTGCTGCAATCTAGTTGATTAGTTTTGTGACTCTGGGCAAATAACTTGTCTTAGTCTCAGCATCATCATGTGTAAAATAAAGAAGTGAAGTAGATGAAATTCCTAAAGGGAGTTGGTGATTCTTTGTATAGAATCCTCCTGCCTGACACAAAGATACATTTTAAGAGACTTTGTTGTTTCATTAACTCCTTTAAGATAATTTTGAAACATCAGTATCCAATATCTCTAAGATAAAGTCATCTCATTCCATCACAAACATACTAGTATAAGAGACTCAGAACATGGAATAGGTTTATTTTGAAGTTAAAGAAAACATTATGACTTTTTAACAGAACCATAGAAAACATCAATACCCACCAGCAGGCAAACCCCCTACTAACTCTCTCCAAAGAAAGTTTTACAGCCTCAGTAATTTATAGTAGTTCCTAGAACAGGTTCCTCCTCCACATCAGATCTCCTTTACATGACTCCTCTAACTATTCTCAAAGAGTTCATTGGTCCAAGGACCTTTTCATATTCTCTTTTGCTATCCTGAATTGCTATGTGACTCTTGTTTTCTGCAATTCTCAGATCTCAGCAGGTGGCAGTAATTCATTATTCATTGTCATAGATTTGTTTCATGGGCCTTCATTACTCTGTTTTTCTTCCTGCTATTTCTCTATGTGTAGTTCTCCTCAACCTCCACCAGATGGTAATTACTCCCTTACTCAGGGGATCAGCTCTCTATCATGGCCAGTAGGGATAAAGCATGCCTTTCTGTTTTAACAAAGTATACTTACAACTCAAAAAACTGTGGAGATCAGTCTATTTCTGTTT